>NW_026096269.1:422027-909197 GCF_023614345.1 Adelges cooleyi | reverse complement strand
TTCCCTCCCTAAAACCAAACTTTCTACAAGAAAACATTTTTTGTTTATTTAAAAAATTAACCAGTCTGGCTTTAATACATTTTTCTAAGATTTTTGAAATTGATAGGGTTAAAGATATTGGTCTATAATTCTCAGGTAAGCATTTATCACCGGATTTAAATAATGGGATAACCACTGCTTTTTTGAAGGCATGAGGAAATATACCTAACTCAATCACTTTATTAAATATAATTTCCAAAGGTTTTGAAATAGATGTAGCAGTCATTTTTAATACCTTATTTGATAAATTGTTTTCATAAAAAGAACAATGATCCTTAATTTTAAGTATAAACTTCACAAGTGATAGGAGTAAAATATATACTATCATAGACATAACACCCCTTATTTAAATCCTGAAAATTATCTTTAATATAATTTTTATTTAAAATATTATCATAGATATTCTTCCCTACTGTGGAAAAGAAATCATTAAAAATATTAGGAATAATTTTATTATCAAATATCTTAGAGCCCTCATTGTTTATTAAAGAATGTACTGTATTTTTGGAATTATTTGATGTGTTATTAGTTACATATTTAATTGTTTACCAAAGTTTTTTAACATTGCATTTATTTTTGTATATTTTATTATGATAATAAATACTTTTAGCTTTCTTAATCAAAATGTTAAGTAAATTTGTTATACTTAGAAATTAATGTAATATTATTTGGATTTTTAACTTTTTGACCATACATTTTTTCTTTGTGCCTGATAGAAACAAAGATTCCTTTTGTTCTCCATGGTTTTAATTTATAGTTAAAGGAATTATATTTTCTAGTAATTTTTTTAGTAGAATTAATTATACATACATCAATCTTGTTCATAAAATTAGTAACATCATTATTATTTTAAAACAGGTCCCAGTCCTCTAGGACCAATAGCTTAGGAATTATGTCCATTTATGTGATTTTTTTGTTTATGACTGATACACAACATTTCAAAGTCAAATCTGTTTTGCCAATTTAACTTACACTAACCAATTTCTATACTGCAAATCAACTTTCCTGAGAATATTATGTTGAATTTTATATAACCCCTTTCTTCTTTTTTTTTAAATCATGGTGATACGTTTATTATTATTAAAAAAATAGTTTCATTTAAGACATTTTAAAAAGAATGATACTTTATATACTGTACATTTTTTTGGGGGGTTTCTACTATAAAAATTAATCTATGAAGTCAGTGGTTGTCTGTCAAATGTTACAGGTAAATAATAGCAATTATTATACACCTGTTTGCAATTCTTTATTATGGTAACTTAATTGTATACCGGCAATTATTTTTATTATAACTAGCATTATCTATACTTGAATCGGTATGCTCCTTTTAAAAGTGAGTATTTATGTGTACTTTATAGTTTATTGACATTTTGATGTTGATGTTTAAAAAAAACTTGTTTGCATAATTATGAAAGTGTGTGATTTCAATCACATTGGAAAAACATTAACGTTTTGCATAATATTTATACTGTTGTCGGTGGCTCGTGGCTATGTGCGATGGTGCATTCGCACCCCCTACAGAAATAACGATTGTTTCACAAAAACTGATGCCTAGAATATACATATTTTTTTTTACCTCTGTATTATGTTATTAATAATTAAATATTAATAATATAAAAATGTATAATTATTCCTAATGATAGAGTGAAATTATTTAGAAAAATAATACACAAATAAAAAACGTGCATTTTTTTTATAAATATTGCATATTATGTTGGTATCCCTAATAAAATAATAATAAAAAAATATGAACCATAAAGAATAGAAATACAATTTTTTTCAAAATATTAATATTTTTCGAGACAATTAGTGTTACATCAGTTGGATCACCCTGTATTGTATGCTTTTTAATTTCTTAATTATCCAAAAAAAAACTTTGAGCATGGTTATATATAACAAAGAAATTGATATTTAAAAACCCTTTCTTAACTATGATTATTTTTCTATTGCTATGGATACAATTTTGCTTTTTCGCATACAATTATACAATGCATATACTTAGTCAGCGGTATTTGTTGTTGTTGTTCTTCTTCCGTGACTTCGGCCTCCGAGACCATGTCGTTCAACAAATTTGCCTCCAAATTTCCCTGTCCAATGCTAACTCCTTCCAATCCATCCCGGGTCACACTTTCTCTATGTCTTCTTTGACCCTATCTTCCCAGCGTAATCTCGGCCATCCAAGTGGTCGTTTTCCTTGTGGTACACCCTCCTGTAATATTTTTACCAATGATCCTGTTTTTCGCCAAGAATGACCTGCCCACTTCAGTCTTCTTTTGGTAATATCTTCTTTAATGCTTGGCCTTTGATACAAATCCTGAAGTTCCTTGTTTTCACGTATTCTCCATTCACCTGTATATTCGTCTTTACATGGTCCATACATTTTCCTCAGTACCTTTCTTTCAAATACTAATAGTGCATTTTCGTCTATTTTTCTTAAGGTCCAAGTTTCCAAACCATACGCCACAACTGGCTTGATAAGTGTCTGGTATATTTGGGACTTCCGATTTCTAGAGACTAATCTAGATCTTAATAACTTTATCAAAATAACGTTTATTGGCAGCTTGTATTCTAGCTTTTATTTCCATAGAAGTCGACTAACGCAAGCCACAAAAAGTAAATTTTATAGGAGAGGCAAAACAAAGTTTTTAACAAAGCCTTATAGTCAAAATTGTTTTCTGTTTCTTTATTTTTGATAATTTTTCATTACAAATTTTTAGTAAATACTAATACAATATATTTACTTTCATTGAATTAGTTTTAAATTATTTTAAATACATTTTATAATACTTTTTTTTAATTCAATAGTAAACTTTATAAACTATTTTAACTCAGAGAACACATGTTGCTATGTTGAGAGTATCATCATGTATTGTTAGGTTAAGTGTCCACAGCTTCCTTGAATTAAAGCTCTGTCCATTGATTAAGTATGAAGTTGAGAGGCATTTCTGTAAATCAACCATTATGGTTTTTTTTTCTTACAGCCAGAATCGTTGGCTACAAATTTGTCTTTTATTTCAGCGTGTCTGAGTTTTGCTTCATCTAAATGTGCTTCAAAATTTTTTTGTAGCCAAACTTTTACGTCTATGGTTAGATTTTTTATTTTTATTATAAATTTATCGCAACTGTCATAAGAATCATTGGCAGGCTCTTTAGATGCTAAGTTAAACTCATTATTGAAGATCTCAGAATACAACCAATGTTTAGCTTGATACGGGTGGCGGGTGCCTTGCCGTGTCGTGTGTTGAATAATAAAACGGATGCTTGATATTACGGTTGTTCTTTATTATTCAGAGGTTTTAGGTAACACAATAAGTAACAGTGAGGGCGGGACTCGCATAAGTTCGCCTCTCACGCTGGGTTAAACGGGCACTATGTACCTCACAGTTATAGTACTATATTGTCCTATCAAGGATACAGAAGTGTGGGGGATGTATTGGGATGACTAGGACGAAGGTAGGGCAGCTTGAATAAGCGCCTACGGACTCTAGTCACCGGGAGGAGAGCGCAACTTTAATAAGTGACTCTGTATTTTAGGAAGGACGGCCTTCGATGTGGAATCGTCGGTGGAGCCGTGTGAGCTGTCAGCACGTCTGCTGCGGGTGCCGCTTCTGTCGGTTCCGCTGCTGCTGGGGCCGCTGTGGTTACTGCTGGTAGACACTGGCGGTTGATAGTGTAGTTGTCGGCTACCAATTTATCCAGTGTATAAGATACCCGGATGGTTGGAAGAAGACTGTACTGATTATGGGATTGCGGTCGGTATTTATGCTGTTCTCATAAAAACCCCGCAATCCCATTGGTCGATTTTTTGTCACTGGTTTTCTGTCGTTGTGTTTACTGTTCGGTACGGCCGTGTGGTGTGTTGCTCCGTTACAAGCTATATCACCCGTTGGTACATTATGTTCTTTACAGTTTTCAACATATAGATTATACATTTTTGATTTATTTAGTTCATTTTCTAAATATGTTTTAACATTTTTTTCTCTGCTATAATAGCTTCCCATTGCTGAAAATGACTCGATATGATTTTTTATACCATTTCTTATATGACCCCTATTTAGAGAAACCTAACCACCATGTTTTTCTTCCTCAAAGTAGTTCTAACTATGTTTTACATAGATCAAATTTATTTTTTGACATTTTCATGTCTTAGCTCTGGCACATAGCCAAAAAAGCGTAACCGCATTTCCGTGTTGTATTTTCATGTGGCAGCTTACCGAAAACTATTTTTAAAAATGAATGTGCGGTTGTTAACCTTGCTGGAATAAGTCACAAGGAGTCGCATTTGGTAGCTTACTTTAAAAAAGATAATATGGTATTTTTAACAATTTCTTAAACATTTTGTTCATTTAATGTGACTGCAGCATTGCCTGGAGAACCCGCTCTATTATTTATCTTTGAGACAGATGATTATTTGAATCGAACGTTTGATGAAGTTTTGGAAACTGATATCGTACTATTTTATCATACTACAGAGGTTGATGATGAAAAACTAATTGGGGTTACCTTATAGTGAGAGGTAAGGTCTTTTTTTTGATACCAAAACGTATTATGATAATTTTTTTTTTTTATGTGGAAAAAAGTTTATAGATCGTGTAAAATCGGTTTGTCTGGCACTAATAGATTAAATTCTAAAATAAACAATACATTGAAACATTTATGGGAAGAGGTGGGAGATCGGATGCTTCAGGACCCGACTCGTAACTGTGACCCGACCCGACTTGTATTAATAATATATATTTCAGATAAGCATATCTGTAAAGAAAGCACAATATACGCAGTTTCACTGTCACGGTACCTATTCACGTTAAAACGTAAGTCAACTTCGATTAACTAATGTCGTCATACAGTTTAAGGGAGATTATGTTTTTCAAAAACGTAGTTTCCATTGTACATGATGATTGTTTCGTACTCCAATCTAAAAGACTGGAGTGATATAGGATACATTAAATTTAACAATTTACAAGAAATATCTCATTCATTAACTGATTTAAATAAAATTATAGATAACGAACAAAATCGTAGAGACCAAATCGAGCAAACAAAATCTTATTCTATTATAAATTATTTAATAATAAGAATAGTAGTTCTAGTTATGATTCTAATAACCACGATTTACATTGTATTTAAATGTAAATTAGCTTGTAAAAAACGTACAAATACAAATGAGTCACCTTCGACCACTCCGAGATTTTATGTAGATCTTAGAGATCGAATTTCGAATGGTGTCCGTAGAGAAGAGGTGGTGGCACTTAACCTAATTCCGGGTCCACCCCCACCTTCACCACGTTAAAAAATAGTTACAAAAAAACAATTTTCATAAGAAGCTTAAAATTAATTGAATAATTTTATTATATAGTACATAGTTAAGTTAAAAATATTAACAATCATAATTTTATTTTTTAAATCTAATAATCATATATATTTCAGATAATATTCTGTACAAGAGAGCAATATCTGCAAACTTGCTGTCATAGTACATATTCACATTAAACCGTAAGTTAGAAACTTCGTTAATGTCATCTTTTAGTTTAAAAGAAATTACGTTCTTTAGAAACGTAGTTTGCATTGCACATGAGGATTGTTTCATACTCAAATCTCAAAAATCATTTGAGCAAATAGCTCGTGAAGCTAAAAACCTTTTACCACATAGATACCCAGTGGATAAAATGTATAAATTCGAAACAAATCTAAAACATTTAATTAAGAGAATATTTGGAAATATAGAGAGATCTGTAATGAGTATGAGCATTGTTGTTTTAGCTTCAAAACCAGAATATATCAAACCTTTATATTCTTTATTACAAAGTTTACTTTAATTACACGTATTTAATATTTAGTAACACTTTTATTTATATAACAATAAAAATTTAATATGATATCTTTTAATCTTATTTATAGTATACTTTAGTTATAATAAATAATAATTATTTCAGATATTCATATCTATCAATCAACCTATTTGAGTATTCACTGATATAACCATATACGCATTAAAATCTGTAAGTTAATTTCAATTAACTAATGGCTTTACATTATAGTTTAAAAGAAATATCTTTCTTTAAATTATTCATTAACGTTGCTAACGAAGCTCTTCTTCGTCGATCAAACAAAACGTATAAACAAATAATTCTTGAAACTAATAACCAACTAAGACATGGTTACCCTATAGCTAATCTTAATAAATTCGAAGAGGCTTTAACAGTAATGATGACAGAATTTTATGGAGAATTAAATAGTTCTATGATGAGTAGAAGCATAATAGAAACAACTTATAGGCAGGAACATGTAGACCTTTGGTGTGCATTACTAGGAAACTTGCTTTAATTACCATATAATTATTACTATTTAACTTCTTAATTAATTTTATTTTTTTTATCATATCTGTATATCAGATTATTTTAATTTTAAAAGCACATATTCAAACATTACTATGAGTCGACCACGAGCAATTAGTTTCATAGTAGCTCTAAAAATAGCAATGGATACGGAAGATCATTTTACAGTTTCAAACGGAAATTTCGTTACATTAACATGTTTAGGAAACCATGTAAGATTGGCTAATGCCTTAATAGATAATCCTTATACTGAGGAGGAGCTAAATAGAACAATTGGCCCAATTTTAGATTTTATTCGAGATGTAATAGATACTAGCGATATTAATAGAATTTGTAAGGCATTTGCACGAACTATTGATAACTTAATCATATAGGGCATGTTTTTAGGAGATATATTAAATGAGCTTAATAATAATAATTAATAATAAATACTAATAATAATTAATTTTTATATTGGTATTGGGGTTAGTTTTTATTTATTTAAATTTTAACGTAAGGGATTAATAATTTTTTAAGTTCTTTAAGTAAAATTTTTGAATATTCATTTTAATTTAATATTTAAACAGTTCGCCATGGAATATCAACTATTTGCACGATTTCATAAAGTCGATTCGGCAGCGAAGATCGTACGTAGTCCTACGGAATGTAGGTTAAGTTTCTTCTTCTATAAGTTATGCCAAGTAATTTATAATGATAGGATTAATCAACACCGCAGGCATCATAAATCTTTAATATGGTGCCTATGTAGAGCAAATGAGCTTGGTAGCACACGGTTTGGCAAAACTGATTTGGTACAATTTGAAAGTCACCTTGTGTCGGCGGCTCAATTTTTATTAAACTGCGAAGACCGTAATAACGTTACTTTAGCACCCTTGTCTTTAGCACCAGGGATAAGCAATCCACATGCGTTGTTGCTTTTCCCTCAGGTGCCGATTAAATATCAGCCGCTAGGCGTATCACCTAGGTCACCTTCAATTTTGACAGAACCTGATCTAATATCACCAAGGCCCATTTGCGTAGTAAAAGGAATCCCTAGAATATAATATTTTAAAAAACTTAAAAAAAAAAACTTTTTTTTAATAATTTTACATACTAGATTAACATATTATGAGTTTTTTTATAGAAGAAAAAATGTGATGGAAATGATAAGAGAACGACCAAAATATACTAATTGTAACTCTTAATCCAGAAAAATAGGTAAAAATAAAGGGTTTTAGATTTCAGTAAGATTTGCTTATCCTTCAGCGTATTTTTTAAAGTGATCTACTCAATATCTCATAGGGTTTTTATCAGGAAAATTTTAAGTAGCTATTATTGAAAGAATCACAGCAATTCCACGGGAAAAAACGGAAGTTTACGTTCGCACCTTTTGGTCTGTATTTAGTTTAGTACTCCCAACTAAAAACTTATTGGGCCCTAAATAAATGATACATTTTAGTTGGTTCGATAATATAACAATGGTTGTCCCAACTAAAATATCAACCATTTAGTTTTTTCCGTGTAATAGGGTTACGAGATATTGTGGGCCAGACTTAAATACAAAAATTAACTTACATTATAATATTTAAATTTTACGTATTACTTACTGGTGCGAGTCATTAGGATAAGTAGGGTTCAGTTATTTATATATTTGTTATTTTATTATGTTATCAATTATATATTATAATAACACGTCAAGTAGAGTGAGTCATGAGTGAATTAATGGTTATGAATATAGTAATAACTCTTTTGTATTATAATATAACATGTATTTCAATATTTAAATGTATTTTTATCATTATAATTCATTCAGATTTATTAAGATAACAATTAAAGATTGTCAAAAGTAAATTTTTCGATGTGCACGAAACCTAAATCTAAATGATAATTTTTGATAACCTTTTTTACGAGCTCTTGAATTTGAACTTTAAATTGATATATGATATCCAGCTTGTTATTTTGGGGAAACTTGCTTTTAAATTTCTGTATTAATTTTGTGATGTTCGGGTTTTCTTTTGCAGGCAGTCTGCAACATTTCTTTACAAATGGGCTTAAGAAATACCGATTATTACTATTAATTAACTTGAACAATTTTGTGAGCAATACACTAACTTTTTTCTTATAATCCACATCAAGTTCACCGATATAAGTTGGAAAAATATGTTTAAAATTTATCGATATATCTTTGTACCACTTAACTAAATTTAATAATGTTGTTGTGTGTTTTATGGTAGGATGTAATACAAATGCCTCGGGATCAATTAAATTGTATAAATAAGTTATTGCGTCGTACATGTGCTCAAACATCTTCTGACTATCCGATAATTGTTGATACGTAAAATTGAAAATTTTCCACGCAAAGTCATAGTCGTAGTAAGTCTCTTTACAAACTTTCACAGAAATACCATTCAATTTGCTATCTTTCTGGTCATCCGAGGTATTCAACTGGTTTTCCGAATTTTTCTCAAGTGATTGATTATCATATTGAACTTCAGTTCTCGATCGTTTACCAAGAATTTGTTTACGACCCATTTTTTCCTGACGTTTGTTTAATCTGCGTTGTCTTTGAAGTAGTCTACTTTGAGATTGACGTCTTTCATACACATTTACAAATAAAATGTTTTTAATCAACTTTGTAAATGTATCTGTTACGTTCGCGTATACACATGCTAACAAATTATTGACCATGTAGTATTTTGTATACACGTTTTCGACATTAACATGAGAATATCCAATGTTTTTAGTGCGCGGATACAAACCTCTGTGTATATATATATCGTTCCCAGAAAACCATTCGTTTGCGAAATCTGGTCGTTTGGCTTTTACGTCGACGATGTGGTTCCATGGTGCGTGGCCCAAAAGTGCGATAAGTACGTCCGGAAGAGTTGTTTTGTCCGCGTGAGGTGAAAATGCTTGTTTATTGTTTATTAGAGTGAAATACAAGAAACTCACTAACACTTTGCACAACATTGTATTTAGTAATAAAACTATAAGCTGAAACTTGATTTTTATAATATATTTTTTCAAGTAAAATATAAATATTATACGCTGATCAGGAATTCATGTTTTCCATTTGCATATAATACAATAGTGTATTGAGTTAAAAAAAAGAACGTGTTGTTACCTGCTGCAGTGTTTTTTAAAACACTTGTTCATTTAAAAACAACTGCAATATAATATTATAATATAAAATTATACATGTAGTAACATAGTCTAACATAGTCTGTAAATAGTGTATTGTAAATATTTGCATAACATAAGTTAAGAATTTTAGGAGAAACTTACATCCCAATATAATTACTATCGTTAATGCATACTACTTATACTTACATGTGTCCAATACTACAACCAATAACCATCTCTGTTACTGAAATCACCTACATCAGTTATTAGCCTGTCATCAGGAACCCAATCGTCCAATGTCTTTCCTTCATTATTGTCCTGTTCATTAATAGTTTGGATATTGTCTTCCAATTCTTTTTTTCTATTTTATTAAACTGTTGATACATTTTTTGAATTTCGTTGGCAATTTAAAATAACATTAGTGTACAATTAATGTGCAATTAACAAGATCGTTTTCGTGTATTATTTTGTAAATAATAAATTGTCATCCGGCAATAATATTAAGTTAATTTTTAGTGGTGGCATGAATGTTTAGTTTTTTAGATCTTTTCTTATGACCATTGTACCAAACGGAAACGGCCATAAGAACCCCTTTTGTATTTTTTTAAACCAAACATTTTTATTTTTTTTAATTCAAGTGTATTCTAAAAACAGTATTAGTAAACTACTTTAATATTTATCAAAATAGGGAATAAACACATTTTGATGTAATATTGTGTATTTACTTATTCAAATAGACATCTAATGGTCATACCTAAAGATGTGCAATAAACAAAATATATAACAAAAAACCACATTTTTTAGCGCATATATTACAATTGTGGTGTAAAAATTTAATTCAACTAAATAGTAGTTGCAAAATTTAAATGTTTACAATAATATTTCTACAAAATAGAATCTAATACAAAAACAAATAATTTATAAGTACCGTTCCCACTGTTTTTTTTTTTAATATTCGTATAAACCTTTTAGAAAATATCATTTGATTTAATGTTGGTGTTAACACCTTTTTTCGTTTAACTTTGGGTTATTCAAATTTACGCAAAACACATGTGATATTCTACTCCAAATCAAGCAACGTGATTTGAATTTTTGATGTATCTAACAAAATATTGTTGTATAGTCTGTACTAGTTAATTATAATTCATAGCTAAATTTAAAATGTATTTTTATGTAGTTGTATAGAATTTAGAAAAATATTTCCGAGGCATGCCTAATAAATGTTTGTTAAAAATGTCAATTCGATCAGACCATTTAAACGAATTTATAGCAAAAGAAAAACGTGCAATCCTATTTTAGAGGGTAGTTGGTTTCTATTTTTCAGAGTGACGAGTAGAACTTTTTCTAATTTTACACACCCCTCTTCCTAAAAGCGCAAACTGAATCAAATAATTAATGATTGGTAGACTTGCTGATAAAGTAAATCAATCTAGCGGGTTTTTAAGTTAGATACAGACAAAAAAAACATCGGCAGAGGCGGTAGGGTTTTGAGGCAATTTTTATAGTTTGTAAGTATTACGCTTGTGGTCATTGCACCAGACCGGACCGGCCACAAGTGTCCCTGGATTTAATTTAACCCATATTCCTCTTTCCTGTGTATATACTAATTTCTTAACCGATAACCTTTTTCATTCCCTCGTCCTAACGCTGTGCCACGCTAGGGTCCAATAAGTTGCCTGTCAGTAAAGCTGAAGGCGCTATTTAGAGTGTGTTAGGACAGACAGTTAGGTCACCAAATCCGCAAATTCGTTGGGTGTCAATATACTATGCTTTAGTTACTTAAAACATCGATAATACGTTTATTCGTATTCAAATATCTATTTAGTTTTTATCTAATACTCGTGATGCCCTTATAGTGCACTATTTTAAATGTTAGAATTTACATATTAAATAGCGCTTTGGTGATATTAACAGTAGGTTGATTATTATTGCTAATTAACAAATAAAAATGTACATTAATTTCAGTACACATGAATAAGATAATGATTGCAAAAACTGAACAAATGGTATAAAAGTAGGACCTTTTATTATTTTAAACAGAAATATTTTTATTTTCTAAATTTCACTAGTTAATCATTTGGTTATCATTTTCAAGTAACAGAAGACTTTGTAGATGTGGAGACAATACGATAGCATCACCTGAAAGTAGAAGCCATGCATAAAATCCATTGATTGATGCCAAATTTGCAATCTAACAATAAAATATGTGCATTATTCTACATACACACAATAGTAAGTTTTTCATTTATAATAAATAATGGTTCTAATAATATTGTCTCTGGTGAACCACTATGGCTGGTTATATCAGAAAAATCTTTCCATTAAGAAAAATTTTAACAAAGTCATCTAATATCAAACCACTAAAATTTTAGCTACTAAGTAGCTAAAACAATGTAAAATTTGGGGCTTATGGTGTAATTTATTCTTAATAATGCTTCTTTTAGAAGTGCAAAGTGTGTCTTTTAAATATACAAATGTATGTAATTTTTTTTTGTTAATTAGAAAAAAATTATTATTTAATCATTCATTTTTAAAACTCTTTATGTCAACTTAATTAGGCATCTTCCTTGCTGATGTTTTTGGAGATCTACCAATAATACGTTTATTTTAAAACAATGTTCAACATTTCAATTTCTGTACAAATGTGAACACATTTTAAATTTAATTTAATTTTGACTTACTATTTTGACCATATTGAATTTTTAAAATAATAACCTGTATGTATTAAGTAATAATTTTTTAGAATTTAAGAAATAGTATAGTTAATTTAGTAGGTGTTATGAAATTCATTAGAACCGTCACATTCATATTTGACAGCTGGCTAGGCTATGCAATGTAGCTAAAATAGACCTATCCCCACAGGAAAATGGTTAAATAGACCGCTGTCTACGTATAAGTGGCCTTGACGTCTCCCTTATTAATATAATATGTATATCACCCGAGGAGCTAAAACGGGCGATCACACTATTAAATTACCTAACTCTCAGCTACAGGCTACAAAGATGTTTTATTCTAAAACTAAGATTACTAATTAATATACACAATTATACAACATGTATTCATACACAATTATGTACACTCTGACTTGGGGCGAGAAGTAACGGCCAGGTAAAATAATATGATCGTTACATAACAGAAAAAAATTCAGATTTGTGGGGTAGCCCAGTAAGCAATAAACATACTAAAACACTCATAGTTCCTATAATATTGGTCCTAGAGATCAGGAAATAGTATAAAAAGTCGTGGAATACGGGACTATAGTTTTTTTTAATTGCCGGAGAACTAGGTATGTTTTTTGCAGATTTTGCATATTTAAACATAAACACGTTAAATTTAAAAAAAAACTTATCAAATCATGACACCATTGTTATGGACCTCTATATAGTTTTTAAGAAAACTATATAGAGTAATATACAATTTAATAAACAATAATGTTGTTGGCTCAATTAAATAAATATAAACATTGACGTTATCATTGCTCACAGCCCAAAAACGTGAACTATGGTTTATATATACCACACGTTTTGCTCTGGTTTTTTTAAAATATAATATTTAATGTAAGCTTAGCAAACTAAATGGTCTGCCCTTTCTCATATTTACGGTCAATTGCATCGGTTACCACCCCTATCCTCCCCAGTTTCCCGTGGTTTCATTAGCTGAACCTTTCTCCTGGATGTATCTCTTCCTCTTTCAGACTCAGAATTTGACAAAACTTACTCTCTGCTTATGCTTTTAAAATGGATCTTAATTCGGTTCCTTACTGTCATCTGCACGAGGAAGAAGCTATCACTGTCTTTATCACTTTTTACTAAATGTTTTATTTACTTTTTTTACTTATTCTTTATGGTTCTCTACACGTTCTTATATATTTACCAAATAAAGTATGAAAAAAAATTGTTAGAATAAAAATTGATAAGCAACCTAATCATATAGTGTTGCTTTTTTCAAACGAAAATACAACATACAACATATACATAATACATAGCCATTATCCTTTTAACAAAATATTTGGAACATTAAAATGTATTATTGATCGTTTAATTGAAAAATTAATAATTTCATTAGTAACTATTACCTAAACCAATATTATTTCGTATAAAAAAGTACTGAAACAGGACATTTTGATGACTTTGTATACACATAATTAACATATATTATTTGTTTTTATTTCTGATTTAAACGTGTACTGTCGACAGAGACAGTAATATTTAAAACTCGCATTGGTTGGAAAACATTTAATGCATAAATTTGACTCTTTTATTATGTAAAATAAACATACCGTGTTAGTCTATAATAATATGTCTATTAAAAGACAAAAAAATTAAATTAACATGCACAATAAACCCATAAAATTATACTAAAGTCTTTAACATATATATTATGAAAATGCAACAAGCAAAGAACGATAATTTTACATAACAATATATTATAGAAAACAATACAATTTTGAATGCATATAGACTCATACAATCACTCAAAACGAATTTTTTTTTTTAATACAAAAAATTTGAATACAATTTTAAATATATTTTTTTTATTAAATCGACAATATTATTTAATGGAATATGATTATATATATATTACTACCGCATAATTCACATATTTAAAATTAGTTTATTTATATGTATAGTTTATAATGATTATCTTTAGCTGCTACACAATTCTTTTTATCGTAAGGTTAATATTTTATAATAAACAGGTTTTTTTTTTTTACAAATATTAAAAGCATTTTTAGTTATCATTCATTCGGAAAAACAAAGGTGGTTCTATTTCCATTTATATAAAATAATAAAACATTAAAATCTAATCCTTTCATAGATTTATAGATGTCAACAAAGAAATTTTCAAAACTCTGTGTATGGTTTTTAAGAAATTCGGAAGCATGTTTTTTCTTGATTTTTTCATAGTTTTTGGAATCGATTTTGTCCTTTATATTTTGTGTAGTACCCAGAATACGTGTTGAGATTAATTGTAGTGGAACACAAAAGAAATAACAAACAAACACTTTGAGTAATAATAGAGTTAATATTATAGACACAAGTTAAATCAATATTTACAATACAATATAGATATATGTATAAGTCAAAAGTAACAAGCACATTAACAAAATAGTAGCTGTGGAACGAGTGTGTCCCCTTGTCCACATACAAAGGTATTTATATCATAAATCTAGGTTAAATCAATTCATACAAAATACTTTCTAAGATTTCACATACAATAGTGTCTTCCTCGACATACTAAACTAATCACATTAAAACTACCTTAGAATATTAATTACATTTCAACACTCTCCCTTAATTAATATTTTCCTTAATTAACTATTGTCCCAACACACTTGAAACCAGTTGTGGATATTCATAGCTGATCTGATCATCTCGAATCGTTCCTTTGGCAATGGTTTGGTGAAGATATCTGCCAACTGATCCTTTGTCTCCTTGTATTGAAGTTGAAACACTCTATCTTCATACTTCTCACGAATGAAGTGATGTCTGACATCAATATGTTTAGTTCGTTTGTGAAACTCTGCGTTATCAATTAAACGAATAGCACTTTGATTATCTATATATAATATTGGTTGAATATATTCATTATTAGTGATTTCCTGTAATAAACGTTTAAACCAAATGATCCCTTTTACTGATTCTGCCGCAGAAAGGTATTCAGCCTCACATGAACTTAAACTTACCTTTGAGATTGCCATGCTATTGTAGAAGAACCTAGCATAAAAAGGTTGCCTGACGTTGACCTTCTTGTCTGGACATCTCCAGCAAAATCTGCATCTGTATAGACACTAAAATCTGAGTTATTTTCAGTTTTATAGTACAATCCAAAATCAATTGTTTTGTTTATGTAACGAATAATTCGTTTTACCATAATCCAGTGAGCTACCGTTGGATTGGATAAATATATACTCACGTAGCTGACAGCATAACTCAACTCCGGTCTGGTTACTTGTGATAAGAATAATAAACATCCGACCGCTTGTCGATATGGCACATCCTTACCAATTGGTTTTGATTCTGTTTCTAATGCCGTTGCCCTGTCGAATGGAATCGCCAAATCTTTTGCGTCTTGCATATTAAAACGTCTAACTATGTTAAAAGCATAATTTGATTGATGAATTATTAACGATCCATCGTTCAATTTTCTTATTTGTATCCCAAGAAAATAATCTAAATCATTACTTTTGACCTCAAATTCCTGTTGTAAAGTTGATAATAAAGACTGAATCTTAGATGAACTATTTGACATAATTAATCCGTCATCTATATATATACTCAATATTATCTTATCATTATCGTCATGATTTATAAATACACAAGGGTCTGCTGTGCTTTGTGTTAGATTAAAGCGCAATAAAAATTCTGTAAATTTTTGATTCCAACATCGTGAACTTTGTTTCAATCCATAAAGACTCTTGTTTAATTTACATACTCGGCCTGATTTATCATCATACCCCACTGGTTGAGACATGTAAATTAGTTCCTCAAGAACCCCATTCAAAAATGCTGTCTTTATGTCAAATTGTTTTAATTTCAATTTTTCTTTGGCTGCGACTGCTATAAGTGCCCTAATAGACTCAAAACGAACTACAGGTGAGAATGTCTCATTATAATCTATATCGTTATTGCTGCCTCGATCCATTTATTACTAGCCTAGCTTTATAACGTTCAACATCTCCGTTGCTCGCATATTTAACATGGTATACCCAAGAATTATTTAAAATATTTTTGTCTGTCGGTCTGTCTACTAACTGCCAAGTATTATTTACAGCGAGTGAATTTAACTCGTCATCATGGCTTCTGTCCATTCATGACTGTTTTCACCATTGATCGCATCATAATAATTTATTGGTTCCATACCTTTCGCTGTACATGCGGCATATCAGTCAGGTTTTCGTAGTTGACCCCTGTCACGTAAGTCGTAACGTGGTTCTTCACGTTCTGACTCGTCCGCTGCTGGTCGCGTGTTGTGTTGAATATTTAAATCACTTTCATATAATGATACATCGCCAGTATTGTGACATTCGTTTTTAAATATGACATCCCTAGAATCAATTATAATTCGTTTTTGTTCTAAATATACACTGCTTTCTTGTCAATTGAGTACCCTACGAAAATACCTGATTCACTTCTAGGATCCAATTTTTGACGTTTCTCTTTGGGAATATGTGTGAACACTTTTGTCCCAAATACTCTCAGATGTTTTATATCTGGCATTTTATTATAAAATAATTCATATGGACACTTACCTTCCACAGAATTTTTACCAGTTAGATTTATCGTGTAAACTGCCGTATTAACTGCTTCAGTCCAAAATGATAAATCCATTTTATTAGCATGAATCATTGTTCTCGCAGAGTCCATAATTGTTCTGTTTTCTCTCCCGATTTTTCCATTTTGAGGAGAAGAGTAAATTTGAGTCTTTCGATGTTGTATCCCAAATGTCTGAAATATTCTAGTTACATCATCATTTAAAAATTCAGTACCATTATCTGTCTGAATCGCCTTTATCTTAAAACCCGAACCTGTTTTAAAACTTTTTATAAATAACTCAAGTTTATTTTTCACTTCACTTTTATGTTTCAAAAAATATACCGTACGAAATCTACAGTAATCGTCTTTACATAGCAGAAAATACCTTGACCCGCCTTTCGATTTCTTTTGGATCGGCCCGCACAGGTCTGCATAAATTAAATCACCTATATTTTGTGAAATATTTGTCCTGGTTTTAAATGACTTTCTCAATTGTTTGCCAATTATACAGTCATCGCATTGAAAAGTGTCGTCTTTGTCTGGTACCTGTATATTATGTTTTAACAAACACGTTTTTACATACCCGATATTTTGATGAGCTAATCTTTTATGCCAAACACGTATTGAATCAGCCATTACTGCTGTTGCATTCGCTTCAATATTTTTAATTGAATAATTTATATTGCCTGTCAATGTCACGACTGTAGAAATCTGCAATACTTTTATTTTTAAATGATATAAACCGTTGTTGCGTTCACCTTCGCAAACAACTTTGTTATTCTTCAAGAAAACGCACATTTTACTGTCAGACTTCATTATTAATCCCTTATCTAGTGCTGCACCACAACTAAATAAATTAAACTTTAAGTCTTTTACATACAACACATTTGATAAATAATTTTTGTACGTTTTATTTTTAACTTGACAAGATATACTAATTCTCCCAGAACCTTCTGCTAACAAAACTGATCCATCCCCGATTGTTACTTTTGCTGGTGATTCTAATTGTTTGTGCTCACAAAACCATTCCATATGTCCTGTCATATGGTCAGTTGCTCCACTGTCGAGAAACCATTGATTCTCTTCTTTTTCCGTGAATAATAATTCACTATAGAAGGCTTGCCCTGTTGAACTTGAATTTGAAGAATCGGATTTCGCACCCTCTTGATCCCTTTTATACTTTCTGCGGTCCTTTTTAAAATGACCTGGTTTTTGACAATAAAAACAGGGACCTACCTTTTTAGTACCAGTATTTTGTTTACTGAATTTTTGTTCAACTGACTTCTCACCACTCGGCTTCTTAAAAAATTTCTTTTGAAACTTTCTGGCAGTCAAAGCATTATTTTCTTCTGCTTCAACCCCTGAACTAACCTGTTGCATTCTGTATTCTTCTATAAGTAACCTAGCTGTTAGAACATTTAGATTTTTACTCGCCTCAGGAACACTTTCCCAAGCGCTGTAAAAATGTTTGTAAGTCGATGGTAGAGTCATTAAAATTTTGGTTATTAACATCCCTTCCGAGATATTTTCTCCTAGTGAGTTGAGTTGGTTCTGTAAATTTTGAAGTTTACTTATATGGGTCGATATATCATCAGAGGAACTATTACTGTAACTAAAAAAATTATTTTGTAGTAAATGTACACTTGCCTCTGTTTTTTGCTCGTAGACACTCGGTAACTTATTCCACATTTCATTGGTGGTTTGACAATTAATTAAACATTGTAACGGTCCATCATCCACTGACGTTACAATTATCTTTTGGCATTTTCCTTCTGCCCTTCACCATGCAGATATTTCATTAGCACACCTCGCCCGTGCTTGTTCTTCTGTTTCAGTGGATGTTTTGACTAACCTTGGTTTTGGTATTTCTCCGCTAAGGATTCCTTCCAGGTCAAAACTGTTCACAAAAACCCTTATTTTGAATTTCCATAACAGCCATCCTTCTGCACTGGACAACTTAGTAATCTTGACGAATCTTCCATGACGCCGATCGAATTGTACAACTGTCTGTACCAAGAAATATTACCTTTAGTCAGTAAGTATGTATTGGTCAGTATTCGATGTTTGACTTTTGAATATCCTGGGCCTATAACCTGTTGAGATTAATTGTAGTGGAACACAAAAGAAATAACAAACAAACACTTTGAGTAATAATAGAGTTAATATTATAGACACAAGTTAAACCAATAATAACAATACAATATAGATATATGTATAAGTCAAAAGTAACAAGCACATTAACAAAATAGTAGCTGTGGAACGAGTGTGTCCCCTTGTCCACATACAAAGGTATTTATATCATAAATCTAGGTTAAATCAATTCATACAAAAAACTTTCTAAGATTTCACATACAATAGTGTCTTCCTCGACATACTAAACTAATCACATTAAAACTACCTTAGAATATTAATTACATTTCAACAATACGATCTACTTCGTCTTCTAGTATCTTAATGAGTTCATGTGTATTTTTGTCATCGGGTTCATATATTCCACTCAATAAAATTAGTACGTTGTTAAAGATTTGGTGATCTATATACGTAAACTTAAGTAACCCACTTAACGTATGTATAAAGTTATCATATTCTGGTCGAGCCTCGCTTCCTGTTGTTTGATAAACAACTAAACAGACCAAAATATAACTATACCATTTGGTTTTTATGACGTTCAAAAGTATTTCGTGATATTTTATGCATTCAAACGGTGACACAACCCATTTTTTTTCTTCAAGTTGATTCTTGATATTTTTAAGTTGCTCTTTAAACATACGATAATAACATGTATTTTCCCAGTTAAAAGCAAGGCCTTCTATTTTGCTAAACAATGCTACTGAATTACTCCTTATATTTGCTGACACAAAATTCTCAATACGGATAGGTAAAGGGCTCTCGTCGTAGTAGACATATTCATAAGTTAGGTCCACACTCGCACCCACAAATGGATCAACATCGTGGTGAATTTTTTTTACAGTGGGTTCTATGTATTTATTTTCATGGCACGACGTTATATACGACAATAAAAAAGAACTGTTGTAAATGTTCGATCTAAAAAGAAATTAAATTCATTTAAATATCGACAGTTACATTTTTTTTTTTAATGTTAATTTTAAATAATTGTTAAATTTGTTTTCTATTAAGGCCGATTTTTTGGAACTTGAAATTTGATTCTAAGCGTTTATATTTTTACTGATAAATCTAACTAATTTTCTAAAAACTTAATAAAAAATCGAGCCCTCTTAAAAAAAGTAATAGGTTTATCATAAAAACAAATATAATTGAAATCCGTCTAATAGACTCGTAAGCGTCTTCTTTTGTCAAACTTAAAAATTTTGTAACTCAGAAGCTTAATATATAATTACCTTCAAATTAGTTGGAATATTTAAAGTGGCTTCTAGATCAACTTTTGTCAAATATTGCCTATAATGTGCTCCTTAATAAATAACCTTAATATATAATAATAGTTATATATTTGTATAATCCTAATATTACATATAATTATGTTTTACTTGAATCTCTTGAGAAAATGTTAAGTGATTTAGCGCATTGGTTAACTCGGAGGTAGTTGGTCTGCGTACAACCGTTTCATATAACCGTCCATGATCTTTATTTCTTGAATCTTCATCAATTTAATCATCGACATTCCCATTAACATCCGTTGATAAAAAGAAAATTAAATTTAGTATTAAAATATTAATGGTTAAATGGTGCCTCATAATGTTAAAAACTATCTCTCGCAATTAGGCAGCACTCACAAGTCGTAAAGATGTGTTTTCAATAGAATGAACACGTATAATACAATTTGAAAACAAGTCATAGTCGTCATCGTTTCAAATGTAAAAAATATTTACCTGTTCAGCTTTCAAATATTTGATCGTTATGATACATGGTCTTGTCTTTCGTATAAATTCCTTACGAGTAAACAATAGCAAAATGTTTTTGTCGCCTGAAGTGTATAACACCATAATATAGAATAAAAATTATTCGATTTGTTAACATAATCTGTTGAGACCCTGCTCGTCTTGTCTTTGAATAGAAAGGCTCAATGCAAGGCCTAAAATTGTTTGGATTTTCAACATTAAGAATTCTTGAAATTCTAATATTTTTATATGCAACTCCCAAAGCCAAGAGCTCGCTAAAAATTTCCCTTCGTACGACATTTTTATCATATGATATACGTAATCGGTAATATCTTTCAAATATTCATCGTCATATTCTGCGATCTTTGGCAACATGACATTCAAACGTACGAAATTCTAGCATTGTATTTCTTGGAACTTGCGGCAAAATTTTAATTGAGTAAAAATTCTAATGTTTAGTGATTGCTTATCGTAATTCGAGGTCAGTAGTAATATTTCGGCGTCGGTAAATTTAATGGGTTAAGAAGCAAATGTGCTGTATATGTTTAACAATTCGATAAAATAAATTGGATACGGTCCAATAAAAAAGAACTGCTGCAAATGTTTGATCTAAAAAAAAAATTAAATTCATTTAAATATCGACAGTTACATTTTTGGAACGAAGTTCCTTATCGCGGGTTGGTGAGGAGACCTAGCCGAGAAAAAATGTAACGCGTTACGGAAAAGCGTTATGAAAAAGTTTTTCAGCCGAGTCTGCAACCACGAAAGAACATTTTCATGTCTCGTTGAAGTACCGAATAAATTTAGATTAGTTGTGGAATTATCAATTAAAAAAAAATTCAGCTTCCAGTTACTACAGCATAAGGTAAGGTAAGGTTTGCCTAACCTACAGCGTATTTTTTTAAAGCGATCTACTCAATATCTCATAGGGTTTTTATCAGGAAAATTTTAAGTAGCTATTATTGAAAGAATCACAGCAATTCCACGGGGAAAGACGGAAGTTTACGTTCGCACCTTTTGGTCTGTATTTAGTTTAGTACACCCAACTAAAAACTTATTGGACCCTAAATAAATCATACATTTTAGTTGGTTCGATAATATAATAATATAATATAATTATGGTTGTCCCAACTAAAATATCAACTATTTAGTTTTTTCCGTGTAATAGGGTTACGAGATATTGTGGACCAGACTTAAATACAAAAATTAACTTACATTATAATATTTAAATTTTACTTATTACTTACTGGTGTGAGTCATTAAGATAAGTAGGGTCAGTTATTTATATATTTGTTATTTTATTATGTTATTAATTATATATTATAATAAAACGCCAAGTAGAGTGAGTCATGAGTGAATTAATGGGTATGAATATAGTAATAACTCTTTTGTATTATGATATAACATGTATTTCAATATTTAAATGTATTTTTATCATTATAATTCATTCAGATTTATTAAGATAACAATTAAAGATTGTCAAAAGTAAATTTTTCGATCTGCACGAAACCTAAATCTAAATGATAATTTTTGATAACCTTTTTTACGAGCTCTTGAATTTGAACTTTAAATTGATATATGATATCCAGCTTGTTATTTTGGGGAAACTTGCTTTTAAATTTCTGTATTAATTTTGTGATGTTCGGGTTTTCTTTTGCAGGCAGTCTGCAACATTTCTTTACAAATGGGCTTAAGAAATACTGATTATTACTATTAATTAACTTGAACAATTTTGTGAGAAATCCACTAACTTTTTTCTTATAATTCACATCAAGTTCGCCGAAATAAGTTGGAAAAATATGTTTAAAATTTATCGATATATCTTTGTACCACTTTACTAAATTTAATAATTTTCTTGTATGTCTTATGCTAGGATGTAATACAAATGTCTCGGGATCAATTAAATTGTATAAATAAGTTATTGCGTCGTACATGTGCTCAAACATCTTCTGACTATCCGATAATTGTTGATACGTAAAATTAAAAATTTTCCACGCAAAGTCAAAGTCGTAGTAAGACTCTTTACAAACTTTCACAGAAATACCATTCAGTTTGCTATCTTTCTTGTCATCCGAGGTATTTAACTGGTTTTCCGAATTTTTCTCAAGCGATTGATGATCATATTGAACTTCAGTTCTCGATCGCTTACCAAGAATTTGTTTACGACCCATTTTTTCCTGACGTTTGTTTAATCTGCATTGTCTCTGAAATTCTCTATCTTGAGAATGACGTCTTTCATACACATTTACAAATAAAATGTTTTTAATCAAATTTGTAAATGTATCCGTAACGTTCGCGTATACACATGCTAACAAATGATTGGCCATATAGTATTTTATATACACGTTTTCGAAATTAACATGAGAATATCCAATGTTTTTAGTGCGTGGGTACAAACCTCTGTGAATATATATATCGTTCCCTGAAAACCATTCGTTTGCAAAATCTGGTCGTTTGGCTTTTACGTCGACGATCTGGTTCCATTGTGTGTGGCCCAAAAGTGCAGTAAGTACGTCCGGAAGAGTTGTTTTGTTCGCATAAGGTGAAAATGCTTGTTTATTGTTTACTAATGTGAAATACAAGAAACTCACTAACACTTTGCACAACATTGTATTTAGTACAAAAAAATTAACTGAAACTTGATTTTTATAATATATTTTTTCAAGTAAAATATAAATATTATACGGTGATCAGGAATTCATGTTTTCCGTTTGCATATAATACAATAGTGTATTGAGTTAAAAAAAAAAACGTGTTGTTACTTGCTGAAGTGTTTTTTAAGACACTTGTTCATTTAAAAACAACTGCAATATAATATTATAATATAAAATTATACATGTAGTAACATAGTCTAACATAGTCTGTAAATAGTGTATTGTAAATAATTGCATAACATAAGTTAAGAATTTTAAGAGAAACTTACATCCCAACATAATTACAACCGTTAATGCATACTACTAATACTTACATGTGTCCAATACTACCACCAATAACCTACATCAGTTATTAGCCTGTTTACGCGTTGTACGCGTATGCGTTAATTTTGTTGTTCGTTGGCGTTCCACTCCCTCCTGTTTTTGTTGTTGTGACCGTCCTCCAGGGCCGTATTACCGCTTAGGCTATGTAGGCTAAAGCCTAGGGCGGCAAATTTTTTTTTGGTGTGACCCAAAAACTACGTTGAGATATTATTTTTAAATATAAATTATAAAAACATGCAATAATATAATATATGAAATAATATTATTAGTTATAAAGTATAAGAAAATGTATGTGTAGGTTCTAAAATGGTATGCAGTGTGTAACAGAAATATATGACAAATAACAATATATATATATATATATATATAATACAATAGTCGACCGGGCGGAAATTCGTTGCGGTAACGGCACGGCGAATAGGCCACGGAATTGAACGTATTATTTTATTATATTAATAGTAAATCGTAAAGGAAAGAAGCATTAAAACCCGTATCCCATAATAATAATTATTATTATAGTAGATAATGTACAATGTGGGGAAATTTCTGCGATAAGCGATGACGCCTCAAATATTATATCTAAATTATAAGATACTCGTACTAGGTTTATTATTTTGTTATACACCACGCCGTAACGAAATTGACTGGTCGTTCATTTGCATTTGTTATAAAGCAGCGATTTCTTAAGCCTTAAGGTATGTACTTTATTGTATCAATTAATTATTTTATTTTAACAATAAATTAGTGTAACAAATTTAAAACGAAATGTCTTAATATACGTTAAAGTTTATGTAGGTTTTGTCATTAATAAGCGTTTTACCATAAAATAGTACGAGTTATGCATTTTATCAATTCTTAAATATCAATACGAAATCGCAAATTTAATATTAAATATTATCATTATTATTCTATTATTATTTATTAAACATACTAATTTAATATCAAATGATATTATAGATCAACCTGTCTATAAAAATGAAACGTTCTAAGTTAAGTGGAGGCAAATATAGCAAATTGGCCAAGGAAAAATTGGAAAAACAAAGATTGGCTTTAGAAAATGTCCCGAAAATTAAGACACTATTTAGTAAGGAAGTAATTACGTCAGAAAGTGTAAGTCCAAAAATATCTTCTAGTGTCATAGATTCCGGGGATATTGAAACAGTACAAATTGTAAATGAAAAAAAAATACTTATTTTAATGACAGTACAGAGATAGAGTTACAAAATAAAAATGTCTCTTCCAGCATCAGTTGAATATGTCGACGCTAAGTCTCGCGTTGTAAGGGTCATAACTAAATTGACTAAATTTGTACGTGCTTCGATTGAGTTTAATGATGACCGCTTGAATTCTGAGAAGCGTGCAAAAGTTTCGAAAATGCTAACGGAAATGAATAGTTTGCGCCAAGCCGTTGAAAAGGACATCCAAATAATGGAATCCTGTGTCGCAAAAAAAACCGTTCCAATCGATGTCGTCAATAATACTAATAGTAATTCACTGATTGATTCGTTTGACACTTTTTATTACGATCTGGCCGCTTTTGCTGATGTGAATAGCATGTCGTTATCTCCCAAAATGGACTTATCGGCATCACAAAGCATGTTAGGTAACCAATCTGTTGTAAATAAAAGTACGTTAAATATACAGCTTCCAAAGCTTAAACTTCCGTCGTTTTCTGGTGTGCTTACCGAATGGCAAGGTTTTGAAGATCTTTTTAAGTCAATTTTATCTCATGCACCTGATTTGCCGGACGTCGAACGATTCGAATATTTACGCACTGCTCTTGAAGGTGAACCTTTGTCGTTAATATCACATCTTCCTTTAACGGCATTGAACTATAGCAGTGCTTGGGATATTTTAAGAGCTCGGTACGGCAATAAACGTGATCTAGCACGCGTACATTTTGACGCTCTTTTATCTCCCCACGTTGTCAAGTCGACTGATAGTTCGTCAATAAAATCTCTGCTAAATTGTATTTTGGAACACACTGCTGCGTTGGATAATTTAGACTTCGTTACACGACATTGGAGCCCTATACTCGTCCACATCTTTGAAAAGCAGCTCGACTATGATTTACGTTTGCGTTGGGAGCTGGCTGTCGGCGAAAAACAGTATCCGAAACTTAGTGACTAGTGACTTTGTTGATTTTTTACGACGGCACATTCGCTCGGCTGATGTTCACTCAATAGCTGGACCTTCGTTTAGTCTGTCAAAACCCGTTCCAAAGACAAATAACTTGTCCAATCTCAAACCACGTTCCATTGCATCGTCAAAGGTTTTAATGACTACTGCTTCTCAGCCACCTGTTGTCAACTGTCCGTTGTGCAAAAAACCCCACTCGTTGCGAAAATGTTCAGATTTTATTGTAAAATCCCCAAATGAGCGATTTCAGTTAGCGAAGACATATCGTTTTTGCATAAATTGTCTTGGTTCAGGTCATTCATCTGTGTCATGTCCATTGAAATACAAATGCAAAACGTGTCAGCGTTCTCATCACTCCATGTTGCATTTTGAAAAAAAAGTTGATTCACCGCAAACCGAAACTGTCAATACTGCGTCTTTTATTATAAAAGACACAACAAAGCAAACTATTTTATTGTCCACCGTTCTTTTAGATGTTTGCACTTCTGATGGTAAACGCCATACCCTCAGGGCGTTAACTGATAGTGGCTCACAGGCCAGTTTCATTACAGAAAAATGTGCTGTCAATATACTGCTTCCTCGAAGCCACTCTCATGTAAATATTACCTCCTTTGCTAGAAGTGACTCTACTCGAGTGAAAGGTAAATCAACAATCATTGTTGCACCGTGTGGTCAAAAAACACCTTTGTTTTCTGTAGATACTTATATTGTGCTCCAAATTACTGGACCAACACCGCAAATTCCGATTGTACCAGGGAAATGGACCCATATACAAAATCTACCTTTGGCTGATCCGTTTTATCATCGCCCTCAAGCTGTGAATTTATTGTTGGGAGCAGATATATTGCCATTACTTCTCCTTGAAGGCAAAACATCCGGCCACGCCGGTGAGCCGATTGCAATTGAAACAGTTTTTGGTTGGATTCTAATGGGTCCCGTTGACGCTTGTGATCGTTCTACTGTTAAGTCATTATGTTTGTCGGTCTCTGAATCTCTTGATTCAACAATAAAACAATTCTGGGAACTTGAAGAATTACCTTCTGTTCGCCACCTTAGCCCTGATGACGTTGCTGCCGAAACCATCTATCAGAACACCACAACTCGATTAGATTCTGGTCGTTTTATGGTTACGATTCCATTTTGGAAACCCGTCCCTTTGTTAGGTGATTCTAAGACAAACGCTCTTCGTCAATATAAATTTTTAGAAGTCAGACTTAGTAAAAACAACGATCTTCGTAAACAATATGTCGAATTTATGCAAGATTATCTCACTGCTGGTCACATGGAACTTGTCCCTCCTGCAGAGAGAGACAAAGTGTATTCGTATTATATCCCTCATCACTGTGTACTGAGACCGGATAGTAGTACGGCGAAGCTTCGCGTCGTGTTTAATGCTTCTGCGCGTACAACCATTGGATTGTCACTCAACGAGAGTATGTACACAGGTCCTAAACTTCAACCGGATATCCAAATTGTTTTGCTTCGTTCTCGACTCTGGCAATATTTGTTTATGGCCGATATTAAACAAATGTATCGCCAAATCTTAGTGCAACCCGCTGATCGGGATTACCTAAGGATATTTTGGCGATTCTATCCTAATTCTACGATTGAAGAATATCGCCTGTGCACGGTGACATACGGTACCTCGGCCGCTCCTTATCAAGCCCTCAGAACGATTCGTGAATTGGCCAATGTCGACGGTAAACAATATCCATTAGCTGCTGCTGTTCTGCTAAATGACACGTTTGTAGATGATATTCTGACTGGAGCTAATTCTACTGAAGATGCTCTTGAGTGTCAAAGCCAGTTAATTAAATTATGCGCTCTTGCTAAATTTGAGTTAAGAAAATGGATTAGCAACAATGATCAAGTGCTACAAGCCGTTGCCGATGACGACCGTGCTATGTCTCCGTTTATTTTATTTAACACCGGTGAACAACACGAATTAAAGGTCCTTGGTTTACGGTGGGATCCTGCCACTGATGCGTTTTCATTTAAGAGGACGTCGCAGTCAAATATTTCGAGTACTAAAACACCGCTTCGGACTTCAAATAGTACTCAGAAACTATTAATCGTAGAATAAATCTAAGGATACCTAAAGAAAGCCTGGAATGTCTACTATGTGCGTATAGAGCCATATTTCCAAAAAAAAATTGTTTACTTATAGTTATTTCAATAAGAATTTTTACTTTTTTCAAACGTTTATAAAACCATTGTAAATAAAGTTATCGAAAAAAACTCTCTATAGGCACGTAGAAAAAGTTCTGATCTTTCATATGGTACTATAAACAATTTTCTACCACCAAAAGCGTACGAGTACTATTTGAAGTGCGAAGGGATGTTTTTTTAATTTTTATAATAATTATTACGTCGAGAGCTGGCGCGCCTAGCGGCCAATTTATTACATATCTTTATACGTTCGGAAAACCGGTTTTGGGCCAACTGCCGTAGCGCGGCGACAGCGATAACGTCAACGGTGACACCGCAATTATATTATTACCTGAAGTAAAAACAGATAACCCAATTTTTAACAATCAATTCTCAATAACAAACAAATATTATATTTTACTTGCGCAGCGATACTGTTATTTAATATTTGCTATTTTATGTTCATTATTTTATAGAGAATTAGCTGAAGAAGCCAGTCGCTAAGTCGCTTGTATGAAAAAGGTAGCAATTGTAGTAAATTATAATTTGTAAAAATTGTGATTTAAAAAATGGTTTAGGGAACGGGGGGAGGGAGGGGGTTATTGCACACTGTAAAAAAATCGGAAAAATATTCAAATACCTCTCCGAAAAACCGAAACATTGTAATACAATGTTTACACCCCAGACCAAAATTAGTGTGGGGACCCCTCCCCTCCTCAGACCAAAATTGGAAATTTTTAAGTTGCTATGTGTAAATTAATCAACAGTCAATTTTTAGTTGCAATAAATCATATAGATCAGTAATGTATTTTAAACAACATTTTGATTTTTGGGGGGTCTCCATTTCTTTTTTGTATTACCTGGTGTCCGTAATTTCTATATTCTTATTTTTCGTAAAGACGGTTTTTTACTCTCAATCTAAGCCACCCCCCTCATTCAATGCCGACCACTAAAAACGTATTTATCCAACATAAATATTTGAAAAATGAATTTGTCAAACGTTCTAAGTGCCAAAGTATAAAAATTGAACTTTATAATTTAAATTGTATTTTATCCATTACCGGTGTGGTGCACCGGTCGGATGACCGCGTACAAAACACCGTAAACGACCAACGTTTGTAACGAAAAACTAGGAGTAGGTTTTTTAATGAATATGTTAAACTTTTGAATTAATTGTAATAGACATATAATAATGTTTAATAAATTTGATATAATAATAATGTTTAATCAATTTTGAAGTTAATAACTGAGTAGTGCAATCAATCCTATCGTTAATTGACTACCGACTACTCGACGCCGTCGCTCTACTCGAACATAATCAAATAATCAATTAAAAGAATAAAGTATAATTAAATTATTACAAGGGGACACCCATTGGTCACGTCTTAGTGACCATGCATAGACGCGAAAGGAGGACATGCCCTTATAGGGACCCATGTGCACTACGTGGGTTTACTACACCGGAAAGATTTTTGTAAATTTCAAGTAAGGAATAGATATTTATTAAAAAAAACAATCATATTTAAAACTCAAAAATATGTTATGTTTCCGCTAGTGAAATAAAAAAATCAAATTATAAAGTTCAATTTTTATACTTTAGCACTTGGAACGTTTGACAAATTAACTCTTCATTTATACTATAATTTATTTTTCTATATAATTACAATTTATAAATTAAAGAGTATTACTCACAATATATCTCAATTATGATTTCGTATTCTATTTTTTTTTTTTTTTTATAACAAAGCTAAATTCCGCAATAATGTCGGCGGTGACCACCATAATTTTCGGGATAACAACAGATAATCTAAGCTTATCTAATTATATTATTTGTAAATATTGTAGAAATATGACTTTACTTGGGAAATACTGTATTTTTGTTGCACAGAGAAGCCACATTTTTATTTTTCCTATTGTGTTGTGTGTTTTATAGATAAAAATTATAATACAAAATTTACATATGTACACATTGTTTTTTTATGAAATAATATTAGATTTATATATAATTATTATTTAATGAAATAAATCATAGAATATTATATATGACCCGTCCAGCACTTAAAGTTTATAACGGATACTCGTACCATTGTACAATTATTATTCTATTGATGAATTTTTATAAACATGTTTTCAATTATTAATTTTGGATTTCTAAATGAATTATCAGAAAGCTGAAATGTTTTACATAAAATACTGATTTTTAATGATTTTGTTTGGTGACCTATAATACTATAAAAAAAAAACAGTAAAAAAAAAAAAAACTAAAATATTCAATGCGACCATGGCCAATATAGGCTAAGCAAATTTGGAAACACGTATTTTATTGTAACAGAAATGCAAAATAAGTATGCTCCAATATAAATGTTAATAAGTAAGTACGCTATACGAGGTACCAAGTTTATTCTGATATCTGAGAAAATTATTTATACGCTAAAAAAAAGTAATTAAGTTATCAGAATGATTCAAACTATGATGGGTATTGTATTTTCTACTCTGTCCATTGTTATATAAATGTTAATGAACAGTAGCTATAAAAAAGATTTACTCGAGATTGTAACACGCGCGCGAGCTCGCGAAGTAGCGAATGTTTACCGCGACGAATCATACGTTGTCAGCATAATATTAGTTTTTACTAGATCGGCAGTCGGTGATAGAATAATGTGCCGCTCTGATAATACTACAACGCGCCGCCGCAGCACTCGTATGGGCGTGACTATAAACCGCCGCCGCCGCGCCGAGACGGAGAATAACGCCATCTCTCGGGAGTTGTATACGTAACACTTTACCTGCGACGTCCTCTTAAGACCAATCCATCTTCACATAAACCTACGAAACGATCGGTGCTTTCGGACATTGCGCGAGTTTTTGACCCTTTAAGATTATTGTCTCCTCTTACTTTTTGGACAAAGCATGTAATACAACGTCTTTGGACTTCCGGCGTAAATTGGGATGACACAATTCCCCAAGATATAGCTACTATGTGGGCGAAATATCAATCAGAGCTCAAATTAATTGAACAACTTTTGATTCCCCGTCGTATAACGTTCAATGATGCGTTGTCTATACATCTTCATGTTTTTTCTGACAGTTCCGAACGAGGGTATGCCGCCGCAGTATGTCTTCGCGTGCAGACCTCAACGGCTGTATATTGTCGGCTGGTAACCGGCAAATCGAAAGTCGCACCACTCAAACGTTGTACAATTCCTCGTCTTGAGTTATGTGGCGCTGTGCTGGCTGCTAAACTCTTACGTATGGTGATTAATGCATTTACTGATCGTCTCAACATTGATGAAACACATGCTTGGATTGACTCCACTACAGCTCTGGTTTGGATTCGTTCTTCCCCTCATCGTTGGGCCACCTTTGTGGCAAATCGAACGAGCCAAATCCAAGAATTAACATCACCGACTATTTGGCGTCATGTTCCTACTCAACATAACCCGGCGGATTGTGCCTCCCGTGGTTTATTTCCCTCGGAGCTTGTGAATCATTCAATGTGGTGGACCGGTCCGTCATTTTTATTACAACCGTCGGATGAATGGCCACCGTCAGTATCGCCTTCGCTTGAAGATGACGTCAATCTACATCCCGAGCTTCGCCAAAAGACGGTACTGGTAGCTACCACATCATGCCTCACTGAAGATGTTCTGGACCGTTTCTCGTCGCTCGATAAAATCCTCCGCATAATCGCCTATTGTTTTCGAGTTCCAAAATTTAAATCGTCTTCTTCATTTTCACACATTATTGAGGCCAGTGAAATTGCGCGTGCTCTATCGGCACTAACATTCTCTGTCCAACAAATTGTTTATTCGGATGATATCATACGATTAAAAAAAGGATTAACTTCCTCAAAAAATATCCGCCGGTTAGATCCTTTTATTGATGACGATGGACTGGTGAGAGTGGGCGGTCGTCTCACAAACGCGGATATCCCCTACTCGCAAAAGCACCCGGTTCTGTTGCCATCCCGTCACCGACTTACTGAATTGTTAATCGATTATCACCATCAACGTCTTAAGCATCCTGGTGCTACTGCTCTTCAATCACACTTACAGAAGGAATTTTGGATTCAATCCGCTAGGCGAGTAATCCGTTCTCGTTTACGACTATGTATCGCCTGTTTTCGAACTCGACCAAAACCTATTCAGCCAAAAATGGCTCCTCTTCCTAAGTATAGGGTACAACAGGTCAAACCGTTTTTTGTCTCTGGAGTCGATTATGCAGGACCCATTCTTATAAAAGATACACGGGGACGTCGCTCCTTTTGTACTCCGGCATATATATGTTTATTCGTATGTACCACTACTAAGGCTCTTCACTTGGAATTGAGTTCTGATCTCTCAACCGAAAATTTTTTGCTAGCTTTTACCCGGTTCTCAGCACGTCGTGGACCCATTAAGGAAATGCATAGTGACTGCGAGACCAATTTCGTTGGCGCTTCGCGCCTCTTAAATCCAATTCAACAACTTACACACTCACAAACGTTTCAAGAAAATGTTCGAAGTCACTTGGCAAAAAACAACATTACTTGGCATTTCAACCCTCCTGCCTCCCCACATTTTGGAGGATTATGGGAAGCAGGTGTAAAATCTGTAAAAAATCTTCTTTGTCATTCTGTTGGCCTACATAAGTTAACGAGTGAAGAACTCATTACTCTTCTCACACAAATTGAGGCTACTCTGAACTCGCGACCATTATGTGCGCTAAGTAATGACCCAACGGATTTTGAAGCGTTGACACCTAGTCATTTTTTGACTCTTGAACCATCCACAACGCTACCCGATCCGTGTTTAAACAATATCCCTTTGTCAAAGCTAAAACGCTGGCGTTTGATAACTAACATACATCGATTTTTTTGGTCAAAGTGGAGAAATGAGTATCTCTCGAGCCTTCAACTTAGAACAAAGTGGTCAAACGACGGAAAACCGTTGTGTGTAGACGATCTGGTCCTCATTAAGGAACCTACAGCTCCACTTCAATGGCGTCTTGGTCGCGTGCGTACTCTTCATCCCGGTCAGGACGGTATCTCACGAGTAGCCACTGTCGAAACTCCCCATGGAAATCTTGTTCGACCAGCTGTAAAATTGTGTCCACTACCACTTGCTTGACGGGATTCCTTCAAGGTGGGCGGTGATGTTTACGCGTTGTACGCGTATGCGTTAATGTTGTTGTTCGTTGGCGTTCCACTCCCTCCTGTTTTTGTTGTTGTGACCGTCCTCTGTAATTAAAAATAATCTAACCTGTTGTTGTTGCTCATTGTAATTACCGTTTCGTCGTCATTATCGTCGGTGGTCTTTTTCTTATACCACAATCTTTTTTTTCTCGTTCGTATATATTGTGTTTCTTATTAGAAATTAATTCTAATTAAAAAACTAGTATTAAACAATTATTAATTTAATATTCTGTTATTATTAAAATAACGTTGTGGATATGTTATTCACAAGATCGTTTTTAATGTATATAGATCTGTAAATAATAAAATCGTTCATCTCAACAACCTCGTGTTTATTGATATTCTGTCCGAGTCAATAACACTGATTTCCCTGGATTACTTCCTGTAAACTGTCTGTTTGCTGTAATTGGCCGTCCGCGGAGTTTGCTGAGTGCGTAAGTCCTCCATCATTATCACGAGGCCGCCGAGGTCGTCCAGAGCCCAGCTGCCACGCTACACCCTTGGTTGTCCGTAAACTGTGGCCTTTGATTTCGATTGGCTAAATGCGGAGTTGACTGTTTGTATAACCGTCAATCATTATATTGAATTCACCTCCGTCAATAGTATTTAAGTTAGTTTTAAGTTGTGGACTGAATGTTTAGTTTTAAGATTTATCTTTTGGCCATTGCACTAAACGGAACCGGCCATAAGAAGCCCCTTATATAATTTCTATTTCCTGTAATCCGTTGTGAATATAAACTGCTTCCTTTCTTTAAAACCCGCGTCGGTCCCGTGTTGTTATTATCCAACTTTCCCATCTGCCATCTGAACAGCGAACAGTTATAGTGTGCGTTAGGTTGCCTACCCAAAATTGATAAGGCGTAACGACGCCATTTCGGCTTCAATCTTTTTCTCGTGTCGAAAAATTTCGACTGGTCCTTCGTTTGTTTTATTTTGTTGCTTTACCATACATAGCCTGTCATCAGGAACCCAATCGTCCAATGTCTTACCTTCATTATTGTCCTGTTGTTCATTAATAATTTGGATATTGTCCTCCTATTCTTTTTCTTCTATTTAATTAAACTGTTGATACAGCTTTTGAATTTCGTTGAAATTTGTTTCATACACTTCCTAGCAATTTAAAATAACATTAGTGTATAATTAATGTACAATTAACAAGATGGTTTTCGTGTATTATTTTGTAATTAATAAATTCTCATCGTCAATAATATTAAGTTAATTTTTAGTTGTGGCCTGAATGTTTAGTTTTTAAGATCTTTTCTTATGACCCTTGCACCAAACGGAAACGGTCATAAGAACCCCTTTTGTATTTTTTTTGTCGTTTTCATATACGGTGACCAAACATTTTTAATTTTTTAAATTCAGGTGTATTCTAAAAACAGTATTAGTAAACTACTTTAATATTTATCAAAATAGGGAAAAATTACATTTCGATGTAATATTGTGTATTGACTTATTCAAATAGTCACCTGTTGGTCATACCTAAAGGCGTGCAATAAACAAAATACATAACAAAAAACCACATATTTTAGTGCATTTGTTACAATTGTGGTGTAAAAAATTAAATTCAACTAAATAGTAGTTGCAAAATTTAAATGTTTACAATAATATTCTACAAAATAGAATCTAATACAAAAACAAATAATTTATAAGTACCGTTCCCACTGTTTTTTTTTTAATATTCGTATAAACCTTTTAGAAAATATCATTTGATTTAATGTTGGTGTTAACACCTTTTTTCGCTTAACTTTGGGTTATTCAAATTTACGCAAAACACATGTGATATTCTACTCCAAATCAAGCAACGTGATTTGAATTTTTGATGTAACTAACAAAATATTGTTGTAGAGTCTGTACTAGTTAATAATAATACATGGCTAAATTTAAAATGTATTTTCATGTAGTTGTATAGAATTTAGAAAAATATTTCCGAGGCATGCCTAATAAATGTTTGTTAAAAATGTCAATTCGATCAGACCATTTAAACGAATTTATAGCAAAACAAAAAAAAAACGAAAGAGGAAAAACGTACAATCCTATTTTAGAGGGTAGTTGGTTTCTATTTTTCAGAGTGACGAATAGAACTTTTTCTAATTTTACACACCTCTTTTCCTAAAAGCGCAAACTGAATAAAATAATTACTGATTGGTAGACTTGCTGATAAAGTAAATCAATCTAGCGGGTTTTTAAGTTAGATACAGACAAAAAAACATCGGCAGAGGCGGTAGGGTTACCTCTTAGTATGGGTTTTGAGGCAATTTTTAAAGTTTGTAAGTATTACGCTTGTGGTCCTTGCACCAGACCGGATTGGCCACAAGTGTCCCTGGATTTAATTAAACCCATATTCCTCTTTCCTGTGTATATAATTCCTAATTCCTTAACCGTCCTTTTTCGTTCCCTTGTCCTAATGCGGTGCCACGCTAGTCCATTAAGTTGCCTGTCAGTAAAGTTGGAAGGCGCTATTTAGAGTGTGTTAGGACAGACAGTTAGGTCACAAAATCCACAAATTCGTTGGGTGTCAATATACTATCCTTAAACTAAATTATACCTATTTAAGTAAACATCAATAATACGTTTATTCGTATACAAATATCTATTTAGTTTTTATCTAATACTCGTGATGCCTCGAATTACTCTTTATATTTGGCGACACAAAATTCTCAATACCGATAGGCAAAGGGCTCTCGTCGTTCTAGACATATTCATAAGTTAGGTCCACACTCGCACCCACAAATAGATCAACATCGTGGTGAAATTTTTTTACAGTGAGCTCTATGTATTTATTTTCATGACACAATGTTATCAATTTTTGTAGGGTTTCTTGAATCTCCTGTAAGTGTTGATCTAGAAATGTTTGGATTTCCAACATTAAGAATTCTTGAAATCCTAATATTTTTATATGCAACTCCCAAAGCCAAGAGCTCGCTAAAAATTTCCCTTCGTGCGACATTTTTATCATATGATATACGTAATCGGTAATATCTTTCAATATTCATCGCCATATTCTGCGATCTTTGGCAACATGGCATTTAAACGTACGAAATTCTTGCATTGTATTTCTTGGAACTTGCGGCAAAATTTTAATTTAGTAAGAATTCTAATGTTTAGTGATTGCGCGTCGTAATTCGTGGTCAGTATTAATATTTCGGCGTCGGTAAATTGAATGGGTTTAGAAGCAAATGTGCTGTACTTGTTCAACAATTCGATAAAACCAATTGGATACGGTCCAATAAAAAAGAACTGTTGCAAATGTTCGATCTAAAAAGAAATTAAATTCATTTAAATATCGACAGTTACATTTTAGCTTTGATGCAATGCGAGAAATTGGTTTTACTCTGATGTGGGCTATTTTTTTAGCTGTATACACTGTAACTTTTTTAATACTAGACCAATTCCTTCGAATAGCAACTCTATAAATCACAAATTTTATCTAGTTTGTACTTTATGGGGGGGGGGGTAAAAGTTGCCAAAGTTTAATTCTTCACAGACGAAAGTTGAAAAAACAAAAAAAAAACCGTACGAGTTTTTAAGTTACAACTTTTACTGGCTATAGTTTCGAGAAAAAGAGTCGGATCGAGTTGAAATGTATAAGAAAAAATTATTTGGTATGCCCGCACACGTCAGTTGTGTCAAACTTAAACTATACTCATTTCCCACCCCCCTAAGGGGGATACAAGTTTTTTTGTTTTTCGGGGTTTTTAGCCGTAATTTTAAAACTTTTGGGTTGAAAATTTGCCAGTAGTTGGAACTCATATGTATCCATAACATATTAAACGGGTGAAAAATTCGGCACTACAGTTTTTTTAATTGCCAGAAAACTGTGTTTTCGCAGATTGTGTATATTTTAACAAAAACGCCTAAAATCTTTAAAAAAAAATGATCAAATCATTAAAACAATTTTATGTATATCTATGCAGAATGATACTATTAGGTTTTGTGCTCAAGTACCACTTTTTACTTAAAGTTTACACAAATTTATTTATTTTTTTTTTTTTTTTAACTAAAAACCTGGTGTACCAGATGTGAGAAACGAACAGACACTAAAAACTATAGGTTGGTAACGTCTATCCGTGTTAGATTAGGTTAGGGCCCAATGATCGGTATCATAATATTGTGTTTATTACATGATATCATAGGCGACTAAATCGTGTATCTGATTATAGTAGACACTCGATTTATTGGGAAAAAATCCTATCCGTGTACTTATTAAGACATTTAATGATTCTGATACGACAAAACCACTGTCGTTATCTCGTTATTTTATAGCCTGCGTTATATAACCTTACCGAAGGTCAACTATGAGTATATAAGGTTCAACTACCTGCAAATAATAAAGAGGACTGTTGTTTTTTGGATTCAGATTAAGTGTTTGTTTTTATGCAGTATACCGCCTCAAAATGTATTTTTTATTACACAATTTTTTAAAGGAAAACTAATGTTTTGTATATTGTTATACTGTTATTCATTTAAAGAGATTTACTCTTGATTGTTTAAATTGTCTAATATTAGATAATCTGCTTCGTGCTAATTTTAATTTTAAAATAGACTCGTAAGCGTCTTCTTTTGTCAAATATTGCCTATAATGTGCCCCTTAATAAATAACATTACTATCTACTAGTGATATAGATGATGAAATCACTAAAACCCAATTTAATAAACAAACAAATATTAAAAACTCAGTAGAATCATTCACTCATATAATAATCTCAGCAGCCAAAATAGCAATAGGTAGTCATACAAACATCAATAACAAACCAAAAGTCCCATGGTGGAATGACGAAATCAAAAAAGCGATAGAGAACAAAAAAAATGCATTAAAAATATACAAAAAGCAAAAAACTCCAGACAATTTTATACAAAAAAAAAAAAATAAGGGCTAAAGCGAAATTTTTAATCAAATACAGTAAGAGGCAGTCGTGGAAGGAATTTACAACAAGCATAAACTACAAAACTAACTCCTCTATACTCTGGAACAAAACTCATTCATTAAAGGGATTGAATAGAAATCAAGAAATACACATAACCGATGAACATGGAACAACATCAGTCCCCGAAGAGGTAGCAGAAAAAATAGGAAGGTACTTCCATTTTAACTTTAGTAATAAAATATATAAATCTGAATTCATTAATGAATTTAAAATTCCATCAGAAAATACGCCAATATACTTATATATAAACCCTAATAGCTGCGATCAAATAAACCTGAATACATCTATATCATTCAACGAAATGGAATCTGTGTTAAAAAAAAGTCGTAGCAAAAGTCCCGGTCCTGACGGAATTCCCTATTGCTTTATCCAAAATCTTGGCAAATCTGCAAAAAAACACTTATTAAGTTTATTCAACACTATTTGGCATACAGGAGACATACCTAGCGTATGGAAAAAAGGCATAATAGTACCAATTCCAAAACCTGGAAAAAATAAACATTCCCCTGAAGGATACAGACCTATTACCCTTCTCAATACTATGACAAAATTAATGGAAAAAATTATAAATATAAGACTAATATGGTATCTAGAAAAAAATAATACCTTATCCAAGGTGCAAAGTGGATTTCGACATTCGAGATCCACAATTGACAACTTATTCATAATTAAGAATGAAATTGAAAATGCTCTAGACAAAAACAGGCACTCGGAATGATCAGCTTAGATATAAACAAAGCATATGATTCAGTATGGAGGCATAGAATACTTATTATATTAAGCAAAATATTGTCAAATGATAATATGTACAAATATATAACCAATTTCCTAAAGGAAAGACAATTCCAAGTCAGAGTATCAAATATCTTATCTAATATCTTTGTTCAAGAAAATGGCATACCCCAGAGATCGTCACTGGCAGTCACCTTATTTTTCTTAGCCATAAATGACATTGCTGAAACAATAGAAGCTCCGGTTAGGGCCAATCTAATTGCGAATGATTTTAACATATTATGTAGAAGCAAAAACTTAAAAACTATTCAAGATATTCAACAAAAAAGTGCAAACAATCTATCTGAATGGTAAAAAAAAACAGGGTTCACATTCTCAAGCCAAAAATCGCAAAGCATTATATTCACAAAACAAAGAAACCTAGAGCCACTAAGTATTAAAATAGATAACCTCAATATGCCAAATCACGGAAAAATAAAAATTTTAGGAATAGTATTTGATTCTAAACTCAACTGGCTTGCCCATCTAATATATTTTAGAAAAATTTAAAAAAAAATTTTAAAATATAAATATTAAATATTTAAATATTAAATATTTATATAAATTTAAATATTTTATATTTTAAAAAATTCAATAACCCAAAGTCTAAATATAAAAAAAATGATATCCCACACATCTTGGGGAGGTGATAGCTATTCTCTATTAAAGATACACAGATCATTAATTAGATCTAAAACGGATTACGGTGCCATATTATTTAAAAATGCTAATCCAAATTGATTCAAACCGTCCTCAATACTTCTACAAGACTAGCAATTGGTGGCTTTAAATCCAGCCCAATCGAAAGTGTTAGAAATATAGCAAATGAAATTCCTCCAGATCTAAGAAGAATAAAACAACTATTCCTTTATTGCTCCAGGGTGATTAAAAACAAAAACAACCCCGCTAACCAATTTTTAAATAAATATATTCAAGAAGCGGAAAAAGAAAATATAAATCTTAAAAATGTGTTAGAAAGGAAACCATACATTCTTCCTCCATGGTCCACGCAATTTAGTATCAACTTGTCCCTAGCTGAATTCAAAAAAGAAAACACAAATCCAACCATATACAAAAACCTGCTCAAAGAGATTCTGCAAGAGTATACAAACAGTGAACTTATTTATACAGACGCGTCAAAAAACACAAATGGAGTCGGAATAGCAGTTTTAATTCAAAATCATCCAGTGGTATACAAACTCCCACCCCAATGCTCAATATTTACTATTTTACTATTGTACAATCTTAAGTTTAAAAAATAAATAAATTGTTTTTTGTTTGTATAACGTTACACTAAGTATTATGCCTTAGATACTTATGTACACCTTGTGAAATCTTATAATACATATAACCATGGTTATATTTCAACTTGTTCATAGTGTACTCAATTTAAACTATGTGTTATTTGTAATCATTATAAAATAACGTACGTGAATCGTAACGAAATTAATTTAATTTTAAATATGTAATCAACTTGTATCTACATAAAGTCGTTGTGGTGTAAAGTCAGAGTGCTTACGTTTTTTATTAAAATGCCTATCAAGTCTTAGATGTATTTTTTTAAAAGTTTTTTACTCGTTCCAATCTTCTTTTTTCCTTGCGTTTAATTCGGCTGAATATAGCCAAGTGTTCGAAGCGTGCAGATTTTATATAATATGCCTTTAAGCATGATGTTATACATTTCCAGATAAAGTGCGGATGCTGATCCAACACTCCGGTTGGAAACAGTTAAAGCCAATCGTTCCTTTCGAGATATGATCGATAAAAAATTTTCTATTTCATGGCGAACTATTATGTATTTGTTAAGAGTTACACATTTCTAAAAACACGGTGTAAAAAACACGATGAAAATATTAAGACACTCTACCACCTTACAAGGGGAGCAAAAAATAATAGCCTACTACTAATTTACAAATCACTAATACTGCCAAATATGGGTTTCGGCTCTATTATCTATAACTTAGCTAATTCCAACATCGAGCAAATTCTCAACCATATCCACAATTAAACAATTTGACTCTCTTTATATGGTTTTCGCACCAAACCTATAAATAGTATTTTATATATATCAGGAGATCCTCCAGTACTAATTAGAAGAAACTAAAATCTCTTTAAAATTACATGACTAAATAACTTGGCCACCCTCACCAGGCAACATAATATCTTCTATTCGCAACTCCTTACACAAAAACCACAAAGGATCAGTAACAATCATGGAATCATACTTATAATTATTAAATCCAAATGCCAATTCAATATCAAGACACCATCTCCATTTCAGAACTCCATTCTTTATGTATATACTATGCAAAAACATTCACTGTAACATTTACTTTGAAACAGTCCAAAATTATATTTAATTATTCTATCAACAATGAATACTTAATCCGAGAGAATGTAATTAAAGACTTGGAGGTGTGGTTTGATTCAAAACTTAATTTTAATGTACTTGTTAATAAAATAAGAAACAAAGCTTTTTCTAGCATGGGATTTATTAAACGCAGTTGTATCGAATTTCATGATCCAAACGCCTTAAAAGTACTTTACTTCTCGTTTACCGGTTCTGTACTTGAATATGGCTCACTTATTTGGACCTAGGCTAGTACTGGTCACCTTCAATCCTTGGATCGCATCTAAAACAATTATTTAAGATTTATATCCTTCCAATGTAAAATAAGTAGAATACCACTTAGTAGCTATGAAGGAATCTTACAGAACTTGAATAAGAAATCTTTAAATACTAGGCAAGTTACTTGTAATTTAATTTTTCTTTTTAAACTAAATAATAATTTCATTGATTGTCCCAAATTATTAGAGTTAATAAATTTTAAATTTCCTAGACTAACCCGAGCCAAAGAATTATTTTATATTGGCAATTTTAAATCTAGATAGTTATCTTTTTCTCCTCATACTATTTTAATGACAAACAGCAGTATGTTAAATTTAGAAACCGATATATTTAATTGTAATTTCGAGTCATTTAAAAATAGCATACGTAAGAGTACATTGTAAACTTATTATTTTTTATATAACTTACATGTATTTATTTTATGTTAAGTATAGCTTATGTTGTACATATCATAGTATTAAAAAAATGGTTTTTGCTGTGATTTCTACTTTCAGATACTAAAAAAAATTGAATTTATGTAAGTCACCTCTCACGCCGGAATTAATGGTAATAAATAAGTTGACTTACTAGTTAATCGAGTTATATCAGCCACAAGAGTAATAGTTATAAGCTCACTACTATTTAAAGATCTCATCATCATCATGTAACTTAAACAGGCCTAAAGGCCCAGTGCTGCCATCATGAGGTGATAGCATCTTAACAAACTCACTGTCCGAAACGGATAGTCAGTCCGTTGCCAGAGAGAAGGATCCTTTCACCGGACAATTGCTCGTCCGGCAACAGTGAGCGCAACATACTAAAACTAATCAACAAAATCCCCATTCAACGGTGGCCGTCCCAATGAGATAATATTACTAACAACCTATACATGTACGTCATAGGTTTTTTGTAGTTTAGCTAAATAAAGTTGTATTAAAATAAATAAAAACAGAGCGAATTTTAAACAGTTAATAACAACAAAGCTATTAGAGATATCAACAAATCTGACATTAACCGAAATCTATTAATTCAAACGTGGATATTTATATTTAAAAAAAAAAAATAAATAATAATAAATCAATTCATCTAAATATAATTGAAAATACTCGTTAAAATGCTTAACGATTATTGTAGAAATTGCATTTATAAAAATAAATTTTAAACCACTACGGCTCTTTTAGTTGATGCTATAAACTTCAAAGTTCAATCAAATTTTATTTTACTAAAAAAATAGCTTAACGTGCATATTTAAACTAATATACATGTTGCTATAAGATATTCTAAAATCACCCCTCTCCAAATCCCCGTACCGACGGCGAAAACATTACAATAACTTTACAATATTATTTTATGATAAAAACCAAAAATGATTCACATAGGCTGTTTTTCATAATTTAAAAAAAATCGTCAATAAGTCAAGTGAGCCATGAAATTCTAAAGACCCTATATTTGTCGACGTTAGGTGAACCTGATTATAACGCATGCTCAATATACTAATTAGGCGTTTTTAAATTAATATAACTTTTTTTAAATTTAATTGGACACTCTAACTAAATGTTGGCATTATAGTTTAAAAATAAAACGAGTACTGTTAGGTTTTTTTTTTAATTTTAAAATTAAAAAAAAAATGTCTATGTTATTGATATGCAAAATGGTTACATGTAGTAAACTAAGAAAAACAAAAGCAAACTTTCTCTAGGTAAAATTTGATTTAGGTTTGACGATGAAAAGAATTCAAGATTCGGTGTAGTACTACGAACCGAAGAGCTGCTTTCTTTAAAAAATAAAAAAAAACGTATAAAAAGTACTTGTTGAGGAGCCTCATTTTAGACCAAAACGAACCAACAAGTCCACTGGTTATTAGAACGTTGTGGTTTTAGCCGTTACTATGCAAGATATCTGACTATATTTGTTTAGTTTACTTTCAATATTATTGACAAATTGGCCAGGAAAATTTTCACTTGTCATCAGTAGACACGTCGTTCACATTTGAATTACAAAAGTATGACTTATAGAAATTTATTATTTCAATCAATTAATTTTTAATTAAGTTAGGATTTTAGAACCATACTTGTCTGTGGTCTGAAGAGATAACCGTTGAAAATATAAAATGGCGGCCTTCGTGTACTTTACAGCTGGATAGCTTTTTTTTAGACAGACACAAAAACCCCACATCATTGTAAAACCAATAGCATCGTTGTTCCGCATCGAAGCTATAATGGTGGATCGTATGCATTTTTTCCCTATAACCTATTTTGCAGGCAATTAAATTTTGTATAAAATGTATGAAAAATGTTCTACTAGATTTCTAATCGTTTATCAAATACATTTAAATAACCGTAGAAAACCAGTTATTCTAAATAAATAAAAAAAGTTATGGTTTATATATTTTTTTTTTTTTTGAATAATAATGCATTTTGGAAAAATGGATGAAAACAATATTTATAGAAAATGTAATATTCCATTATAAATATAATATGTAATTTTACGGTAAATGCAATGGTTTTTCACTAAAACTCGAAAAATCATAGAATTTTCCTATTTGGTAATTTTTTATGAACACCGAAAATAAAAATGTATTTAATATTTTCTGCTGTAAGTATTGATGGTCTAGCTTCGACGACGACTAAAAATTTCCATACAAAACAAATAATATTTCTAAAAAACAGTTTCTTGACACAAATACAATTTATGTTGTAGTACAGTTTATGTCTTATTTTTACAACAATATGTTTTAATTTTTTCCACGTATTGTCACCGCGGGTACAAGAATATAATTATATAATAGAATTTGTAAAATAAATTAGTATTTTTTGTGAAAATCCAATATCAAAATATATATATTTGTAATATTTTCCATTGTTTTTCAATACTCTAAAATGTAGTGGCCAAAATAAACAAAAAAAGTTAATAACTTTCTCAAAGAGGCAACCGAATACAATTTTGCACAGAATTTAACTATTTTTGACAATAGTCCGATTAGGTCAAATTTTGTATGGAATATTTTTTTAGATAGTATAATACTATCGAAATGTATTGATGGCCAAAAAATAAAATAAGCCCTTTCCCTAAACAAGATGAACTATTTCTATTTTGCTATTGGTTTTATAATGATGTGCAATGTTTGTTAATTGCTTATACCTTTCTAATATTCCAGTTGTTCAAGGTCATTGACACGCCAGTTGACCGGTTTATGTATAAGGGCGAATACGATTAGGGTTAATCGTATTTCTATAATAATTTAGGGCCGTTGTTCATAAATCGTAAATAACACCATATTTAAAATATATTTTACGGATACCTGTTAACTGATGCAAACATTTTTTTCTTCGGATTTTTGAGAAAATTCTATATGTTATAGTCCCATACTAGATGCACCCTTAGTAAAATTTTCAGACCATAGTTACTACTTCTAAAACTTTGCTCGAACAAGAGAAAAAAGAAAAAGTGTCTACTCTTTTTAACAGGTTTGGTTTGTAATATTTTAGCAATTTGTTAACGTTTCTCAAAAGTACTTTGACTGAAAAACATTCCACACAAATTTGGAATTAATTCAACTCTATTTTTAAAAAAAATCATTATTCTGTAATCTTAAGCTTAAAGATATTATGTATTTTTCGGGTGTTTTTCTTGATTTTTAAGGAAAAAGGGTACATTTTGTTGTCTTAATAAACTAACTTTTAGGTAATTTTTGTTTTGCCTGTGAACCGAATTACTAGTGTAGCACCTCTATATCGTATGCAGATGGTAATTGGGTTAGTCAGAAGTAGAATAAATCAACTCCTTCATCCTCAAAATCAAGAAAAAGCGAAAAAAAAAATTGGTTTTAACCAAAATCTTTGAACTATTTTTCCACATGGTTTTACCCGTTTATCAAATTGGGATTACAAATTTTAGCCTAAAATAACCGTATAATGTATAATATTGTTATATTTTTCATTCGCAATATTTTAAAATATGTAATTACACAACGTATGGTAAATACTTAATTAGTTTTTAATGACAACAACAATTTTATGGCAATTCCTCCAGCCTACTTCTCAAAATTCCATTCATAATTGTTCAAAACTTGGTTTTATGGAGTATTTTTTTAACCGGAATATATTATATTATATTATACTCATAATATAATAAATAAGTAAAAACATATATGACTATATTTTTTTTTTTGTAAATCGAAAAATGCTATCGATCAAAACGAATGTTTTCTAACGTATACAGAGTTCTTTAACCAGAAGCCATATTTGGGTTTTCAACTGCGATTATGTATGAGGTTTTATTATGTGCTTTGAATTTTCGTTTTATAAAATGTGCCATGATAAACGGAAATGTGTGTATACAACATACAGTTAGTAGTATTTTATTTTGCGTCTTATTCGCTTTTTTTGTAATTTTTTTATCAGTTTGATATATGAAGTATAAACAGATACTTTATTGACGCAAAGGTTTCAATTGTAAATCTGCCGTTAAAACGAAGTGGAGTGTAGTGTAGTATTATTTTTATCTGGGCGCATTTCCCAACCGCTTTTCCCTTCCCATCCTAACTTTTAAACTCTTATAACTTCAAAAATAGTTATCCGAAACTGGTTATCATCGACCAGTCAAAATTTGTAATACATTATTCTCTATTTATTAAGGTAATAAAATATATACGTTATTATTTAAGTTTCAAAAGTTACTATCAAACAATCTAAGTTGGGAGGGGGGTAAAAACAAAAAAAAAATTGGGATCACATTGTTTAAAAAAAAAATGAAAAAAAAATTGTAATTTCTTATTAAACCCTGTGAGATATTGACTGGTTCGTGATAAAAGAATCACCCTGTATTTTACCCTGAAATAGAAAGATTCCATGCAAAGTTTGGAAAAACCCGGGTAATTATATTAGAACGGGTACCCACTGTTTGCATACCCGATCAATACCCGAAAAACCCAGGTACCTGCTTACCTGGGTAATACCCAGGTAAACGGGTATCAAGAGCCCTAAATTCTAAACACATACATAACGTAACAAGATTTTCAATAGATTACTTGTTTTTGAGTAAATATTGTTCAAATAAATACTACAACTTCGCATTTTTAAACAATTTGTCAAAATTAGTTTTAAAGCTAAAAGATGGCGCATGTATTTCATTTTTTTATTGACAATTATGTACTAAAAATTTTGATTAATCGACAACAGTTTTGGATAACTATTTTTGAAGTTATTGAAGTTTCGGGCAGGAGGAAAAGTGGAGGGTAGTATTATTTTTATCTGCGCGCACTTTCCCTCCTATCCACATTTAAAACGCTTATATTATGATTATATACAGGTCATATACTTAATTACAAGTTTGTAAGTCCGTAATAGTGTTCAAAATTCATATTTAAAGTGTTTAAATCACCTTTTTAGTCCGGTTTCATCGGTCAATATGTCAACCCGTCTGTTTTTACTAGGTCCGTTGTCGGTATATTGAAAGGTCGCTACATATCAGGTCATCGGGCTGGGTCCTGAATAATATGGGCATACCGTTACTGGCAAGTAAGTGTCACTACCTTTCTTAACCTACTTCTCCCAAAATAGTTTAGAAAAAAACAAAAGTATTTTCTTCACCAAATAAGTTTAACGTGCTTTTGGAAAAAGGTACAGACCACGACACGATTTTTTTCGAAACAGCGTCGAACGATAATGCCAAACAAACTATTAACACATAGCGTCCACCACCGGCATTATTCATATATAATATTAGACATTTTTCAACATTGCACAAGGACTTGCCCTCGATTGGACTGAGTAAGATTTCATTCAAGACTACGAAATCTCATTTGATTGTCAGAGGGTGAAATTTAGAAGATCATAATATCCTCTAAAAAAATTGTTGTCGATTGAAAGAAATATAAAACATTAATGTTGTGTTGTATCTTTTGTATATCGTGCAGATACTTATCTGCACTATGGCTTACTTAAGCCATAGTGGTTTTAATCATAAAAATAATATAACGTAGGTTTTTGTAAAATATCACTATTCTCAAACTTAAAAGGTCGTGTGTAAGCAACAAGTGTTTTTCGTATTTTATTTGCAATGCGACAATCATTCAGACGTTGTGAAAAATTCTGTATGATAAAACAATGTTATCGTCCTCATAATTCCCTTTCTTTCCAAAGCTGAATTTCTCATTTAATTGTTACTTTTCGCATGTTTTATTTTTTTTATAGTTGTTAAAATACAATTATTATTGTATATTAATTCGTAACTGTTGTGCTGTAATATTGTTAAAATAATAGCGCATTAAAATAAAATTAAAAAAACAGAAGATTTTAACTAAAATTAAAAATGCTAGTTGTATGTTATAACTTCTATGCGTTAAACACTAATTGCATGTAGTTCCATGTCCTTAGGGAAGAAATAACCCATAAAATCGTTCTAAACACTACAACGATAGTGAAATTCGGAGGTATAAAATAAGTATTCGCTATAACTTATGTAAATATACAGTATCTACTACCGTGCAAACAAATAGATCAAACATATAAAAAGACAAACAACCAAATGGAATACGTTTAAAAAGTAAACAGTTTTTCCTATACTAGTACAAAAAACATACCTACTCGTTTGTAGAGGCATCACACCCAGATTGTTTTGAAAATATATTACCAACTAAAAAGTTATGTTCAATATTCGAACTCGAATAATTATTATATATTAATAACTAATAAATCACTGATTATATATGATACGTCACCATGGCATACTTTTGATTTATTTACAATTGCGAGTTCCTTGACCCTTTAAGTATCTACTAAGTGCTTGAATCGGGATAATAAATTAGGAGGAACGCTGGTACAAAATGTCTATTTCAGCGTTTCCTAAAATAAAACTTGTTAGCAAAAACCCCATCATTCTTTTTTATACACCCTGTATATTAATAAGGGTAAAAGAAAAAAAAATACCGCTTTCCTACTGTATTAAATTTAACGAATACAAATTTAAATAAATTAAAATCATAATTTATTTGTAATATAAATTTGTAGCACTCTAAAACTTTTGAATAAGTTATACAATTTTATGACATACTCTTTAGAGAATCAAAAAATATAATTAATAATTTTTTTTTTCAATATTGGTGTAGTTATATAAATACTTGATAAACAATAAATCTATTTTATAAATCATAAAGAAGCTAATTACAAAAATTACTCTGTTTTGAACTTTAACTTAAATAAAAATTGTTTTCGTACATCATGTAAACATTTATAAATAATAAAGCCAATGACTGAAATCGTGACAAGTATCAGACATAGTATATCTATAAGGTAATATTCGTACCACATGAGATCGAATGCTTTTGTCTTTAGATGTTGCGCACCATTATGTCGTACAATGTATTCCGTCCAGTAAGCGGCTGTTTTACCAGGTGACATTGGGCGGTCCTTGAAACGCTTGGAAGCTAGTTTAGCGTTAGACGAGTACCTAATTGTAAGTAACAAAGAACAAATGAAAAAAAAAAATAAGAAGTTTCATAATATCTAAGACAAATTTTTTATTCATAAAAGATTTAATGAGTATTAGAATTTTTATGTTTTGAAGAGGAACACAGGGTTAAAAACTGATATTTAGGCAACTAACCCTAATCGACTTTTTAGTTAATACCCATTCCCATGGTGGACTAACTTTGATTGCAAATTCATGATCTGAAGTAATTAAATTAAGTCTATCCATAATATTAAATTCTATCTTAAATAACTATGTAACAATGCATTAATATTGTGCCATAGTAAATCAGTTTTTTGACATTTACATGTCTTAGCTCTGGCACATAACCGAAGAAAGCGTTACCAAAAGCGTGAAGAAAAATTAGAGATGGGGTTGGGGTGGGGTTGGGAATTAGCTCTGGCACATAACCGAAAAAAAGCGTTACCAAAAAAGCATAACGAAAAAAAGCGTTACGCTGTTACCTGATAAGAGATAACAGGTAACAAAATAGAGGTGGGTGATAGGGGGTGGGAGATAGGGGTAGGGGATAGGGAAAGATATAGGAGATAAGAGATAAGAGATATGTTGTACGTTCAACGTTCAAATTAGAATTAAATAATAAATTCAAAACAGTTTAAGGGCCCAAATTCTCTATAAATTGTTTAAAGCCAAATATTAAACACTACAATATTAGCCAGGAACTTGATGTTTTAATATACTAGCTTGTTACTGCTTCCTTATATACTATATCATTATTTATAATTCCACCACTACTCTAAATTATTTATCTCGGTACTTCAACAAGACATGTAAATGCTCTTTCGTGGTTGCAGACTCGGCTTTTTAAAAGAAGAAAGAAGAAAAGGAAGAAATAAAGACAGTTTTTCAGCCGAGTCTGCAACCAAGAAATAGCATTTTCATGTCTCGTTGAAGTACCGAATACATTAGGCCAAGGAGATAAAAAAATTATGTACAATCAAGTTTCTGGCTAAAATTGTAGTGTTTATTATCTGGCCAAAAGTAACTTAACATAGAGAATTAAATTATTTTGAATTTATTATTTAGTTCTAATTTGAACGTTGAACGTACAACATATTTATTATCTCCCACCCCCTATCTCCTACCCCCTATCTCCCACCCTCTATATCCTACCTCCTATCTCCCACCCCCTATCTCCTACCCCTGTAACGGTTTTGTAACGGTTTTGTAACGAACGCTTTTTACGGTTATGTGCCAGAGCTAAGACATGAAAATGTCAAAAATAAATAGTAAAGACGATAAGTATTAAATGTTTAATACATATTGTGGATTAGAAGTTACTCAATACAAACACAAGTTTAGATTAAATTATATTTTGACCCTATACAATACAAATGTTTGCTGTTCGAGTTATTACTTAACTCTTCGTACGCAATGTCGGTAAAAATTGTATTTATGTTAAATTTTCCTATTTGAATGATTATTGCTGTTCTTACTTTTTATCGTTGATTAATTTATCAACCGATTCGTAAATCTGAGTTTCGGTGACAGTCATCACGTCGAGTGAAATGGCCATTCCGGCGTCCACGAGATTAGCAATGTTTCTCGGTTGGTCGTAGAAAAGTGGAAATCCTAACATCGGAAGTCCGGCATCGACAGCTTCAAACACGCCGGATATTCCGCCGTGCCCGATAAATAGCTTGATATTTGGGTGTACTAAAAAAAAAAAACCAGTTCTCCCGTTTACAGGTATAAAACAACAACAATGTATTACTTAATAACTTCTCTCCGATTATTACAAAGAATATCACGTTGTGGGAACCACTTTTTCGTCATCACGTTTTCCGGTTTGCCTTCCATTTCATTTTCATATTTCCACAATATCCTCTGAAGGAGGCGCGCAAGAGCTAGTTTAAATGCGTTTTTTATGTGGTCTGGAAATGATGACATTTTTATTGATGATCCAAACGTGAAGTAAATAATTCCATTTGGCGAATTTTCAATGAACTCTCGTATATCCTGTTATAAATATTTAAATCGATTTATTTTATGAAAGAAATACGAATTATAACAATTATTTCGTGTAAGGCGTAGCGTAGTGGTAAATGCATTCAACTGCATAACTGGCGTCGTCCACTATGACCTAACTCATGTTCAGCTCATTGAGATGAATGGTGTTAGGTCATGTGTGTTAAATATGTAATATTGTATATGTAGATATGTAAATAATAAAAACAATTTAATTAAAATAATTATGATTACTGTTAACCAGTATAATAACAATATAAAAAACAGGAATAGTAATGGTGAAAGGTGATCACCCTGAGGAACACCAGATGTAACGGGGAGAGGGTCTGATGTAAAATTTGCAATCTTTATAATTTGAAATCTATTTGATAAAAAATAATATAACTAGGATATTAAAGTATTTGTAATGCCATATAATTTTAATTTAGAAATAATTAATGAATGGTCTACTCGGTCAAACGCTTTTTCGAAATAAGTGGTGATAACATCTATTTGACAACAGAAAGAAAAATAATTAAAAATATGTTCTGTAAATATTACCATATTAGTGATAGTAGACTTACCAACACGAAAACCATGTTGTTCGTTTGTTATTAGTTTACTACATAATATAAGAGAAAGTTTATGATTAACTAGTTTAGATACATTTTTAGGGATAATTGACATTTTTGATATTGGTCTATAATTAGTAATATCACATCTATCGCCATTTTGATACATAGGGGTAACAAAAGAATATTTCCATATACTAGGAAAAATACCTGATTTGAGAGATAAATTAAACAAAATTAAAATCGGAAATGATAGAACACAAGCACATTCTTTCAAAAATGTTGCAGATAAATTATCTGGATCAGGAATGGTTTTGGGATTTAAAGACCATAGTTCATTAAAACTATCTAAAACATTTATATCAATTAGAGAAATAGGATCTGCGGAGATTACAGTGGTAATTCAAATCTATTGAAGCTAAATATTTTTGTACAGATATAAAAATCACATAATTTCCATAATATTTTAATATGTCTTAATATAACTATGTAACAATGCATTAATATTGTGCCATAGAAAATCAGTTTTTTTTTCAAAATATCTAAAAAAAAATAAATAGTAAAGACGATAAGTATTATATGTTTAATACATATTGTGGATAAGAAGTTACTCAATACAAACATAAGTTTAGATTAAATTATATTTTGACCTTATACAATACAAATGTTTGCTGTTCGAGTTATTACTTTACGTACAGATATAAAAATCACATAATTTCTAATTGAACAAATAATCTTTAGCAGATAATGAGGACGATTTGTGTGTTTTGAAATTCACTTCAATTGGTGAGTGATCTACTCGGATGGAAGCAGGCACGGCGCCAGAATTTTTTTCCTAGGCGGGCGGGAAAGGTCAAGTGAATTTTTTGGAGGGGCAACCACAATAATTTTACCTACTTCTGTCAATAAAAAACAATTATAATGATTTATCAGTGAATGACTTTAATATTTATCAGTGAAATTGTATAAAATATGAATTTATTACAGATTAAGGGACAACATATACTAGTGTACAATTTAAGTAAGGCAACTTTTTTAAATAAGCGTTATTTTTACCTGTCGGCCATCATATAGCTCTTATTGTACTCTATGAAAGTCGAAGTAAAAACGAAGGCTTATAAAACGCTCAAAAACCAGTCAGTGGAGATTATAGTTATCGCGTTATACCTACATTCTATTAAACCAAAACAATCCGTCAATAAACACTGAATTTTTGGAAAACACACACACAAACGTAAATATTATAATTATATATATATACATATATACACCAAAACACATAATTATATGGGCGACGGATTATTGATAACCGATTGCAAAAACACTCAAAATATATTGATAAAAAAAGGCCACATTTGGTGGCAATGTCATAACTAATAACTAAATTTGTATAGATAAACAGGTTTAAATCAATACAACAATTGTTTTCACAATTTCCGTAATAACTAAATTTGTATATATAAAAATACAGTTATACAAAATCTGGGTTTAGAATAATTTCAAGTATTTTAAATTATACTATTTAGCAAAATAGGGTGGGGGGCGAGAGAAGGGCAAGAATTTGTTATGAGGGGGCGACCGCCAACCCTCGCCCCCCCTTGGCGCCGTCCCTGGATGGAAGTTATCTACTTTAACAATAGGACGATTAGCTGCTTGGATAGTAAAAACATTTTACCGTTTGGGAATGTACACAGAGCCAGCAATAATAATATTATGGTTTATCTTTACACATGCAAACAACATTTCAAGATTAACATGGGACAAATAAACATTAATTACAGCTATCAAAACACCACCACCGCGAGATAGTAAACTGGTTTCTGAGCTTCTATCATACCTATACACATTGTAGTTATGAAATCTATTGAAAGTTTAAGTGTATTTATATCATTAGTGAGCCATGTTTCAGTAGAAACAATAATATCATACAAAGAGACGGGTACTTGTAAATTTAATTCAGCTAATTTATTATTGAAACAAAACGTAAATCTTTGTAACTGGGATTGGAATTTAATTTCTTTTGAGATCACAAAGTTAAACCAAGGTCATGAGAATTTGAAAAAGTAACTTTGATGAGACGAGGTCTAGCTGATAGATCGACTTAAGCATACCTTGGCGGGATATATTAATAGGACTTACTTTAACGTCTATAACATCGAATAATTATTTAACAGAAACATTATCTGATTTTATCGAATTTGAATCCTCGACAATAGGCTGCTCTGGTAAGTTGAATAAGATCAAGTTATTGAGTCGAGATTATCCATAATTTCCATAACAATGTCGTTTTCAGTAAACTTATTATCATTCAAAGGGGATACTTTTTTTTTTCAAAAGTTTACAGCTTTTCGTTAAAGTTATTGTTGTCTTCTAATAACTTGGCAACAGTATTTTTAAGTGATTTATAATTATTTCTTATTATTAATTTTTCGCTTTGACTGTTCATTTAATCTATCATTTTGGACTGATTTGGTTTTAAGTTTTTGCAATTTTATCAAGTTGTTCCTCAATTATTATTTAATATTAAATTAAAAAAGTTTGTAAGCATTAGTAAATTCTGAATGATATTAGTTGTTAATACAAAAAAAAAACGTTGATTAAGAACCGTGATTCTTTTTAATAACATCAGGTGTGACCTAAAAACTAGGGATTTCAGACGTGTATCCTTTCCCACTAACATCGTCCGAGTTTTATAAATTATGTATTATTTAGTGATTATTTAAAACTTACTTTTGGTATTGCTTTTGGTTCGGGAAGGTGAATGCCGCCGATTTCTATGAAATTGGGTGGCATGGGTCTTGCCGGTTCGACGATGAAATGACTGTTCGCAAACACCAAAGCCGGTACGACCGGTTCTATATAGTCGTAAGGTCTGGGGTTGGACTTAACGGCTTTCATTTCAAAATACCGCAACATAATTTTGCTATATTTGTAGGTGAGAAAGTTGAGCAAACGTTGTTGGAATGTCTTTGGGTAGCCGAATGACAACATAAAATTTGACACATACGCAGGGTTGGAATCTTCACTCAGAAACGACGCCTCCATGTAAGTCGGTATTGGCGAAGGAAAAAGGTAAATTAGCGGTAGGCGGAGACGATGAACAAAATGTGACATACAATCTGAAACTAATGTCTCAGTGACGATGACATCGAACTTTTCGGTATTGCCCGCAGTCATGATTGCTTCTATTTTAGAATTTGAAAATATATTATCGCATGCTTCTCTGTTGCGGTGTACGACGTGTCTGAGTAGATTATTGGGAGGTTTTAGCTGATCTATAAATTTAACTAAATCCAAGTTCAAACGCGTTGGTCCCTTAAAAACGATTTCTGTATAGTTTTCTCTTCCCCCCTCTGGAAACCAAGTGAAAACCGTAACGTTATGACCGGCGTCGGTCAGCGAATGCAAAAATCCATTCATGAAGTTCCAATGACTTTTGCCCGCCATCGTATTAATGGCTAAAACCCGTAAGGCTGCCTCTGCTGGATGCAAAAACAACGATGCGAACGCCAAATACACCGACACAACCGACACTAAAAACATGATTGTAATGCAAATTATTATTGTGTTTAACTTTTTTATAAAAACGGACCGAACGAATCAATATCACGCGTGTCTTTAATATTCTGTAATATGGAAGGCACAGTCGGGTTTTTATATTTGTATTAACAGAGTCAACACATTGCATCTCATCGACAGACGGTCAAGTACTGATTTTTTTTATAAAAACATAATTAATGCGTAATATAAACAATACCATTGATTATGGCATAGACATTGTATTACCTATTGTAGAAATTGTATGAATTATAATCAGATAAAGAGTTATAAGCCTAATACACTTCATAGATAAGAACAATAAAATAACTTTAATTGATTAACTAACATTAAATGTATGTGAATATTATCTTTTGTGTACCATGTATACTATGTATATATTTTTTTCACATAGGCATTGATTTTATAATATACAGATAAGCCTTGCTATTGTTTATAATGGCAGCGGATAATAGGACCGTGGACCCGACCGTTAGACGTCGCCTCGGTCAAAATTATTTTGACTTTGTTTTTAATATTTAGTATTTACTGTCAATATTTATTAAATTTTTTAAAATGTCTGGCAACATATTTTCATATTTGCAAGGAATACTCTTTAAACATAGTACTGTCAATAAACATTGACAAACCAAAAATATATAAATCTTTTTTCTCTAGAAGGGATAGAATTTTTTTTTATTTCACTTTTTTAAGCAAAGTCAAGTAAAGGATTTAGGTCTGAAAAGTAGATCTAGAATGGGCCTATAACGTGTACAGTTGTGTACTGTTTTAGCTTTTTTTAATATAAGCGGTGGTATTTAGGTGGTAAATTTTGATTAGGGTGTCTCACGAGGATTTACAATAAAGAATGATTATTATAATAATTATAATGGTTAATGGTTCTATTCTTTTTGTAATCGATTATTTTGTGGTTATAGAGTGTTATTTTGATTTCCCTCCTCCTTAAAGGTAAGGACTATCATTTATCAAAAAATATATACATAGTATACATAGTACACAAAAGATAATATTCACATACATTTAATGTTAGTTAATCAATTAAAGTAATTTTATTTTATTGTTCTTATCTATGAAGTGTATTAGGCTTATAACTCTGTATCTGATTATAATTCATACAATTTCTATAATAGGTATTACCATTGATTATGTAATATACAGATAGCCCATAGCATAGGAGTATTCGGCGACTAACATTATGTTTATGCCGATTCTCGATAGATGGCGTTGGGCGATTGTGAACACACAATAACAGGCAGATGAAGGTCTAGAAAAAAGATCTTATGTAAACTCCGCCAGTTTTATTTTTATCCCTGTTATCGGGTCATGTAAACTCCACCACTATTGTTTTTTTTATAAAGAAGATATTTGATCCTAATATTGACCTAGTTGGTACTGCAACACACGTTATTAATGTATGTACGTTTGGTTGAAACAGAAATCCCGACAGATAAGTTTCTTCGACATATCAGTATTTTGTTACTTTGGTTCGTTCGTGTATGCCTAGAATGATTTTTTTTTTTTATTATAAAATAAATAATAGTAATTTGTATTTATTTAATTTTAAAGGAAAAAAAAATAATTAATTAACACAACTTTTGGTACGTGGTACTGGGCGTGTTAGCCCGTTTATTAAAAAGTGTTCTCCACTAATAAGAGAATAAATACAAATACAATTTATATCGTCGCTGTGGTGCAAAAAGTATTTAACAAGAAGGTTGTGTTAATTTCCCATTTTTTCACTTTTGTAAATTTACAAAATATTGCGAAGCTTCTATTAAAAAGTTCTTTGCAGTTCCTGAATCAGTTAATGCACAACGATATGGATTATTACCATACAAAGACCTGCTATTAAGACAATCAAATAAATCATTGATAAATTCAATAAAATCTGCAGTATTTGTAGTAGTATTATTTTTAAGTTGACCAGTTTGTATACAGGTTGGGATTGTTGCTGACATAGAATTACTGAATAATTGCGCGGCTAATTTAACGCGCATTTTCTGAAAAGTATTTGGGTAAATATGTGCATCTGTTATTTTTATGAGAGACCTACTTTTATGGTTTACTTTGTCTAACTCGTATGTTTTTTTTATATCATCAAATGAAATCATATTATCGCCTTTAATATAACAGGCCCCAATTAAATTGTTTCTTATGCTTTTCAATAAATGTGGAACGTCAAATATAGAAAATATTTTTTTGTTATTACATAATCAATGGTTTCATTTATACTACTGCTTCCTATCGATTTATTTTGAAACAAATATTTATGTTTTCAAATAAACACCCTAATAGCTTATAATATGTATATTATAAAATCAATGGTAATATGTTTTGTTACTTTTGATGCACTAAATTAATAACCAACTTAACTATATAAATATTAAATGTAAAAAATTGATTAAATCTCGGATGTGGAGCTGAGAAAGTATTGGTTTTAAAAATATTGTATTTTTTTCGTGTCTTTTAAGCCGCTGAACCGATTTTTCGTGTAGCAGTTCTGTATAGAGTGATCCATCTGATGTAAGACCTTCATTTTCTCAGGAGATACTATTATTATTTTGGGAAACAAAATTTCCGATTCTTTTAATTATTACCCGTTGTACTATGTTTTTCAATACTATATTTTATCACCAAAACTTATTTCACAAGGCCATTTCACTAAAATGTCATGTTTTTCAAATCTTCCAAAATTAATTTATTAATCTATTCACAATTATTAAGTGTCTTTAGGACTAAAAAGTAAAAAGCCAGTACAGTGGGGTCGGGGCATAGTAGGGACGGATCATGGTGAGGTCGGAGCATAGTGGGGATGGGGAGGTCACATGTTAACAGTAATTATTTTAACTGAAAGTTATAAAATCACTTTCGAATAAACGCTTCGATGCGAATCAGTGGTTAGTATTTTCAAACCAGTAAAGTCCAAACCAAGCACTGTACTGGCTTTTTTAAATAATATAGCGTGGTTTAAATAAAAACATCTGTGTAAAGAAAAGTACATCTGATTCGAGAATATTGAAAACTTATGATATGACCTTGGATTTCCTAAGCTCACCAAACACAAAAGCGAAATAACATATAAGTTAAAAACGATTTAAAAGCAGTATTTCAATAAAAAAGGAACAAAAAAAAAACAATATAACACTATATTTTTGCCGTTGGATTTCCAAGTATACAAACGCTAATAATAAGTAAAAAAAAATCCTAAAAAATTGGTAAAAATAATAATAACAAGTTATTTTTTTATTTATTGATGGCCAGCCATAATTCACTCAAAAACTTTTCCCCAACTTAAACATTTTTCATTTTTAAAAACCGGTATTCTTCCATACGTTGTAAATATATATATATTTATTATTTATATATAACTCATATATATATGATGGAACCAATATTCATAGTCTAGATATTTGATGGCACGCAAAGTTTATTAAATACACAAATTTCTAACCATTTTCTGTAAACTAAAAAAAAAATGACATCGATATGTTTGTACATAATATTGACAATATTTATACTTACATACATTATACTTGTTAGCAAAATTAACCATACTAAAAAAACATATATTATTATAAATATGTTTCTTTTTTATTAAAAGTCATCTGGCTGTTTATCATAGTAAACTATACTAGGTTTCAAGTGTCCTCAAACGTATAAAACATATAGCTCAGAACAGTTAGTACCGTTAAAAAACTTATTTTATAATGTACTAATGGTACTAATATTATAAAGCTATAAAGCTATTGATCAATTAAACTAATGTTTGATAAAAACATTCAACATCATCATCGATGGATTTCCCAATGAGAGGATTATTTCAATGAACACAGCTAACATTATGAAAAATTGAATACATTGTTTGACGTTTTCCTACGAATGAGTGTTATTTTTTTTTCCCATTAAACTTGGTGTGTCGATCACTCATCATATTATAAGCCAATTGTTATTTTCATTGGTATTTGATTGTTATGTAACTCAATCGGCAAGGTTTTTATGAGTTGATGCTGAGGAGCTGTCATGTCGTTGCTAATTCAAATATTATACCAACAATGACTATTGCGTAGTTCTACTAATATTTAACGAGGTTTAGTATTAAATTTCCCCAAACGCTTAACTTTAGTAGGTGCAGATTGGAGGTTCATTGATTTAAGTAGATCATTTACATATAATATCTGTACTATCATCAGGTTCATCCAGACTGCCAGGCGTGTTAAGTAATACTACATTTTTTTTGATCAGGTAATCTTTCTTAAAGATTTACAAGAAAATAAAATAATAAACAAACTAGTAAAAATTGCAAGATCACAGATTAAATATAGCCAGATATTGCCTTCCATATTAAAACCATATATTAGTTTAGTCTTTTCACCGGACACAACAACACTCGTCGTATTTATCACACGCTATCTTACTGGTAATGCATTAGTACATTTAAGTGCTTAATATATTTAGTTCACATAATATAATCAATCAATTACTTGGATTTTTTGAGATAATTTCCAAAAACTTATTTATAAAAATATTATATTTGCATAATAACAGATCAATTTGTTTATTTCAGTATACTTTTGTACATTGGGTTGTAATAATCTTATGGTATGGAAAATAATTTATATAATTTTTAATTTTTATTAATAACAAAATAATAATTTACATTGAACAAGAAGATTTGAAAACTGGTCGAGTGAATATTAAATAACTAATAGGTTAAAATCTTCGTTTTATTTTAACTCATTGTGCTCCTCACCTTTCAGCATCAAATGGACAAATTCATCTACAGTATGATGTTGATCTGAAATTTATAAATACTCACATTAAAATAAAATAACACATACGCTTCACACTTTCAATGGATTTTGATGAAGTATTTTTTTTTTTTATTGATATTTTAATGAAGCTAAGAAGAGTTTTCAAAAGGTTTTAGCTTCTTTAGCACCACCCCCCCCCCCCTACTAATTACGCCAATAGAGATTGTCTAGCATACCTTTTAAAAATCGAACTGAAGTTTCGACATCTGAACAACCATAATACGTGAGATAGGTTGTTGTCAATTCTTGTGTTACTGGTTCATTTGGAAAATCGTCCACAATGGCCGTATACAAATATCTTAACTCCTAAAATGTAATTTCAAATATCACGCATACGGCAAATAAAAAAAAAATTGTATTATTATATAAAATCGTGAAAATGTTTAAAACATATTTTTTTTTATCATAAGTGTTTAATCAAATTTTTACTATTTATAAAAATATCATAAATCGTATTTATTAATGTTATAACGAAAACTGATAATTATTTTATCAAATTTTAGGCAATCGCTATAAAAAAATATTACCGGTTCTGTAATTGGGGCTGTTTGCTAGATTAAAAAAATTAAAAAAATCATTAATCTGCTTTATAGAAAATACGTATTTATTAGTTTTACAGCAAAAACTGAACAGCTAATTTAGCAACATATACCAAAATATACCAATAGCTTTAATTTAAAAAAATATACCTCAACTCCAATGAATTTTGCAAATGCTCTCCATGCTGTCAATGCTGTCAATGTCTGTTGGATAAATATAATTGAACATAGGAAAACGACGGTCTTTAAGTGCATGCTGCTGTAAAACATAACTTTTTACTCTTTTAATTAAGTTAGACCATTAAACGTGATAATCGTCTAATATATTTTGATATTTTGTAGAGCATTTTACACATGCATACGCATGTTTTTTACAGCGGTTATTTACTTTAAAATGTAAATACGTCTGGAAACGTACAACGTAAATAAGAATTATTAATTTATGTCGCATTATTAGTTTCTTTGTGAACGATTGTATAGTCTACTCTTAAACGAAAAAAAATTATAATAATAAGCAACAAAATAATTATTATTCGAATAGCCCTGTACAACAATATAATACAATAGTTGAATTAGCCGGCGTTGCCCGGAAAAATAATTGTGATTGTTCAACTCCTTTTGGGTGTAACTCGATGTGAAAGCAATATTTTTTTTAATGTATTCCAAATTTAAGATCATAGTTGCTTGTATTGAAATGTTCAGGTTGGACTGTTTACCTATTACAGTTATTCAAATCTTCGAAACTATTATAGAGCCAAACTTGATCCACCTTTAACCAAAATTTCAGATTTTAATTTAAAATAAAATTAATTGAATTAAACATTTAACATTTTCCCCAGGAAGGGGAGTAGATTGTCGAAATTTGGGTTTTTTTCTGTTTACTATGTTTTTTTTTTATTGTTATGGCTTCAGCAGCTAGACATTGGTTAATTAATTACAATATAATCGAGCGTTTATAATACTATACATTTACAAACTGTTATACATGTTGATTTTTTTTTAAGTAATTGAACAATTTGGGAACATTGTCGGTACTGAATAGTGTACCATTTTGTTGATACAATTTTTTACATTAAAAATGCGTACAGTTTCGGCACTTATGTACATAAATATTTTATTCATTTTTTTTTTAAGTGCCATCGATAAATGTTCACGAATTAAGTATTAAATTTTTACCAGAAAAATCGTCGATCTAAGCATAAAATAATATATAAAATTGTTAATATTGGTATCGCTCAATTTTTTTGCGCACTTTTTAGTATTACTTTTATATTATACAAAAATTTCCAAGGTTATGACAAATCATCAATAGTTGACAATTTTATCGAATCAGATATACGATTTGCGCACATCGATATTCTAATTTTTACAACTACTGCCTTTAACAATCCGAAAAACAAATAGTAAATTTTAGTTTAAAAAAAAAACCTTGATCGAACGATTACAGACAAAGACTACGTGTAATAAGTACGTGTATCGACGTCAAGTCAAAATTTATTTGGAACATATTATATTATACATGACTATTTTTTTTTTAACTTGATTAAGAATTGTTATAATAATAATTGGACAAACAATTTTGTACATATTTTGTTAGAATAATATTATTGACGATACTTTTTTGTTAGATTTTTACCTTTACCTTTTCACTAGAGCCAAAAAATATTTTTTAAAAATTCTGTTATTATAAAATATGTTAAATAATAGTAAAAAAAAAAAGAGCCGGTAAAAGTTCTATCTTAAAAACTCGTATGGTTTTTTTCAAATTTTAATTGTGAAGAAGACGTAAACTTTTTCAACTTTTATCCCCCCCCCCCCCTAAAGTACCAACTAGATGAAAGTTTTTATTTATAGAGTTGCTACTTGAAGGAATTGGTCAAGTGTTAAAAAAGTTACAGTGTATATGAACACAAAAAAAGCCCAAATCCATAGGCGCAATTTCAATTTTTTAATTTTGGGGGCTGGAATTTTTTTTAAAATATATATATAAATAATTTTATTTTTGTATTTCAAAATTGTATGCATAACCTAATTTTTTTGGGGTGGCTAAGCCCACCCTATACCCCCGTATTTGCGCCTATGCCCACATCATGGTAAAACCATTAGCACCTCTGCTCTGCATCGAAGCTAAAACATTTTTGTGTAAAAGACTTCAAAAGTGGTCAAGTTATATGTTTTTAGGGTCGGTGATTGGAAATTTAATATCAGTTTTCAAATATTCTCAACCAGAAAAAACTTGAGTAAAAAAAAAAAAATTTAATTAAAACCTAAACCTGATACTTAAGTATCTAAACTTAAATGTTTCATTCTGAATAGATGGCCCATTAAAATGGTGTAATAATTTGATAAAATCTGTTTAAGATTTAAGTTGCATATGTTCAAATTTACGAAATCTGCAAAAATCACGGTTTTTCGGCAAATTGAGAAAAATTATAGTTCTGAATATGTTTAACTTAAAAATTCGTATGGTTTATTTTAACTGTGAAGAAGTAAACGTTTCAACTTTTAACCCCCTCCCTAAGTACCAACTTGATAAATTTGTGTTTTAAAGAGTTGCTATATATAATGCGTGGGCCCTATTCAACAAGTCCAAATTCATTGAGTTAGGTATTATGAAATGTATGTATCACACACTAATATTGAACCAAATTTTAATTACAAATAACTTACAATTTCAAACATCATCTCTATGGCTAATAATCTTTGTTTTTGAAGCCGTTATATAAATAAACAAAAATAATTTTCAAACATTTTTCTACACATCCAATCATCACAAATTATGTTTTTGACATTTTAATCCAGACTATTTTGTATATATTTTGTTAGGATTTGTCATATATAAAGAAAGCTTAATAGTTGAAGATATATTATTTAATAAAAATAAAATGTTTGACAGGTATAGGAGAATAAGTTATTTTTATTACACACTTCTGGGTTTATGTAAAAAGCGAATATTTTAAACCAGCGCCTCTAGCTTTTTAATTTATTCTTTATACATCCTATTTGCTCGGACCACGGTTATTATACCCAGGCACTTAAAAGTATGATAACAACATATATTATTCCTAGGCTCTAAACGTGTACGGTTTTGTTAAGAAAATCACATTTTTCTAAATGCTTATTTTCATTCGTCATAAAATATGTGTTTGATATTTTATTATTGTATGGTTCTAGATTAAAAATTTACACAGTTCTTCACTATTGGTCAGTATCCAGTTAATTTTGTCGGTCAGTTGAACACTTTCTATATATTAAGCGACGAGGCCATTAAGTTAAGCAGCGACGAAATAACAACACTGACCTCGGATACCGACGTTACACGAGAGGGTAAAATTCTTACTTGAGTGTAATTTTAACGCAAGATTCAAGAATTACAGTGCTCGAATTATGTAATTTTACAGGATGTAAGAACTGCTCTGAAAGAAATTGCCTACTTCGTATAGAGTATGATTGAAATATCGTATAAGTTTTGCAGTAGGGACTTGACTTTGGGAACTACATATAAAACGTATGGGATTAAAAGACTCCACGTTGAGCACGGAAAATTCTTTAAGGGCCACTTCACGGAGATTACCGAAACCCTAAAGAAATTGATAGCTTAATGTCGAGAAAATAATTACCCAATAAAAATGTTTGACACGACACGTTATAGCGACTTCGATAAGCGTCAAAAATTGTTGAGTAACTATTTTCGATTTAAAATTTGGTACGCCTAAAAAAATTCAAATGTAATTCAGGAATTATCACTGAATTAAAAAAAATAATTTCGGAGGTCTACAAAAGAAAAAATTGGAAAGTAATGTCAAAGCGATTCCTCAATGATAATGTGTTTGGGAGTGAAGTGAGCAATTTTTTTTCCGTTCCGATGGCCCCTTTAAAGTATTTCCCTATAACAAAAAAAAACTTCCTATCCGCCCCTGGAGGGGGGGGGATCTAGGAAAATGTTTGACATCAAAAAACTCTTAGAGCTCCCTGGGAATTTCGTCAAAACTAAAAACGCTTCTTGGGGCTATGCCTGATTGATGTCGTTCAAAAGTCTAAGAAGACTAAATTTAACAATTATTTTTTGCTGTAACGTAAATTTAGGTTGAACAATATTCACTTGGTTCTGTGAAGGTTAGCCGTTGTTTTTGATTTCGACGCTTAGCTATGCCTACCGTGCAGTGTACACAATTGCCAAATGTTTGCACTAGCTCTGCTTAATAAAATCAAATAAAAAAAAATACGACGTGGGTAGCTTGTGGCTTATGCGATCACCTGTATGTATAAAAAAATATGAAACGCTAACGAAATTCGCAAAAGTCAACGTCAACAGGCAACAATACACTACAAAATAACAATATTCTACTAAATAATTGCACAGGTTTTTCTAAATATGTTAAAGCACCAAATCTGATGCCTTTTCAAACTAGCAATCGGTCTTAAGCAACACCTAAAAGTCAAAATAAATACTTGCAAATTATGTAGAAAATGGTAAACGATATTGCTTGAGTTTCCACTGTACAGAGGTAGTATTTAATACTGTATTATCCAAACAGTATCCCACATTAAGCTGAGAAATAATTCGAATAATTTTTCAAAGAGGTATGTCACAATCCGGAAAGCCTAATGTCTGTAAGAGGCAGTTATCGCCTAAACAGAGAAATTTAATTATTATTCGTTTATTATTTTATTAGGTGTATTATTTATGTAAAAAAATTAAAGTAATGGAAACCTTTTCAATCACTCATCTATCATGAACATAAAATTATATGCATTTTCTAGGGAGGCTAAATAAAATTCTGGGAGAGGTTATTGCCCTTTAGCACCCCCCCCCCCCTTAAAATCTACGCCAATGAATTTTAGTCCTAGGAATAATTGATGTTACATAAATGTAGTTTTAATTTAAACAAAACTATTTAGGTGTATGTAATATAAAACTACCTAGATGTTAAGATTTCTTTAAACGCTTTAATGTTATAATTTAATATAAATTAAAAATACAACTTTATATTTTTATGGCCTAAGTTCTAAAAAAAAATATATAATAATAATAAATATTTACTACAATTTATAACATTCACGGCTGGAGAAAATTTGAAAATGAAATTCTTTTTTTTCAAAATATGTTTCACTTGTTATATCATAATATTAAATTGGTAACAATACCAACGCAAAACATCTTTTATGGATTATAGTTGACCTTATACGATTTATTTTAAACCAACGTTCAGTTGAACAGTTAAAGTATGTCGTTGGCACTTGGCTAAAACTTGTAGGTACTAGAATATAATCTGCATTGTAACACACACTTTGATTGTTTAAAATTACTGATATTGTTTACTCGGCAAGCTATTTTTTTACAAAATAACATGATCACAAATTTTAACGATAAAATAAACAGACAAAAAATCAAATCTTTGTTAAGTCATAACAAATTAATAGATGGATGAAAATTAAAAAATACTACCGAAGTACTGTATTTTAATGATATAATTTGTTTTCAATAATTAATTAACTAAATTCAATCACTAAAATTATTTTGAAATTAACAAAATAAATATGAGTTCAAATAATAAGATGTAAATTAACGTTAAAATGTTCAAAATGTTGAAAAATATAGTACAATGTGTATCTAAAAGAATAGGACATTTTTTTTCTTCCGAGAAATCTAGTTCAATAATTGCCTTGATAAATTACCATATATTACCATAAGTATTTTCATTTATAAAGTTAATATTTTGTCCATATGCCTATTTAGCTGGTTTTTTATCTAAATAAATAGTTCATTTAAATCCCAAAACTAGAATTTATAAACTATCTAGTTATACATCAAACCGCCTACAATGTTGAAAAAACCACAAAACAAATTGTAATTTCAGCGGATTCTGTGTGTTATCTTGTGAAATTTCTACTATACAAATTAACATGAGAAAATTCTGATTTATTTCTATTTTAGAATTTGTTTTCAACTTTGGAAGCAATTTAAAACACAAATTGACGTGCAGTAATTAATTTTAAGGAATTAGACGTTAAGTGTTTAAATATAACATTTTTATTTCTAGTAGTTTTCCTAACTGTTTTGAAATACATATTATTCAAGAACTCTTATTTAAAAGTTCCTGATTAAAAACTAATACTTATTTTAGATCTCTGAAATATTCCTGTTTCGATTTTAAGAGGAATAAATTAATTTTATCCGTTAACTTAATATTTATTAAATGAAGAGTTACACTATTTCAACTTAACTAACATAATATACACTATTTTTATATGCTTATACTTTGGATTAAAATATTTGATTTTGTTAGAACGTCATATCATATCATTTAATTGTGTGGGTTTGATTGTTTATTGTGAAATAAAATAAAATAATCTACAGTCATTTGAATATATTTAAAAATCGTTTTGATTTAGTGACGGTCATTAAAGGTCAGGGTCGTGGACTCACATTGACGTGCACTGATGCCCCCGTGTAAACAAAATGTTATATTATGCGATTTGAACAAGTGTTTCATAAATAAATATTTGTTTCGCACGAAAGCGTTTTAATTAGATAGTAATGGCTATAAATATACAAACATTCGGTATAATCGAATCATAATTAGTGTCAACAACTCAACACGGTACTCATCTGCGATAATACCATTATAGGTAAGTGAATTTAGTATAAACGTGAACGTACAAGTACATAGTACATTTTTCTATATTAAACGATTGTAATTTATAAATCCACAAAAGTTGTTGACCAGTCATCATTTAAAAAAAAAAATTACTCTTTAAGACAGCTATTATTATTTTTATATATTTTTTTGTAAGTGTAATAAAATAAATAGTTTTATATCCCAATATTAGGAGCCTATAGTCTAACAATTTATTTCAAAAAAACAAAATTAAAAACACCATTTTCTCTAAGAGATATTACAAAGCTTAGGTCATCATGCGGCACCATATTGTAAGCTAATGAATTATTCAGAGAAAACATAATTTCCATTGGAGAAATTACAATGGGTATTACAATTTACACAAATCTTTGTAGAACGCCCTGTGATGTGTGTCCTGTAATTGTGTTTAATTGTTCACTAAACTGATAAAAATAAAAATAGCCATATTAAAGAGTAGAGTTTTCTAAAAATATTGATTGGTCAGTAACCACTTTAAACATTAAAATGAAAGGGCTTCGCGACTGTAAAAAATTAGGCGTTATAGACCTTTGGAATTTCCATCAATCCAAGCTCCCATTTTTTCCAATTTCTGACATATCGGCTTTAAGTTGTTATTATTTTTCAATATTTTCGAATAGTTCGGAGATCGGAGGGAATGATTGGATCAATAACTAAATGGAAACCCGACACTAAGAGACTAGAGGACGCCCTAGACAAAGATGGATGGATAAAGTACAAGAAGACTTGAAACTTCTGTACGTAAGGAACGCAGAAGAATGTGCAAACGATAGAGAGGGTTGGAGACAATATGTTGTTGCGGCGATGAGCTTTGCAGACCTGTAAAAGCCCAGAAGAAGATTTTCGAATAGTTTTAAAAAAAACTGTTTGCAAAAACTATTTTATAATGAGAACAAATAATAAGAAAAAAATAGTCGATACGTCAAACAACAGATTAAGAGATGACGAGGAGGAGTTGAAAACTTTTTCAGAATTGAAATCAGCTGAAATGGGAACTTATATTGTTGGAAATAGTAGTGTCGTACACGGACTCGGCTTAATACACGCACGGTAGTCACACTGAAATAATGTTTGTTCTTGATAGGTCTAACCTGAGTATTATTCTAATAATTATTCGTTGAATAATTGGCCAGTGTTTCTAAGCTCGTGGGAAACTGTACTGTCAGCACTTCTGACCTAGAGCTAAGTATAATAACAACTTAGTTGAGCCAGTGATTATTATCCGTACGTTCTTTGTAAAGTTAATGACCAATTTATTACGATGAAACTTATCATGAAAAAATACATTGACAATTATTTTTAAACACTTTTTATAATAATTAAACTCGAATGATTTACACGCAACAAAGTACAATATTCGTTAAAACAAAGTTAAGTACAATACTTTAATAATAGTGACCAAGCCCAAAAGAGTGCCTCCTGACATAACAATTTGTGTGTCTTTCAATAATAGAAATACATATAATTTTCGCTGTATAAACATTTTAACCGTTTGCCATTTGGCCTAGATATATTGCTTAATTTCATAACTGTATTATTTTTCGCTCTTACTACAGTGGAAACATACATTTTTATACAAAAATAGAGCCTGCGTACGTTATAGAAGATTAAATAAACAAAATATAAAATTGACTCCTCTTTCCTGTTTTCATATAAATATATGTTAACGAACTTTAACTTAATGTTTCAAGTCTTAGTTATAAATCGCCTATAATACAATGCGCGTTAATATCGATATTTTTGTTGGCCAAAAAAGGGTAAAAAAATCCATTTCGAGTTAATTAGACGACGTTCTCATTCCAAAATAACCAGAAAAATCACCGCACTATATTTATTTATTTTTACTTAACTAAATTAATTTTAACATTAAAAAAAAATAGTATAACACTTAAAATAGAAAAATCTGCAATACTTCGGCGTTGTATAAATCACTTCAGGAAAACTGCATTTACTGATTATGGTACGCAATTTAACAAACTGAAAATCTATTTTTTTTTTTTTAGAAAAACAAGAAAATGAAATTCATTAATATTACATTATGCGTGATATATATTGCAATTTGTATTCTTGCATTTGGTAGTAGCAACGCAGAAGCAAGCAAAGGTAAGTCGAGAAATAGTTAATCTATTATAAAATGTTTAATATACATATACAAATTAAGCGTCATCTATGGGCGGACCTAGTTGAATTACTTACACCATAAACAATATTATAAAAAAACAGGATTTTTTTTTATTTTCATTAACTTACTTTTTTAATTACATTTTTAATACGACATCCTTTACATTTACTCTACCTGTACTCAGTATCCGTTAAGGGGGTTAGGCTATTTTATTCGGTGTAAAAGTGTAACCTTTCAGTTAGTTGTATCATTATAAAAAAAACATATTGAAAGAAGTGGTTTTAAATTTCTTTTCCGTGCAAATAATTTAATATAGAAAAAATGTTTTTTTTATAACAATATTATTTCATCTATTGTTTTCTTAAATCCGGTTACGTTTTTTGAAGAAAAAAAAAATGTATTAATTAAAAATAATTATTTTATTTCTGATATGTGGGTATTATTGTGACATCACTTTTATATAAAGTGATTTATTAATTTCTGTACAAAAAATAAACGAGTATATTACCTAATTGTGTTCGATAAATATTATTTATATAACATAATACTAATATGTTTTTGTTTTAGATGCTCCACTCTATGACTATCCTAAGCTTCCTTAAAATTACCTGAGATACGACCATGTGTATCCACAAATGGATCTATGCTTTATGGTGTCCAAATTAATTTCAGAAAAAAATTTCAATTTGTAAAATGTAATATTCATTTTCGTAATAAAATCGTTCAAATTTTAATATTATTTTTATAAAATATTTCTGAATAATTTGTAAAATTCGTTTTCCGTTAGAGTTAATAACATTATTAATATTACATAAGTAATGAAGTGGTATATAACATGTACAAATTATAGTAGTAACGGAAAATAATACTTGGGCTTGTTATTCGACAGGAGACATACCTGGGGAACCCATCTTAAAAAGCTGAAGTGAAACAGTTCAGCACTCGCCTACATCTAATAAGACCGCTCATTCAGTACAATCTGAATATTTCTAACCGTTTACCTTCATACAAAACCCTCCTTCTACCAACGTGGTCTTTCGGTATTGCTCTTTGTGGTGCCGCAAAACCCTCAAACATCAGGACAATTCAGGCGTTCCAGTACATATGTCTCCGCTTGGCCACCAAAGCCCCGCGGTACGTCACAACCAACTCCCTTCACGAAGACCTCAAAGTAACAACAGTCAAAAAGACTGCATCTACATTCTACCTAAGACTACACTCCAAAATGCAATGCCATTCAAACCGACTTGTCACCCAGCTGTACTGAAAAACACTTCCGGACAATCCAAACAGACGCCTCAAACGGAATTGGTCAAGAAACCTACTCAATGTAAATTAACTTAATTATTATATTATCATCTAAAAATAAATTTTCCAAGTTTAAGATAAAATTTTTGATTGTAAATTCATGGGTAAAGTTTCAAATTAATATTAATAATTTGTGTTAAAAGTTGATGCCTAAATTAATATGAATACTGTATGACTATTTTTCCCTCAAAAAAAAATGTAGTGTTATTTTCTCCCCTCCCTGGAAAAAAAGTGAATAATAAATATGTTATAGCATTACGGTCCGAATAACCACCATGATTTTTTTTATCATGTACAATTATGTGTATACTGAAAATTTAAGTAAGATGAGCGTCTTGACCGATGACGTGGACTTAGTCGCTCTCCTGTTCTCCTATATATAATATACATAATACGTTCTCAATATATTCATAGCTGCACATCACAAAACATCTTAATCTTTTGTCCATTTTATAGAAGAGTATTAATAATATCAATAATAATATTGGTACAATTTTTTTTTCAGAAAAGAAGTTCATAAGGTTAGCAATGTTAACCTCAATTGTTGACGTGTCATATTTTATTAGAAAGTCATTTGAATAACATAACAACAGTATGATATAAGAACTTTTAGTCACAATTATTTAGATATTTTTTTCATTTTCTATTGCGGCGACGTGTCGGTACTCTTCGGAAAATGTGTATGCAATAAACGAGTTGACGATGGTAAAGTTAACTTCTGACAACACTTGTACAGCGTTTTTGACAAACGAATTAAATTGTTCCACTATTGATGCGTGAAACTCATCAGAGTCTACTGGTCTCCGGTTGTAGTTTTCTGAAGAAAACTTAGATAAATCGTGTGCTGTAATTTTTGATTCCGACAAGAGATATGTTATTTTGTTCTCAATCTCCTCGACACCTGCATTTCTCGGTACTCCATCACTATCGATTGTGCATGTTTCAATACAACAGATTATGATATGAATGGTGTCGTCGGTGCGTTCTCTAATGACGTTTACGAGGAGTTGAATGAGATTCGTGAGTTCAGCAATGACTTTCTCTTTGCGTTCTTGTAACGAGTCGTTTCCTAAACGACCAGCATTGGTCGTCGCCATTAGGAAATGTCTACCTAAATGTAACGCTATGAGTTTTATTGTGTCAATGTACTGTTTCTGAAAAACGTATAGTGCGTTAGCCTGATTGCTTAGCGCCATGCCTAATCCCATCGCAGTATTGTACTCGTGGATTAGTCCGTATTTGACTGTATCCCAAAAATCCGTGCCCAAGCTTTGGTCTACTATTGATTGTATTCCGAGTAGGCCGTTTAGGGTTAAAGTTTCCATAGACAATTTTTGTTCGCCGATAGTAAGTATACCCAAATTACTGTTAATGAGTTTCTGATGTTCAAACTCTGATTTGTTATTTTCAATTAACGCTACAAGACTTTGCGATTTATCCGTTTTATTTGCTAGCTGAATGATCTCGTAATTTAAGAGTGTTAATTTGTTTTCAACGTCGTAGGGTGAACAGTCGTATGCTTTCAAAAAACGTTCGAGTACGGCGTAAACAGACTGGTGAACTGTAACAATGGCAGAATGGTACTGGTCATTGATTACATTTAAAATTGCAATGTTTTCAAAAAACCTGTGCAATCTATCCGCGTACAACCAAAACGTCCATAAAATATTTTTAGCCCATTTTAATTCTGTTATATTTATAGTAGCGGCTAACATTGCAGCAGCTTCTTCATCAAATAAAACTTTTTTAAAATCACCTCGCACCAGAAAAATTGGGTCCGCCAAAAGTCCTTCGATTAATCGCATGTATCGCACACCGAACAACGCATAGCTGCACTGAAGTTGTTTGTGTATGTGTTTGATTCTTATTTTTTCGACAACTATCGAACTTCTATAACTATTGAATTTTTTTTCAAGAGGAGGATGCAGAAACCCCATATGAAGACTTTTCATTCTGTTCATCTCGTTCTTTCTTCTTATTTTTTCGACATCTTTCGGCGGCATCGCTGAAGCCACATTTATGAGCACAAACCATAATAATATGTTCAAAAGCAACATTAGCTAAAATTTTTAGCAAGAACTATATTTTAAAATACATAGACGCGTTTTCAAAAAGATACAGCACACGAGAAGTGTATGTTAAAGCTCAAATTTTCCAATGAAAAATCATATAGTTATTAATAGACATGAATATACAGACATAGAATATATCAACATGGCGTTTTTAACCTAAACACTTGTACATACACGAACGTATGCCGACTTCACTTAATCTCATTGTAACGATAATTTATGGTCGATAACATGAAACATTAATGTTACAAGTGTAATCTTGTCTGCATTTGTAGTCATAATAATCACCAAATTGTTTGAATTTGCTATTTTTGAACAATAATGATGTAAAAATTACTGAACAAAAAACCAAGTTTTCATCATCATTAAAAAAAAAAAAATCTAACAGAATAACTCAAAAAAATAAAGGGGTTTACGTTTAAATTTTAAAAGTTTATATCACTCGTACGCAAACCATTAATAAGGTAAAATGTTGTATTTAGGTATTAAATATGCATCAATTTACACCTAATAACATACAAAAGTCAAAAAACAAATCAAAAGGGACACTGAAAATCGAGGATTTCCAAACCCTCATATTCGTACAACCAATGTAATACATTGTGACCATTTAAAAAATACGAAAACCCCTTTTTTGAAAAATGTTCAGGTGGTTTTGAAACTAGACGGCCGATGCCTCACTTTATAAACTATTCAATTTGTTTAATGTATTTTGATTTATCGGAAATATTAGAATAGCAGGTTTTAGTATTAAATTAAAAAATAATTGAATAAATTTAAAAGTGCACGGGTAATAATGTAAGGTGTAATGTAAAGTGTGTTGTTACAACAATCAAACAATTTAGGTATTCGAAGCACTGAATATAATTATTATTATACAATAATTGTTTAGATTTAAAAACTTAAAAGACAAGACATTTTATACACTTTTATATATACATATTATGTTTAAAAAAACACTTGCTAGATCCATGCATGTTCCATGCTAATATGTTTTTTTTTATGTAACTTAATAAAACTTGTAACAGTAAAACATTTCAAAATACTCTCTATTGTTACTAAATAGATGAAAAAAAGGCATAGAGCATAAATAAAACATTCTAAAATTATTGAAAAACACAAAAAAACTGTTTTTCCAATAGCCATTAATGGTTCCATTTTGTTGAACTTTTCAAATATAATATGATCGTCTTCAGAAAACTATTAATGCAATTGACTGTAAAAAGATATTAACGAAGAACATTGTTGTGTTGATTAAACAAGAATAAATATATTATATGTGTGCTTGGAGAACGGTGACGAATCCGGTTGACTCTTCGAATAATAGTTTCTGAAATACCTCGAAGATACTATTCTTATTACCGTAGTACTAATAGTGAGTGGGGGGGACATTTGCCCCTAGCCTTGTGTCGGACCAAGCATGGGCTGATTTTCAACTGGGTTTATGCCGGTTTCGGGCTAGTTATGGACCGCTGAATCTTGGTGCAAGACTGGCATAATTTAAAATTTGGGGTTTTTTTTTTTTTGGTTAATGCTTCAGGTATATTGCTATATTTTTTATTTAAAAAATGATCTATCACCACAAGTCATAACCAAACCAACGCAAAGATATTCTTAATTTTCCATTTAAATAACACACAAGTTATACTACATGTATGGATGTGTGTGTTTTTTTTAAATTTTGCAAACCTTTGTTCACTTTTAAGGCATGTGGTTGTAACTAATTATAATCTTCAAAACTAATTATTTTTATACAAGTTTTTGAAAATCAAATAGTAACGTATATATTTTATTAACTTTGTTATACTGGCTTTTGGCTTTATGAATATCTTTCGGTAACCATACTTAGAACACGTAGTAATAATTTTCTGTGATCGTTCGGACAAGGTTTTCTTTTATTAAAATTGACTATTTGTTTTTAAAGACACTGTTTAAAATAATAAAATATCTATGTGCGTTAACCATATGTAAACAGTATATTTAACATAGCCAACGATTTTTTAGATTAAGAACAAGTAAAAAATTACAAGAGACTCAGTAGTAGTAATTTTTTTTTATTATGGTAAACAAGTTTTTATGATTAGCTATGTTAACTTTAATCGTTGGCATGTCCGACGAAAACAATTTTGTCAGAAAGTCATTATTGTTTGAATAACCTAATAATAATATGGTATAGAAACTTTTATTTACAATTTTTTAGACAGTTGTTATATTTTCTGATGCGGTGACTTGTCGGCACTCATCGGATGATGTGTATGCTATAAACGAGTTGACTACGGAGAAGTTTATGTCGGACAACATTTTGATAGCATTTTTCACAACCAAATCAAACTGCTCTACTATCGATGCGTGAAACTCATCAGGGTCTTCTGTATTCTTTTCATATTTTTTTATTGAAAACTTGGTTAAAGTGTTTGTAGTTATTGATTTTGACAAGACATGTGTTATTTTATTCTCTAAATCTTCGACACCTGTATTTCTCGGTACTCCATGTCTATCAATTATGCATGATTCAACACAACAGATTATGAAATGAATGGTGTCGTCAGAACGTTCCCTAATGAAGTTTATGAGGAATTCGAGTTTCGTGAGTTCAGCCATCACTTTCTCTTTGCGTTCTTGTAACGAGTCTTTTCCTAAGCGAACAGCATTGGTCGTCGCCATTAAGAAATGTTTACCCAAATGTAACGCAATGACTTTTAGTACATCGATGTACTGTTTTTGAAAAACCAAAAGTGAATTAACCTGATCGGTTAGCTTCACGCCTAATCCCATTGCAGAGTTGTACTCATAACTAGGCCCATACTTGACTGTCGTCCAAAAGTCTGCGCCTAAACTTTGATAAGCTATGGTTTTTATTCCGAGTAAGCCGTTCAGACTTAATGTTTTCATAGAAAATTGTTTTTCGCCAATAGTAAGTATACCCAATTCATTGTTAATAATCTTCTGTTCATTAAACATTGATTTGTTATTCGCAAGTAACTCTACTAGGCTTTTCGTATTGTCAATTTCATATGTTGTCATAATAATCTCGTTAGTTAAGAGGTGTAACTTTTCATCGACGCTGTAGAGTAAACAGCCAGGTGCATTCAAAAACCGATCCAACACGTCGTAAACAACATTGTGAACTTTAAGAATGGCTAAACGGTGCTGTTCATCGGTTACGTCTAAAATTGTGATTGAATTTAAGAATCTATGCAATCTATCAGCGTACAACCAAAACGTCCATAAAAGGTTTTCAACCTCTTTTAAACCTGGTACATTCATGGAGGCGGCTAACATAGCCGCAGCTTCTTCATCAAACAAAATTTGTGTTAAGTTACCTTGCAGTTTATAGTTTGGGTCCGCCAAAAGTCCTTCGATCAAACGCATGTATCGGGCACCGAATAAAGCGTAGCTGCACTGAAGTTGTTTGTAAATAAATTCAGTTCTTTTTTGCGCCTTATATACCTTAGCTTCGTAGTTATTGAATTTTTTTATGAGAGGAGGATGCAGAAAACCCAAGTGAAGACTTTTGACTCTTTCCATCTCTTCCATAATTCTATTTGTTTCCATATCGTCCGGTGACATCGCCGAAACCACACTTATAAACATAAACCACAATAATGTGTTTAAATACAACATCATCTATGGCTTTGGAAAGAACTGTATTTTAATAAAATATAATCGTGTTTTCAAAACGATAGGTAAACCGATAGTAAGGTATATGTTAGAAACTGAAAGTTTCCTATACAAAAATGTATAGTACTTAAATTAATATGCGGTTTTTTATGTAGACACTTGAATACACAAGAATGTACGACGCCGTCATAGCATCCAACTTCAATTTTATAAATAAATGTTAAGCTGAACATTTAATAGAACCGTATTAAACCGTAACTTTTACCGAAAAATTTATAAAATAATATTTATCATTTCGTGGGTTTGTTTACTTAACAATTTTTTTTTTTTGGCGCATTAAATCTACGTATCACTATAAGAAATTTGAGCCGGTCATATGCCATAATATTGTATTTACCTATCATAGTTTGTATATACGGTGATTATTTTATCGTGAACAACTCAATATTTCATGGACTTTAATAACTATTTTTAAAGTTATTGAAGTTTCAAGTTTAGGGCAGGAGAAAGATGGAGTGTAGTATTATTTTCATCTGCGCGCACTGCCTCTCCCATCCTAACTTTTAAACTTTTATGACTTATCGGAATAGTAAACTTGATGAGATATTAAGTGGTTCACGATAAAATGATCACTCTGTATAATAATATTTTAAGTTGACTAGCCCTACAAATAAGGTCTTATGATTGTATTTATCGTTAAATCACGTTGTAAGACAAAAGATAGCATATTTACTATTTACGTCATTTGTTCGTTAAAGTATATTCTCACTAACAATACTCTTATTTACTAGTATAATAAGTAATTCACGGTGTAAAAAAATATTGGTTACCCATAAGGTAATTTCTTTATTCATTCGCGTGGCCAACGCCGGTGACAACTTTGTACCACAGAGGTCGAATAACACAAATCACAAAAAGCAAATTTTACAGAGGAGAGAAAACAAAAACTATCATAATGCATATACGTTACAATATTCCTACTACAGTTTAGGACTACGTTAGTTTACCACTTGCTATCAATGCATTTATCGAACATTGGAAAACAGATTAAATACCTCTAAAAAAATCATTAAATGAATATTTTGATTATGAATATATATCATTTTTTTTAAATTTGGACTTTCTTTGGAATTTTCTTAAAAATCTAGAAAACCCTACAAAAAATATTATTGTATTTACAATGATGTTTTAGCTTCGATGCAAAGCGAGAAGGTATTGGTTTTACTCTGATGTGTGTTTTTTTTTATCTGTATACACTGTAACTTTTTTAATACTGGACCAATTCCTTCGAGTAGCAATTCTATAAATCACAAATTTCATCTAGTTGGTACTTTGGGGGGGGGGGGGGGGGGGGTAAAAGTTGAAAAAGTTTACTTCTTCACAGACGAAATTTGAAAAAACCAAAAAAAAAACCGTACGAGTTTTTAAGTTAGAACTTTTACTGGCTATAATTTTTTTTATTATAAGTATAATAATCGCACGTTCTAACGTTCATATCGCTCCGTGTTCTATTCTTTGTAACTTTGGATCAAATTACCCGTTTTTTTACTTTTTAAGTTCGTCAAGTTCATAATAAGTGCGTGTACAGACTGGTGTCGTTGTTGAGTCAGTCTGCTTAATACCTGTTCACCCAATGTCAGTTTTTTAATTTGCCTTCAACTACATAGCGGAAAGGTATATTAAATTTAACTAAATTTTATCAGTAAAGTACGGCTTCTATCGGTTCAGATAAGCAGTTGCGACCCGTGACTGCTATTTCTGATTGAATCCGGCACGTGTCAAGGCCACCATTTATTGTTATTATTATCATACTTATTGTGCAAATTATTTGGCCTATCTGCATTGTTCAAGGCGTCATATTGGATTAATTGCCTACTTTACCAACGATAACCGTAAACGCATAATGTCCCAAAATAATGATCTACTTTCTGCAGAGCTAAATAAGTGGACAAAAAATATGCTCGTTGACTACATTGTTACGCAATCTTTACCTGTTGGTGTTAAATTTAGTGAAGACTTGTCACTATTTTTAAAAAATTCTTCTTCTAACCCGATAACGATTTCACCTGAAAATCCAATAAATGTAGCCTCCATTCTACAATCCGTTGTCGAAGAGCTCAAACCTGTGGCACTCAGTAATTCTAAATTACATGACAAATTGAACCGTCTCAATATGTCAACAAGTGGTACCTTTGCTTCCAAATCGAATGCAGAACCCAAAAATTTGCCAATAATTACTGTTCACCCGAAGCTGGATGCGGATTCTCGTCCTAGACAGCCCGGAAACCAATTGACCAATAATCAGCCTTCGGCCTCAAAACCAAGATTCATCGTCGGTTCTCATAAAAACTCGTCCTCTAAGCTGTCTTCAGTTCCCGTGCGGAAACATGCTGATATTTTTGTCTCGAGACTTGATCCATGCGTTACGTCTACCATGCTTGAATCTGAATTATTCAATAGTTACTCAGAAGTGACCATTAATAAAATGGTAACAAGACACCCATCATACTCCTCATTCCACGTACGCTTGCCTGCGGAGAAGCTTGATGAGGTCCTCGAACCTGCATTCTGGCCTGATGGCGTAATGGTCAAACGCTTCTGGGGTCGTCTTACCCCCGAGATGATTCTAAATTCCACTCCAAAAAACTAATATCTTCATGTTCGTCTATCTCTACTCCTACTGTTGATGTACACGGAAATAACTTTAACAATAAGGATTATTGTCTATGTAGTGATTTATGTACTTGTAACCGCGTTCTCTTAGGTTATTACCAAAATTGTCGGGGTCTAAGAACCAAATTAAGTATTTTAAAATGTAATGTTGCTGTTTTTGACTATATTTTTATTTGTTTCACCGAAACATGGCTCTGTAATAGCTTCTCTGACAATGAACTAGGTCTAATTAACTATATTGTATATAGATGTGACAGATCTAGCTTAACAAGTAGTTTTTCAAGAGGTGGTGGTGCTCTCATCGCCATCCGCAATGATGTCGTATCTAATTTAATTTGTAATCCTGCGATTAATGTCGAACATGTCTTTGTTAAATTTAGTTATAATCATACCAACTATGTTGTGTGCTCTGTTTACTTTCCTCCTAATTGCCTGATTTCGGCTTACGAGGCTTTTATGTCCACTGTGCAATCCGTTCTTCTCCTTCACCCAGATTGTGTTTTCATATTTTGCGGTGACTTCAATTTGCCAGATGTAAAATGGTCCAATGACGATTTTGGTTTATTATACAACTCTATTTCAAATCCTAGAATACAATGTATCCCTGAAGCATTTGCTTTTTATAACTTCTTCCAGCTCAATGGCATTCTTAACTCTTTTGGTGGTATCTTGGACCTAGTGCTTTCCAACGACAAAAGAATCTATGTTTTATAAGCTGAAAACTCCGCGGTGCCTTGCGATTCTTACCACCCGGCTCTTGATATTATGGTAAAATTGGATAATGTTTCCCCTATATTAGATCGCTCCCATAATTATTTCGACTTCCGCCATGCTCCCTATACAGAAATTTGTAAATTTCTAGATTCATTTAATTGGTTAGAGACCATAATGTCTCTAGATGTCGATAAGGCAGCAAATGCACTTTATGATGCTTTGCACTTTTGCATTTTAAACTTTGTTCCAGAAGGGTCTTACGTACCTTCCACATTTCCGAAATGGTTTTCTAGTAATCTTAAACATATTGTTTTTAGTAAGAAACGAGCGCATGCAAAGTTTAAAACTTCACACTGCCCCCTTGACTATGCAGAATTCTCTACACTTCGAGCTTCTTACAAGGCTGAGTATAAGAAATGCCATACTGCCTTCTTGTCTCGTACTGAGTCTATGCTAAAATCTAATCCTAGGTCGTTTTGGGATTTTATCCGAGTTCATAAGTCAAGCAATGAGATTCCCCAGACTGTGCATTTTGAGAACATAAAAAGTTCGGGCAATGAGTCAGTTTCGAATTTATTTTCCCAATACTTTAATTCAGTCTATGTTCCACCATTATCTATTGACTCTCCATCTTCATTCCTGTGCCATGACCTGCCTAGCACTTGCTCATTCAGCATCGATGATATTGATGATGGCCTAGATGCCCTAAAAAATGTAAAGTCAGTAGGCCCAGATGGCTTATCAGGTATTTTCTTGTACAATATTAAATCTTCACTATGTTTTCCACTGTGGCTACTTTTTAGGCGTTCCATTGATTGTGGAGTTTTCCCATCTATCCTTAAGATTAGCTCTGTCACTCCTATATTTAAATCGGGTGATAAAAACGATGTCAAAAATTATAGACCAGTTTCAATTTTGTGCCACATATCCAAACTTTTCGAACAACTGGTATTGAGAAATATTCAATCTTCTGTCAATTCAATTCTAATCGACGAGCAGTATGGGTTCAGACCTGGTCGCTCGGCCACTATGAATTTAATGGTATTTAACAACTTTGTTATGGAGGCTGTTGAAAAGCACATCCAAGTAGACGTTATTTACACAGACTTTGCAAAAGCCTTTGATAGAGTTGACCATGGCTACCTAATTGATGCTCTATACAAGTCCGGGTTTGGCGAACCACTGCTGTCGTGGTTCAAGTCCTATCTATCCGACCGAGTTCAATGGGTTAAAGTATTCGGCTGTAAATCTTCCATCTCTAAAGTCTCTTCTGGAGTTCCTCAGGGAGGACATCTATCCCCGATCTTGTTTTCACTGTATGTAAATGGCATCAAAGGGGTTATCAAAAATTGTGAATTTCTCATGTTTGCTGATGACTTAAAACTTTTTAGGAAAATTGAAAACTTATCTGACTGCTCTGCGCTCCAGGAGGACCTAAACAACATGGTTGCATGGTTTAATACTATTGGTTTGCAGTTTAATGTGAATAAATGTCATTCCATGTCATTTTTTAAACACCGCTCCTCTATCAGTTATACGTATGCAATCAACGGTTCTAATGTGACATCTGTCAGTTGTTAGAAAGATTTAGGTATTATTTTTAATACTGACCTGAATTTTCACTCTCATATTGAAATGTTATGTTGCAAAGCTATAAAAACGCTTGGGTTCGTAATACGTATTTCGAAAGAGTTTAATTTATATTCTTCTCTGAAAACAATCTATTGCTCCTTGGTCCGTTCCTTATTAGATTATGCATCTGTCCTATGGGACCCTTATACGTTAGCGGACTCCTGTCAATTAGAACGTGTTCAGAGACGATTCCTATCTTGCGCAGCTTTTACATTAAAAATAAAACATCCTCCCCACGACTACTCTATAGTTATGCAGGAATTAGGTCTCGTCTCATTAGCAGACAGGAGAGTTAACACCAACGTAGAGTTTTTGAAAAAACTTGTGGATGGTCGCTTTGATGCTCCCTCACTTCTTGTATTGGTCAATTTCAAGGTCCCTTTCCGCACTATTCGACACCATGTCCCATTCTTAGTTTCTACGCACACTACAAATTATGGCAAAAATAATCCTATTGATCGCATGATGCGGCAGGTCAATGAGAGTACCATTTACCATAATATATTATTTTAATATTATTTTTTTGTCCACTTTACTATTACTAATTTATATTACCTGTTATTATTATTATTACTATTATTGAATTATTATCATGTTTAAATTTATATAGTATCTGAATTTGTATTGTCCTGTATTAAATTGTTGTAAAGGGCTTTGCCCGTAAATATATATAAATAAATAATTTCGAGAAAAAGAGTCGGATCGAGTTGAAATTTATAAGAAATATTTATTTGGTATGCCCGCGCACGTGAGTTGTATCAAATTTAAATTAAACCCATTTCCCACCCCCCTAGAAGGGGTTCAAGTTTTTTTAGTTTTTTAGCCGCAATTTTAAGACCTTTAACAGAATATGGATTGATTTACTTTATCATCTAGTCTACCAATCATCAATTATTTTGTTTAGTTAGCGTTTTGGGGCGGAGGATATAAAATTAGAAAAAGTTCTACCCTTCTACTTCGTCACTCTTAAAAGTAGAGACCAACTCCCCCCTAAAACAGGATTTCATCTTACAATTTTTTTTAGCTAGAAATTCGTTTAAATGTTCCATCGAATGGACATTTTTATCGAACATTCATTAGGCATACCGCATGCCTCGAAAATATTTTTCTAAACTGTATACAACTACATGGAAAAAAAATTTCAATTTAAGAACATATTATACTAGTACAGACTCTACAGTATTTTTTTTTTTTTGTTGGTTACAACGTGATGAAAAATTCAAATTACGGTGTTTGATTTGGCGCAGAATACCACCTGTGTTTTGCGTAAATTTAAATAACCCCAGGTTAAACGTTAAAAGGTTTTAACAGCAACATTAAAACCGTATAATATTTTCAAAGGAACTTATACGAATATTGAAAAAAAAAACAGTGGAAACGGTACCGATATATATTATTTGTTTTTGTATTAGATCGTATTTTATAGAAAAAATATTGTAAACATTTAAATTCTGTTTGTAATATATCGTTGAATTTTATACTTTACACCACAATTGTAACATTTGCGCTAAAACATGTTGTTTTTTGTTATAAATTATTTTGTTTATTGCACGCATTTAGGTATGACCTACTGGTGACTGTTTGAATAAGTCAATACACAACAATACAACAAAAGGTGTTTTTTCCCTATTTTGATAAATATTTTTTAAAACACAAGAAAAATAAATTACAACGTGATTTTAATACGTTCTGGTGTAAGAAAATAAATACGCAATTATTTAAGAAAATACCACTAATAATAAAATTCATATAATCTATTCGAACATTTTTTACTTTATAATAACTTTATAATAAACGAGTCAATATTCTGAACGCAAGTGTTAACACTAGCCAGAATCCAAAGTCATATTAGGCGATGATGATTGCGAATTTTTTTTTAATATATAATAAATTAAAACTTGAGAGTACTGTCGAATTTTAAGAACTTATTGATATTTTTTATAAAACTTCAATTAAGATTTAAATTGTTAACACTGCAGTTCGTTTTCTATTTATCTACGATGGTTAGTGGTTAAGACGATGACGATGAAAGATCAACTCGATATAAAACTCATAATCGATTTTATGGATAGGCTGTACTCAGAACTACTAGCTCCAAAATAACAATTGCAGAGTATCTCATGTTAACTTATAGTAATAATAATCCACATGACAAACAGTGGATCTAAAATAATATTTAACTAATAGACGGCCACTATCATGAGTACGGTTAGAACTTATAATACTTACCGACAGTTTAAATAACCACCGTTCTGATTTAATTTAGTCAGTATATTTATTATAATTTAATAACACCCAGCCATAAGACATAATTATGTCTTATGGCTGGGTGTTATTCTGAAAATATATCCGTCACGTTTATTGTCACAGTGCTGACCAGGGGCGGATGCTAGAGTGCCGATGCACCCCCCCCCCTTGCCCCGTGTTAACCATTTTTTGTACCTATCGATTCTTTATTATCTATAAATTTATGGAAAAATAAATGGAACAACGTTGAACCTGATGTCCCACAAACTGCTGTTGAGGCATTAGCACACTGTGGTGATTTTTTCCCAATATAAAAATTCTGTTGCAAATTTTCTCCACGATTCCGGTTACTACAGCCACTTCTAAACAATCGTTCTCGACCTTTAGAATACAGAAAAATTATTTACGTTCAACAAAAACGGAAATAAAGTTAAATGGTTTAACCGTATTAAAATGACTCGAAAATCATACAAGGTCAACAAATAATCCATGAAGATGTTCTGCGTTGGTGTTATGATCAATTCAGCAAACCCAAAACCAATTCGAATTCTTTGAACGTTGGCTACTTTACGATGTTGTTTGCGATTTTCAGTTAAAAATTTCAGTTAATTGTGAAATAAAAAAATAATTTGGAAATTTTAAATTGAAATTGTTTACATAAAAATCTGTTTGCTATAAAACCTAGTGTAGTAGCCAAAGAACTCGTATATTTGTATAGAATTAATATCGGACCACCAAAAGTGGTCGACATTTTTCTGGCTTTTTGGTCTAAATAATAATAAAACAGACTGCATGTCCCTTAACACCGGAAATTCGTATAGGTTTTTTTTGTTATTTTTCCCGATGTTGTGTTTCGATAATTACTACTATTATTATTTGTTTAAATTTATTTTGCAATTTTTGTAATATTTATGTAATACTCTTTTTATTTTCGAACTATGTAAAAATATTTATGTAACATCAAGTAGCCTTAACAATAAATCAATATATCCATTGAAGTAGATTTCCACGTTCATGATTTATATAGTTGAAAAGATTTTTTTTTTTTTGAACATTTGTTTTTTATCATTTAGACGTATGACTACCGAAAATATCAAAATTATCAGTATAAGAAATCGATATTTGATAAAGTTTTATTTAATTTTTTATAATTTATTAAAAATGATTAATACAATACAACATAGTTTATTATTATGAACCCAAATAAAAGTAGTCAAATCAAAAAATATTTTTTTAGAAATGTACAATATTAATTTTTTTAGTTTATTGAATATTATTTTTAGTAAAATGTTAATATATTTTATAATCAAACGAGTTTTATTATTTAACGAATATTAAAGTGTCTTTGTTATTTATTCGGGATCACAAAGTCGACGGTTCTGTTTACATTTGTATAAAACAATAGAATATTTAATTTGATATGTAACTGTCTTTTTTCAATATCCTCAAAGAGACTTACAAACTCTGTTCCATAATATTTAAAAGATTTGGAATCTATTTTATATGTTTGTTCGATTAATTTATAATCAATTTTGGGCATTCTGTAACTATTTTTTGGTTTATTATAGGTATCCAGTATGCGGTTTACTTCTGTTGCTAATTTTTCCACAGTTTGAGTTATCTTCTTGTCATCGGGTTCATATATTCCACTCAATAAAATTAGCACTTCGTTAAAGAATTGGTCATCAATATAAGCATAATATAATACTTTATTTACATCATATATAAAACTTTCATACTGGCGTCGAAGCTTGGTCCGCATTGCCACTATGTCGTTTAATTTATTTTTTGTTGGCCAAAATTTGCGCGGCAGTGTGGATGCGACTATCTTTTGATAACAAACTAAATATACCCAAATATAACCGTAAAATTTTGCCTTTAAGACGTCCAAAATTATTTCTTGATATTTCTTATGTTTAAAAGGTTCTGCTGTCCATTCAAACTTATCGTATTGATTTTTGATATTTTTCATTTCTTTTTCGAATATATCGTAATATATATTATTCCATCTAAAGGTGAGGCCGAAGATTTCGTTGAAAATAACTTCTGAATACTCCCACATAGACTTCACCAACAAGTCTTCAACATCCGATGTAAAGTGTTCCTTGTCCTTGACGAAACTTTGAAATTTGTCGTCATACATTTTTAAAAATGTATTAGACATTAAAAATTTACCAGATTCCTCGTTGAAGTAATTTAAAATGTAATCATACCGTTTCATTAAGTATTTGTTTTTATGACACACCGTTATCAATTTCTGTAGGGTTTCGTTAATCTCCGGTAAGCGTTCTTTTAGCAATTTTGTTTTACCAAACTGTAGCTGTATATGCAGTTTCCAAAGCCATTCACTCACTAAAAATTTCCCTCTGTATGACATTTCTATCATATTGTACACGTAGTCAGCAATAACTTTTAAAGAACTTTTGACTTTCGGTAAACTAAACTTCAAAAGTAAGATATTCGTGCACTGTATTTCTTGCATTTTGCGGCAGAATTTAAATTGAGTAAGAATTCTATTGGTTTTTGAATCGTCGTTATAATTTGAGGTCAGTATTGCTATTTCGTCGCTGCTCAATTCAATGGGATCGGAGCTCAATGTCTTGTATGTATTCAATAGCTGAATAAAATCAACCGAATACTGTCCCCCATAGAAGAATGGTTGTAAATGTTCAACCTAAAAACATAAAGTACCAAAAATGTAGATTTGAGTATTGTTCTACATGTTAATAATAACTGAAAATGACCAAATTGATTAATGTAACTCACTGTAAAGGCAGCATCAAAACTTCAGACCCAGTTAATGTTAGCACGGGCCTAATGCAAGGAGATGAACTTATCCCATTTTTATTTAATTTAGTATCAGAGAAATTAATGTAGTATATGGAACAACGTTAAGAAACTCAAGGATAAATCTTGTCCCTTATGCCAAAGACATAGCTTTATTAGGAAATACCCTAGTAGAGGTAGATCAGATTTGTAAAACAACGTATAATGGAAATTACAGCGGAAAAGGTCGAATTGTGTAAGAATGATGAAAAACTGATGAAATGATAATAAGTCGATTGGAGAAGGAATATCAACGGGGACATTTTATGAACGTCGAAGGACACACATTCAAAACGGAGCCATATTTAAAATAGTTAAGTCACCTTTTAATATAAGTCAATGGCCTAAAAATGGAAAAGATTAACAGGATACAAAAGGCCTTTAAGTGGTATTTTGTCCTTGGATAAATACTATGCTCAGGATATCCATATAAAGAAATCTTATAGTACAGATTTATATGACATTGATACATCCAATTATTTTATGTGCCTTTGAGACATGGCCCTTTAGATAATCAGAGGAAAGCTGTTAAATTGTATTTGAGAGAATAGTTCTAAGAAGAATGTATAGTCCCTGTGCTTACATCTGGTATTTTTATAAATATTATTATTCTGTGTATCTTGTGTATCTATGCGATACGGCGTGACTAATGGAGTGAAATAACCTTATCTTACCAAATCGTAGTTAACTTAATCTGGCAGTATTTCATTTGAGAGTATGGAACATATCACTGTATAAAGATTACTTAAATAATGTTTTAATATCAGAAATCAGATAAAGCTGACTTTTTCGATAAAATAATCACGTGGTATATGCGAGTTACAATAATGTTCAAAACCCAAAAACCAAAAGATGACCAAAGTTACGCGACAACTGTCACTAACCTCGTGCCTAGTCTGAGGAATAGAATATTAAATTATTATAATTTACAACACAATAAATTATTGTTTACTTGAATATCTCGAAAAACGTCTGATTCCGACAGCGCGACGGTTATTTCAGTGGCAGTTGGTCTTAGTGCAACCTTACTAATCATTTCTTGACGCATTTTCTTTCCAAAACCATCGTCATATACACTAACCTCCGTAGATAAATGAAAAAAGATTTTTAGTGTCAAAGAAATAAACACTAGTTGAAATTTCATTATGACAAAAAAAAGGTTTTGAAATTCAATAGTACACTCAAATTATAAACGAGTGGTCTGAACAAAATGTACACGTATAATATTTTAAAACAGATTCACACTCATTCTCGCCTAAACTACAAACATATTTTCGTAATCAGCATTTGTACATGTTATCGTTACCATGTTTGATCATGCTATTTTGTACAAATTCGCAGTTAGTCAACAATAACAACAATATTTAGGTCACCTACGATCTAAGAATTATGTTCTCCGTTAACAATAGTGTAACAATAAAATCTGATATAATATGCGTAGAAATAATCACACGAACACACATATATATATATATATATATATATATATATATATATTTATATAATATATTAGAGATAATAGATATAGACTATGGAGGGTCATACTAAAACAAAAGTTATGCACTTCATGCAGATACATCAATTTGCAGGATATAAAAGGTTATAACAATATATGTAAGGATAGTCAAATTAATTTGCTAGGTTGGCACTTGCATACTGGCGAAAGCATTAAAGCACCGAAATACCGAGTTACAGTGTAGATTGATCAAAAATAATATTTTGTGTTTCCGACAAATTCGTGAATTCGTTTTGTTTAAAACAATTATTATGTATTAACAACTTGATATCAATTAAAATGTGGCATTATGGCATTTTATTTTACAACCTTATACATGTACACCCGGACTAAAATAATTTAAGTAAATTACTATCACAGTACAATCGACGGTATCATCGTGTTGAGTACTTGGACTCTTATATACATTGAGAGTAGTCTCGAACTGAATAGGTTGTCCAGGCGACATAATAGCCTAGTATAATAGCATCAATCAGCACAGTAAAAATCAATACAATACGAAGTAAGAAAAAGAGGATAGAGACCGTTATTAAACCTGAAAGTAGTTTCACCACAATCTAACGCAGGGATGCGAATCTGTGAGCAGTAAGAAACCAGCACAGAAACCAGACACTACAGTAAAGCAAACGTTATTAAAAAGACACGTCCGTCATAGATGAAGATACATTTAAAACCTCTACAGAACACGGAGTTACAGTTTGTCCATTGTACGTTATCTGAATTTGAAAATTAATGTCTAGGCACTAGTTAACTGCGTCACTGCAAGCTATCGGAGCAGCTCATATTTTGTGAGGACAATGATAGTCACTGACTCTAGGTTATTGTTTGATTATTAGTTACTTGAAAATGTTTACACAACACATGCTTGGTTACCAATATACATATGTTATTTGATAATAAGAAAACTATATATATTCTAATGAAAGTGGGATTTTTCAACAATCGACTGTATTGAATTATCAAACCATGGCTATCCGTGTCAGTTTCATTCTTATCCTTTCGTTGTGCGTTAATTTTTTTGCCGCTTTTTTCCTGAAAGAAGCAGAGAACCAACTTAATGGACGTTTAACTACAGTGTTGTCAAACACGATAGAACACGATGCGATTAGTAGTACTCAAGTGAGTATACAGCCCGAAAATAATGTAAGTATACTCTCCTTCACCATTCCACTCCGTATATAAATTCTCCTAGCTATGTTTCACGGAGACGAGCTAGATAAAAAAGAAAACCTTAGCACACGGACCAGACTATATTATTTTGATCTCCTATCGTCGTCCGGATACAACGGGAATGCTTTATGAATTTCAGTGGGACAGCAATACACCTGCGACGACGGTTCACGCGACTGCCAAGAGTTTATCGGAAAGGGCACAACATATTTGCAACTGTACGGCGCAAAGGGAAAAAATATTGATTTTGATGAATTCGTGTTTGTCCATGTTCATCGTCATAGCGGTTGTCGTTGCCATGATGTGCATTTTACATTACCATTACGGAGTGGGCGTGTACTACAACGAAAATCACTGTAACAGCGATACTATTAGTAGCGAAATGTCCTAAAATGTCGTTCTCCAAAAGGTTTAACTACGGTGATTTTGAGTGGAAAAACTTTAGGTACACAGTCTGTAGTAAATCGCATGCAGAATGGTAGGTACGTAAGATACTTAAGTGTACTATGCAAGTATTTTTTTGATAACCATAAATGTTTGAATATTTTTTTGAGATAACCAAAACCTTATTGAATATTGTGTAAAAACTCTCTTGTCATTCCTTTCTCATTAAAATGTGTATTAACTATGAAAAATTCGTGTAAATGACTGGGATGTTTAGTTTTGAGTACTTTTTTTATGACATATTTTAACTAAAACAAATCGTTAAAAATAGCCTAACCATAACTGGGAACGAAATGAATAATTATAAGATAGCTGGTAATTAAATCATTCTACGAGACGTATGACATTTTACCTTAGTCATTTTTCACTGTTTCATGTTTGTAATTATAGTGTTTAATAACTTATACACTGTTTCCTTTTATTTATTAATGTATTAACTTCAGTACAACAATAATTAAACTTGTTTAAAAATGACTTTTAAATAATCTCAATAATATGTGAGAGCAAAATTTGTGATTGTAATTTTCGCTTCCGGGGTCCTTATGGGTTATAAAGAATTATTGATATTTCCGACAAAACAATAAACATTATGATCGTAATAACCTACTTAAAGTAGATAATACCTTTAACCAAATACAAGAGTTCAAGTACCTTGGTACCAAATTCGTGAAAATTGTCTAGTCGAGTGGACATTTTTATCAAACATTTATTAGACATGACGCTTATAAAAATTATTCTCAGACCAAAAATTCCATCCCACTTCTCCCCTAAAAGTTGGTTTAAACTGCACTGGTTTATCCTATGCTTGATTCAGACTGTGCTGGCTTTGGTTGTGCTTAGTTTAGAACGCGGTGGTTTAAACTGTGCCAAATTCTTACTATTTCTAGATTCGCATCGAAGCGCTTGATTATGATAAAATCACATTCAGATTTAAAAATGTGTGACCCAGACTTGCCAACTTCTACTGTGCTAATTTATAATGTACTTGATTTGGACTGTGCTGAGAGACACTGTGTAGTTTTTTTTATTTTGTTTTGTTTTTAACAACTGCATACCGGTAGTCTTATCAAAAGAATATTTCACAATAGTTTGGACTAAATTGACTTTTTACCAAAAAGTTAAAAAAATTGAAGAATATGTAAATTGTTAAGTCAAAGACCTGCATTTTTGTAAAATCACTGCACTAACAGCTCCGCATCAGAGCTAATAGTTTTAAATGGTTATTTATAAATCTTTGATTTTTTTTGTGTATTTATTGATTAGTGCAAATAATATGAGAGGTGAAAAGAGAAATTGGAACTTCTTGTCTCGAGAATTCAAATCACCGGAGAGGCCAAAATATCGATTAAGGTTGAAACATATTTAAGTACAAAATATTGTGTTATTTTCTTAAGGGCATTTGATTTTAATTTTTTGGTTATGTTTCATTCCTTGTGTATATATAAAAAAATTGGCAACGTTTCCAAACTTTAAAGCGGTTTTTTCTTTTAAAGCAGTTTTAAATCTGATATTACATTGCTTACACTTTTTATTAATGCCATACCACATAATAAATAATTTACCATACATTTTGCCACATTTTTGTAAGTGAACGGCTGAACAGAAATGATCATATGAAATATCAGTAGACATCTTGGAGTAAAACTGGTGAAAAATATTACATACATCTTTTAGTCAAAATAAATAAACATAAAAATTCGATTAAACATCTATAGAATGAAGCAAAATTTCAAAGTGTTAAGAACTGTTGACATAAGAAGTCAGATTGATAGTGATTTCATATTTTATTTTTGTTTCATATTTATTTATGTATTTCCTGAAATAAATAGATTATTTATCATTTTGGGTTATGGTTTTCTAAGTTGTTATCGCACTCCTGTGTGAAATCAGTAATCACCACGTGTCGCCACTGATTCCAAATACTACATACAAGTTGTCACTCATAAAGATAATATTATAAAATAAAAAATAAACAAATAAAATGTTCTCATTTTCGCAATTCTATATTCTGTAATAATGAGTGCTCTGTATCATTTCTACTTCTACAAATATGTATAAAAAAAAATACTGATCTTCCAACGAGAAAACTTCGTTAACTCAGTGTAAATGTTCGCTAAGTAAAAAAAAAAAATAAGTGTTTCAACATGAGCCTTAAAAAACGTGATATAATATAGGAACTAAGTGAATACCACAATGTAATATATGTTTTATACATCGTTGCCAACAAATAAAAATCTGTCTACATAATAAAACAAGTCATGAAAAAATCCAAATTTAGTTTACTTGGCCAGAAGTCGAAGTTTGTTTTCCTGCTATAGTTTTCCCACTATATTCCTATTATAACAAGTGCTAAATTTACTAGATCGGAAGTAGGAAAACAAACATAAACTTTCGGCCAAGTATACTAAATTTACATTTTTCATAAAACTGGTAAACATAACAAGTTAACATAACGCTTACGTTCCTACGACAAAAATAATGTTGTCACTCATTAAAAAAAAATCAACTTCAAATAACAATAGAATTAATGATATCACGCAGTGAAAGAATGCAAAAAACGTAGATTGGTACATATTTAGTACAATCTGTCCCGACACGGCGTTGCCCAAGATTTCGTCTGCCAGGGCTGAGTAAAATAATTCCCATTCAACCATTTCCAACCCAATCCCCATACCCATCCACAACCCCATCCCTCGTCTTTAATCTCTTATCTCTCTTCAGATAACAGCGTGACAGCGTTTTTGTGACACTTTTTACGGCTATTATGTCCTCCTCATACTCAAGGGTCCCAGTCTCAGTCCCAGATCCCGTTCAACAGTTGAAATCATGCCCAGAATCGTGGTACATAGAATCGGGCTGTTCCTTTAGTCATCACTTACCATTTGCTCGAGTACCGCGGTTACCATGGTTACAAACATTTGATTTATTTACATTTCGTATTTAAAGTACAAAGTTCGTGTTTAGGCAACCCTTAGGGGTGGAATTTTCAAAAAGTACTATGGCAGTTATGTACGAGGAAGTGTACTCAACAACTTCTCAAAGTTTCATGGCGATCGGATGAATGGTGTACTAATTCATAAAGGACAAACAAAGAATCAAACAAGAATTCATTTTTATGTATATAGATAGACTAGAAAAAAAAGGTAGATAAATAATTGTACAATTAAATCTTCTGTCCTTGTGAAAATTGTCGCAGTTATTTTAGTTTTCCAAGTATACCAGGAGACCATCCATTAATAGATATATATCCATCGTTATGGAACAAAATTGCATACCGTCATACCGGACATGTTTGGATCATTAATTTTTTGTACTAACATTTGCTGCGTTAGTTATACTTTCAGTATGCTTACAAGAAAAAATTACTCTGTAATTTGGCATTGAGATACAATTTTTAATAATAAGTAAAAGAAAAAATGCCAATGCCAAAACCATTGGGGTTCTGATAGCCAAAATTGTATTGAAATTATTTATAGCTCTATGTTAAAAATAACTCAGTAATCAAAGTTTTTCAGCTGAGTCTGCAACCACGAAAGAGCATTTTCATGTCTTGTTGAAGTATCTAATAAACTTAGAATAGTGGTGGAATTATAGATAATGATATAGTGTATTAAGAAGCAGTAACAAGCTTGTATCTAAGGTGGCTGGTATATTAAAACATCAAGTTTTTGGCTAAATAAATTAAGAAATAGCCATTGATTATATTCGACTACAACGACATATTTATTAAGACATCAAATATTTAAAAATAGAATGTCATGTGTCATAAAACTGGTAGAATATTTAAGAACAATCAATAAAATATGTGCCTAATTTACTATGCAGTATTATAATATTAAATTTTTTTTTTTATTACTATAATATTGTTTAACGTTAGAAACATTTTACTTTGTCCGAACTCCAGTTAGAACCGGTGGTTTGCAATGCTATTATATTGTAGCATCCAATGACATTTTCGTTTGGACCGTACACCTCTTGTATAACTTTCCAACATCCGAACGGCACTATTGGACGTAGCTTATTCGACACTTGACTTTTCGTTATTAAATGCACACACTGTCGAATAAAACCAGCATCAAAATAGAATGGAATTTGTTAGTTATTTGATTGGCATAATATTGCATCAAATCTATCATTTGCACTTACTTTTTGAAAAGGACATCCATGTGGGAATGACGGTATGAAAAGTCGTATAGTCGGAGTAAATGCAACGTCATTCCGTAGTCCATAGCAGGCTTGTAAAATATTTATCGGAAATTCTGCTTGCACTTTCCATATATTGTTAATTTTTTTATGTATAATCATTTTGTTCTTAAACAATATTATTTATGTACAAAATATTATGGATATAAGACTTTTATTTTCTACGAAATTTCTCAAAAGTTATTTTTAATCTTCCAAGTCTCACCGAGATATTCATTTTTTCTGATATGTCTTTGTAGAGGGTCCAGTGATTCGTGCCTTGTATGTTGGCAGTTGACTCATTGTAGTTGGCATCAATTATCATCAAATCTTTATTTTTCATGCAGCTGTCGATTCTTATAAGCTGAACTATGTAGGTTGGCTTTAAAAGAATGTAAAAGTCATAAATGTTAGCTGATATCAATAGTATACTTTAAAGTACTCTTACAAGAAGATTTGCATCAGCGTACTGAAACAAATATAAAAGAAACACAAAAATAGTGTAAGAGATTTTCATTTTATTTATGTAGAATAACAGTGAAAAAAATATTAATTTTTAAAACTTAACGTTTTGATGTCGTACAGCGTTAGGTGTACCTCTTTTTAATAAGGACCACACTGACGTTTTAAAATTTGTTTTTCATTCTAACCATACTTTGCAATATTGTACTTTACATTATTATACTGTTCAGTGATTCGATATTATTAAAAAAAAAATTGTTGCGGTTTACCTCGATGCGCATCTGTTGTTTGTAATTTATTATAATATAGTGACACGGTACTGGTACAGAGCTAAGTAAAAAAATAGAGTAGCGTGACCGCCATGTATACTATAGCCGAAGCATCGCAATTACATTAAACATTATTAAATTTTACCTTAAATCCTATTACAGGTACATAAACAAAGTTATTGATTTACAGACGACAATATTTGATATTATTTCAATTTAAGGTTCATTATAGATATCAATAAAAATTTTAAATAATCCAATTTAAATATCTATCAAATGATTAGGTACCTATATTTTGAAAAGTTGTCATTTGTTTCGAAAAAACATACAAATTTTAATTAGCGTCCTAATGAAAATTATCTCAACTATTTTGGTTTCCAACGTGTATTGTTATAAAAATTATAGGAGGACCTTCTGATATGTGCATTACAAAAGTTTTTTTACCGTCATACCGGACGTGTTTACTGTTTAGACTAATAATTATTTGTACTAATATTTTTAGTATGCCCACAGGAAAAAATTACTGTGTAATTTAGCATTTAGATACAATATTTTTTATAATAAATAAAAGAAAAAATGTCAATGCCAAAACCGTTGGGTCGTGAAGGTCAAAGTTTTATAGGAATTATTTATAGCTATACGTAAAAAACAACTCAGAAAAAAAAAATGTTAATGTGAATCCCTAAAACAAACTGAAAAATTAAAACGTTTGAATGAAATTAAAATTCAAGAGATGAATTCCCCTACATGACAATGCTGTTATAACTTATACCTAGATATCCATCATAATGTAATTTTACAAAGGACAACTGTGGGGCAATATCAGTAAATAGAGTCATACAGTTCCAGTAACCGTAATGTCATACTTCATACTTTAAAATTTAAGATGCTTCCCAACTATTCCCGTTGATTTTCTAGACGTTGGCTAATTTATTTAAAACCGTATTAAAAAAAATAATAATAAAGCAAAATTATAAACTAGAAGAAAATAGGGCAAAAATATTACAAATGACTGCTTTTAAAAATAACATTATTTAATTGCAATACGGTTACTTAATATTTTAATTAACCTGCAATACTTATGCCGTATCAAATCATTATTTTATAGCGATTTTACGGTAATTATAAGACTTTAAAATGTATAAATAAAGGAATAGCCATTGATTATATTATTTAACTACAACGATATATTTATTAGGACATTAAATATTTAAAAATAGAATGTCATGTGTCATAAAACTGGTAGAATATTTAAGAACAATCAATAAAATATGTGCCTAATTTACTATGCAGTATTATAATATTACGTTTTTTTTTATTACTATAATATTGTTTAACGTTAGAAACATTTTACTTTGTCCGAACTCCAGTTAGAATCGGTGGTTTGCAATGCTATTATACTAAAGCATCCAGTGACATTTTCATTTGGACCGTAAACCTCTTGTATAATTTTCCAACATCCGAACGGCACTATTGGACGTAGCTGATTCGACACTTGACTTTTCGTTATTAAATGTACACACTGTCGTATAAAACCAGCATCAAAATAGAATGGAATTTGTTAGTTATTTGATTGCCCATAATATTGCATCAAATCTATCATATTTTGCACTTACTTTTTGAAGAGGACATCCATGTGGGAATGACGGTATGAAAAGTCGTATAGTCGGAGTAATTGCAACGTCATTCCTTATTCCATAGCAGGCTTGTAAAATATTTATCGGAAATTCTGCTTGCACTTTCCATATATTGTTAATTTTTTTATGTATAATCATTTTGTTCTTAAACAATATTATTTATGTACAAAATATTATGGATAAGACTTTTATTTTCTACGAAATTTCTCAAAAGTTATTTTTAATCTTCCAAGTCTCACCGAGATATTCATTTTTTCTGATATGTCTTTGTAGAGGGTCCAGTGATTCGTGCCTTGCATGTTGGCAGTTGACTCATTGTAGTTGGCATCAGTTATCATCAAATCTTTATTTTTCATGCAGCTGTCGATTCTTATAAGCTGAACTATGTGAGTTGGCTTTAAAACAATGTAAAAGTCATAAATGTTAGCTGATATCAATAGTATACTTTAAAGTATTCTTACAAGAAGATTTGCATCAGCGTACTGAAACAAATATAAAAGAAACACAAAAATAGTGTAAGAGATTTTCATTTTATTTATGTAGAATACCAGTGAAAAAAATATTAATTGTTTTAATGTATTTGTTTAGATACACAGTATATCTAGTCCGTACGTCGTTCTGACTTCCAATCTTCAAAATTGTTACTATTGGAAAGTTACCTGCTTATATATATATGAGATATTTAAGTGCATAAATAGGTGTTTAAACATAATTTATACCATAAGTAGTAAGGCCTTCAAATTTCAAATTTATTTATAATTGTATTATAACATTTACTCTCTTTAGTGAATGAATTTTAAACCGTCAAACAGGATGTGTAAGGGAAAATTATCTCCATCAAAATTAGTTTTTTTTCTGAATTGAAGTACAGAAATAAATACTGCTCTGTAGCTTGACGTGTTGATACAAATTTAAAATACCATATGATAAAAAAACGAACAGAACTATATAATAATGGTAAAACAGTTGGGACGTGAAGTACGCAGGTTTTTAGAAATTGTTGTAATTATAGCCGATAAAATCACAAAAAAAATATCCTCCCATTAAAATTTATTAAAATATTACTGTAAACCGGTTTAAGACGGATTCACACGGCACCGAAATAAAATTCCATCGTAGACAGGTTTCACTGAACATTTTTTTTTAGTTTTAGTTTAAAAAATATATATATATATAATTTGTTATTCATTACATTTTTTTTAGACCTATTTATTTAAACAGCTTCTTATAAAAAATCGTATGACCAATATGAAATCACACGTGTGCAAATACGTTATATTATAATATGTATAAGGTCCCTTATTTACATGTATGTCGATAAAGCCTTTAGATACATCAATAAGAATACCCTAAAGATATGCCGTGCAGGTGAAAATTACACTATACATAAATGCATTAACTAAGTTAAATATTGAATTTAAAAACTATACAGAAAAAAGAAGTAGATAAAAAAATCGTTTAATTTGATATTACAATATATCTGAACCCTACACGATAGGATCCTAAAAGTATGTTTGTTATTGTATCCAATGAGTATGCACACTAGTGCTGCACAAAAATGTATGAGTTGGATTACAATCAAAACTTAAAGATAACCATAATAACAATTTTTAATTTTATTCATATTTCTGTATTGTCTTACGTTGAAAACATCAGCTCGACGAAGAATATAATTTTTAATAACTGTTTAGCTTAAAACATGACGTTATTACAGTACTGTTTAATATTTTGATTTTACCATTTTAATCTTATCTAGCCCATCACAACCTAAGAATATTTCTAATCGGTTCATAATCAATTTCAATTTTAATATAAGCTTAGTTTTATTTATTTTAATTACTTATTGAAGTTCTGATTTGTATTATTACCTAGCCTGATCTAGTACTGAATTTCCATGAACGTCTTATATTGTATTTTGACTTTTTTTTTATAGCCTTCATTGCATTTTGACTTTAAATACTAAGTAAGTATTCAATAAATGCCAACTTAGTCCATGTATTTTAGCGATGAATTCATTTATACATATATGAGTTAGCTAAGATATAAATAGTTTTTGAACTGTGTTCTCTTGTTTCACTGTGAGTATACTTATTTAAAAAGAAACTAGCTTTTCAACAGCCAATTACACAACTAATATTACAATGTTATTGCCTTCGCTGCGAAGCTGACAAGGTTTAGAATTTACAGTGTTATGTTTTTTTTTAAAGTTGTTTTTAACGTAGGATTTAGCTGAACATGGTGTTTTTACCATTTACGACGGCCTACAAAAGGCAAACCAAACAAAACAAACATGCTACTATGAATTGTAATATTGTGTTAAACAATGTCAATACTGCAATATTTTTTTTTTTTTAAATAAATTTTAAATAATTCCGAATTGTATTAATTATAAAAAAATCGGCTAGAATTGATTTTTCTTCAAAAAATAGCATGTACTTATTCAATCAAGTTTAGTAGGGCAACTTAGTTGGTCTAAATCCGCTTAAACCAAGATGCAAATCTCCAACGAAGATGTAATTGCATATTTTTTTTAGGTCCCCAGCATAGAGCTGGTGTTTACAAAACTGTTTAAAGGACGTGAACGTTAAAGAAGGGAAATATGACCCACCTCGAGGGACACCAAAAGATGCAGAAATATAACTCGAATTAAAGAATGTTTATTTGGAATTTAACAGCGACAATGAATTATTATAATAAGAAAATGTTTATATCTAGACGACAAACATCGCAGTACAACAACGCAGTTTTTACTGACTTTTATTTAACTCCTGGTTGATTTCATCAATGAATACAATGAGCGATCGTATGATGCCAAAGTCGACTCCCCGACACAATGTTGTCAGACGATTCATGAAAGCCTTCGCGGTTTCCTGAGTACCGAGTTCGGGAAATTCGTCCTTGGCAAGTAATACGGCTCGCCATTCGCGTCTCACTTCTGCATGGGTTATGGTCATCCAATCGGTGGCATTGCACATTAATGACATGGCGCTACTGTTCAGTATTTCATTTAAAACGTCTATCGCGTAATCTATTGCTTTCTTCCGTTTGGCGACCATGTCGATAGATGTTGCCAATTTCTGGATGTCTGTATCGTCTTCGATGCGTAACATCTCGCCGAACTCTGTCAGTAACTCGTGACATTTTTGTACGTAATTGATATACTTGGACGAATGGCGTTTTAGTGCTTTAATGCACAACAGGTCCTTCCATATCAGGTGGAAATAGATGATCTTGAAAAAATCAAAACACGCCGTGTAGTACGATTTGATGTTTTGAAAGTTATTTTCGGTCCACGCGATGACACTTAAATTTACCCAGACCTCTGTGAGAATTCGGTCGGCCCCCGTCCAATTCACTCGAACGTCGTACGAACTCATCAATTCGCGTCTGGTGTCGTGATTATTGCCCAGGTCGTTCAAGAATAGATTTTTCATTTTCAACGACTCTGCCAACGCCAAGGTCGTCAGATGCTCGTCTGCGCTCATCGAGTCTATTTTTTCGTCCAAAACCAAATGCAATTCATGGTTGTTGTCCCTTACCATTTCTGTTATCTCCGACAAATCGGCATCCGGTTTTCGTTCAAGCCATTTTCGGTACCGGTCGTCTATGTCGAACTTGGAACAACCGGTACCGTGCCAGTCGGACCACAGTAATTCGGTAACATAACTATGTATCGGGAATATATTACTCTCGAGGTTGTACAACCTGCCACTCCGGTCTTCGGTACTCGATTCCACGTCAAAGTAACGCCTCACCAACGCCGTGTATAAATGCAATGCCCACAACGAGCCGATTTTCACACCGTCCAAATTGTACAGTACAGATATTACTTCTCTGCCGTTGTACCACATTATTGTGCTAAGAAGTGAATTCGGCGGAGTCGATGGGTTTGTAATCGCCAGCATGGTCAATCGCACGTGTGTCAGTCCGGACATCAAACATGTGCATTTCAAAGTTAGAGATTTGGTAACATTCTCCTCGGATAGTGCGGATCGACACACGGGCACCACCAAACTCGAAACGATTACCAGTAGCAATTTTGAGTGCAGCATTTTATAAGAAATATTATTATTTTTTTTTTTTTTTATAGAATCACTGACTAAAAACTTAAGTTAATAGTGACTTGGAAACATGTCGATTGAACGATTACTTAGAAACAATTTACTTAAAGTTAGAAACGAGCTCCAGTTATTTCATTGTGCGCGAATGAAACAAAACGGTTATGTACCTTTTAATATTTGAACAGGCCGTTTGATATTACGTTTCGTTTACATGCCGGTTTTTGGTCACACAACACTTGAAAACTGCAAAAAAATATGCAAACAATTGTTATTAAATCAAAATAACAAAAATAATGCGCCTAATTTTGAACCCGCTCAAGCTTTACTGTTGGCCAACATTCCACTCTACAAGGCGAATTATTTTAAATTTGAGTTTACTCAAATGTGTTATATATTCTAACAAACATATCATTTTTAGTACATTATTCACAATTTAAAAAGCTAATGAAATGTATGCGCATTAAAACCTATGATATATTGAGTGGTTTACGACACAATGATCACCGTGTACAGCGTTCAATATATCAAAAAAATTATTATATTAAAAACAAAATTAATGGTTGATGATAAAACTAATTAACTATTTTAAATAGTATGGAAAAATAATAATAGAAATAGTAAAATCTGTTTTTAGCTGTTTATTATTATAATTTACTTTTTGCAAAAATTAAATATTTTTTAATACTTAAGTGCAATTTTTTTTTCTAAATTAAATTTTAAAAACTGATTTTGACCTGCAATCGACAAAACGAATACAGTTAACGCCGAATATACGTGTACAGGTGTTAAAATAGATTAAATTCAGTTTGTCGTTGGATAAAATTATGTTTTTCCAAAATAACTAATTTCACAAATATTTTTTTTTACACAATTAATACTTAACCCCATTTTCGCAATTTTTGGAACTAATGCCTTTTACCTGAGCATCACGGAATTAAAGTCTTAAGCAATTAATTTGAGGGATAAAGGTGGTTTGTCATACCCAAGTCCTGATTTAATTAAACTGTGTATGCAGACTGAAAAAAATATAAGAGTTTAACAATCAATAAATTGTTAGCAGTTAAAAAAACTAGGTTACGGAATTGGTGTAACAAACTTATACTATATAAAGGACAGTAAATAGTGCTTAAAGTAAAATGTATTATATATATTTTTTTTTATTACTGTATTGTATTTTATTATGACTATTATGTTTATGACCTATGTAAATAAATAGTGGTTACATTTGTTTTTGAAATATTAAAATTTGAATTATTATATGCATTGCGTTACAATTAATGTATTATAATTATATTATAAGTTTTATTTTAAACGAAATAAAAAAAAAAAAAGAGATCCACCTCTACATGTATCCAAGTTTTATATATTTTGTAACATTTGTTGAATAAAATAAATGGTAAGGCATTTAATTTACTCTGGAAATAATAAGTTTATTTGTTCCGGAATAAATATCGGATAGGAACTTTAAGAATAATATCCGGACCCTTGATTGTAATAGCGATTCAAAGCAAATCAGAAAACTAGTTTTTCATCCGGCAAATAATTTTGTATTCGTAAAAGTGGTCACACTGAAGAATTAACATTATTGTTTTCTATTATGGTAGTGCATTTTTTTTAAAAACCATTAATCAATTATTTAATTACTTTATATTATATCATAATAATAGTCGTAAGATACTATTGGATAACACTAAAGTACAATTGATGTAGTAATTATGATGTCTATATTCAAAAGAAGTATGTCACGTTAAGTTATTCAACGAAATTAAATATTAGTTTTTCAGTAATAATTATTATTACTGGTGATATAACTCGTGATTAATATTGTCCAAAATATGTTCATGAATATTGGCCATTACATCAAACATTCCATATTGAAAATAATAAATAAAAGATTGAGTATTTAAAGTTTTAATATTTTTGGCTTTGCCGCATGGGTTAAAAGATTGGTAGGAGTGTAGTAATATTTTATTCTGCGCACAATACTCAACGGCACTCCACAATAGTAAATTAGTTTTGCCAAATTTCAATTTTTAAAAAAGTACAACAATTAACCAAATCGAATAAAGTAAAAAAATTAAGTTAATTAATAAAAATGTATTACAAAAAATTGTTGTATTTCGTTATACAATAAAAATTAAAAAAAGTAATATTTCAACTAAAATGTATTGTACATAAATATAAGTGTATAATTAAAAAAATATATTTAAATAAATGGTTATCTTAACTTTTGAGTAGAATATTTGAGTTTTCTATAGTAACTAAAGTATTAAAATATAGTTTCATACTGTATAAAAATTAAATATAAATAGCTTTTTATAACAATCTATTAACAGTTAAATTAAATATACCTAATGTAAATAGATTCTAAGTTAAAGTAGAATCACTACCGCCTTCTCCAAAATTTTGCTCATCTGTTTGTTATTGCTGTTCTATAAAATAAAAATAGTATATGTTTAGATGTAGGTATTAATTTATATTTGTAAATGCATAATTTAACAGTTGAGACACATTAAAAACTTAATAAAAAATGTATATTTTTTCAACACTAACTGGTTTAAAAAAAAGTTTTAAAATCCGTAGTTTTTTGTTGCTATGTTATAAATGTAACATAATATAGTATTGTTTTAATAAAAAAAGTTAAAAATATTGGACTTGTTCCATTTATGCAAATAGTAATTTTATGGTTTCTACCCATACAAATGGTATTTTTTTCTCCTAATTTGTAACTGTTTTTAAATATTTTTTTATTATAATTTAAATCAGTTTTTTGTTATTTTTAATTATAAACATAGAATATTTATTTTTAAATATGACAGACTCACTCGCGTCAGTCCCTGAAATTATTATATTTTAATATAGTTATAGCAAAATCATAAAAAATATATAGAAATAGAATTAAACAAAGTGTAAACACCGAAACATTTATTTGAAAAACAAAATTTGATTTTATTATATTATATATCCTTATTTTGGAGTATTTCTTACATCATTGGTTAAACATTTAATGAAGTTATAATTTGTTTTAATGTCCTTGGGGACAAAATATTGATGTTAGGAACTTATCAGTTTTGGCTCTCCACAACAGAATTATTTTTTAAGTTAAGTGTTTGGATATTTTGCAGAAGCACTACCAGCAATATTATGGACAAATCATTTTTTTATATTATTTAAATTATTTAAAAAATGTATTAATTAAGAGATTAATCCGACCGTCTTTATACAGTTTAGTTCTTTTTACTTTTTTTTTCCCGGCATTTTCTTATGTGGTGGTCACCACGACATCTGTGACATTTTATGGTTTTTTTGGGCAGGGGTGCCTCCCCATAATGATAATGAACAGTTGTCTAAAATAAAAAAAAAACGGTTTTATGGTTATATAAAAAAAAATGATAAGTGAATACTTACAGCGTAACATTGTGGTAGTGACCACCACCTTCACACAGCCTTTTCACGGCCTGAGGCCTTTTGTAGTTGCCTAAAAAACAAAAAAATTGGATTATTACAGTGCTCATTATTTTTTTCCCATCAAAAATGCTCTGCGAGGGACAAACACATAATATTTGTAAAAAATAAACATTTTTCGCAATACATAGACAAGAACGTTATCTGTGTCATAGCCTTTTTATTTTTTTTTTACATTGATACTCGCTAAATTATAATAAATAAATAAAAAAATCAATTTTAACGAATGAATAATTTAGGATTGTGTTAAACAAGTTCATGTAAAACTAAAACGCTTCGACACATTTTTTTCCAGCATATTGTAAAAAGTTAATCTACCTAAAATTAAAAATTACAATAAAGAAATAGTGCTTGGTAAAGTGCATTAATGCAGCACGTCTTATTTTTGTTCAAAACGGGAGATCAGACAAGACTACAATTTAATACATATTTTACTGTACACGATACTTAAATTTTAGCTAAAAAACATTATAAATTATTACATGACATAATATGACTCACGTGATATAAAATACAAAATTCTCAGACTTTAACCCAATAATTTTAAAACTGATACCGAATTTGAACTCGGCTTGCCCGATTTATTTTAGTTATTCGCGAAGAACTCCATTTACAAAAAAAGGGTGAAATATGTGTAGTAAATATTGTGAAAACACATTTGTTTACGTTGTATTACAAAACTAGATAATATTCGAATTTCTTGACCGTTTACAAAGCACCAATTATGTAAATTATTTAAATCTGGCTGTAAAGCGATACAATAAAAAATTGAATAAATTGTTTTTGAAAATGTTGGCATCATCAGTAAACAAATATATATTTAAGTGTTTAAAAAGTTTCTCAAACTTTTAGCCGGTGGTCAAAACGATTGGAAAAGAAAAAATGTCAACAATACGCAAGTGAACAAAGGTTTTTTTTTCATTAAATTTTTATAAAGACACTACACCTTAATAAATGATTATGTTATTTTTTTATTATTATATTTTTTCTTTATTATATTATGTCTTCTTCTGTTCAATACGATTTTTTATAATAAAAACATTTATTAGTACCTATATAATTGTTGTTCTGAACCGTGTAAATCTTAAATCATCGTTCGTTCCCGTCGAAGAAGACCAGCAAACCAAGACATCCCGTAAATTCTAATTCTGAAACAAAAAATTCATAATATACATATTATATAATCAGCTCAAACTGACCACCTTTCGTGTAGTTTGATGATACCGATGTTGCTTAAAAATAAATAAATTTAGTTAATTATAATAATAATAAATTAAAAATTCTCTATTTTATCAATCTAAATTGAGCGGTATTGATTTAAAAAAAAAAAGCCAGTACAGTGGGGTCGGGGCATAGTAGGGACGGAGATTTAACTAAGCTTTATTAGTGAAGTGGTGAGAAAAACAAAATGAGACCAAGCATGACTTGGCGTAAAAGTGATTTCTAAAGTTAAAAGATTTAACCGATTCAACAGTAATATTGTAAAACTTATAGTTAAACACAATAATCATGGTCTTTTTTAGATCAAACGATATTTTAATATTGCTGTAAAGCGATATTTAAAAATAAATAAATTGTTTTTTAAAATTTTAGCATCATCGGTAAACAATTATATATTTGTGTGTTTGAACTATGTATTGTCCAGTTTTTTTTTTTAATTTTTGGCCGGTGGTCAAAACGATTGGAAAAGAAAAAAAAATGTCAACAAAATGTAAGTGATCGGATGTTTTTTTTCAATAATTTTTTATAAAGACACTACCATTATGAGATTTTTATATTATAATATTATGCTTCTGTTCGTTACTATTTTTTATAATAAAAACATTTAATTGTACCTACTTGCATTGTTAATTTAAAAACAAGAATAATTACTTAAATTCCAAGTTTCTGTACGGGCAAAATAAAAATATTACAATATTTATTTATCTTGCGGTGGCTCAGGCACTTGTGGGGGTGCACCTGAGCAGGGTCCAGCGACTGGGTGTCGGTGGCTTTGGGTGACGGGTGGAGGCTGCTTCAGTACCCTTTCGGCTGGTCGGTTTCCGCCTGAACAACAATGTTAGTAAATATTTAAGTATGCGAGAGGTAATGACTGTGTATACTATGTGTAGGTACTACTATTGAGTAAATATTTTACTACTTACGTTCGGTATATACTTATACAAAAACGGGCCAGGTGACCGACCCTGCAGCACACCCTACATTCTGAAACAAAAAATTTAATAATACATATATATAATATAATATCAGTTCACACCGACCACCTTTCGTGTAATTAGATGATCCCGATGTTGCTTAAATATAAATAAATTTGGTTAATTATAATAATAATAAATTAAAAATCCTCTATTTTATCAATCTAAATTGAGCGGTAAGGTTTTTTAAAAGGCCTCTTATTAGACCACAACAGAAAAACAATTGAAGTCAGGCCGATGACTGCAAGAATTAGAATGCCCTATATACATATACTTGTATCCGAAAACCCTTATATTCATAAAACACGTTATTAAATATTATCACAGTATAAAGTTGTGCCCCTAAGTAAAATGCTTTGATAAAAATCTATGATTTGTTTTAATACCCTAAGGACAAAAAGTTGATGTTAGGAACTTGGCTAGTATTATTTTTTAAGTTAAGTGTTTGGAATTTTTTGCATAAGGACTACCAACAATATTATGGACAAAACATTTTTTTATATTACTTAAAAACAAATTTATTAATAAAGAGATTATTAATCCAAACCTTTTTCGTTTGGGCAATCCCTATAAAGATGTGCCGAAGATTTACAGAAAGGTCATCCTAAAAATATAATAGTCACAATTATAATAAATCATGTGTATAAATTTGTGAATTTCTTTTTACTACTAGCTTTTCTTTCTTCAGCAATTTCATACATGGTGGTGACTCACGTTTATTATATTATTTATGGCCAAGTATGGCCATTTTATTGGCCAGGCTTCAAAAGCCTCGTCCCTGTGTTATATTCCCTCGCGTTAGGTTAGATAAATTAAAAAAATAACTCTATGCTGACTAAAAGCAGCGACATTGTTGCTGGCCGATGGTGTTGACATGGTTGAAGAGAGTGAGCCCACTGAAGTCTGAATAACAGGAATCAAAAGTTTGTCCACTATAAAAACAAATTATTTAAAATTATTAATTCATTATAATGTCAAATTATTAGGTGTGTGTGTGACTTTATGATTTGGCTCGTTAGAAGGGAGTGCTGGGAAAATGATATCACGGCCACAACCATGAAAACGCCAAATAGCTGGTGGTCAAAACGATTGGAAACGAAAATAGAAACAAATTTTAACAAAATGTAATTTTAATGTGTATTCTAAAGTTAAAAGATTTAACTGATTCATCAGTAATATTACTTATAGTTAAACATAACCGTCGTAGTTTTTTATAGATTAAACGATTATGATTTGTCGTATTTTTTTTTCAATATTTAAATCCTGACCATTTATAAAGCATCAATTATGAAAATTATTTAAATCTTGCTGTAAAGTGATACAATAAAAAATTGAATAAATTATTTTGAAAATTTAATTTTGGCATCATCGGTAAACAATTGTATATTTAATTGTTTGAAAAGTTTCTTAAACTTATAACCGGTGGTCAAAACGATTGGAAAAGAAAAAAGAAAAAATGTCAACAATATGTAAGTGAACGAAGGTTTTTTTTCATTAAAGTTTTACAAAGACACTATCTTAATATAATAATTTTTATTTTTTTATTTTTATTTTTTAATTAATATATTATGTCTTCTTCTGTTCAATACGATTTTTTATGGTAAAAACATTTAATAGTACCTATATAATTGTTGTTCTTAACGGTGAGCAGACTTTTTTTTTTTAATGTACAATAATGTATTCTATGATTTGAAAATTCCTTTTTTTTAAATACATGTTTTTTTTAGGTTTAAGTTTTAAGGGAAAACGTTGATTGTTAGATTAATATTGATAAGTTAAAAATGTCTTTGGTTTGGTTAAATACATTAAGAATTACCCCGCAATGACGGAAACTGACACGTTTTCACAACAAAATTGACGACAACCTCCCAATAAAATAGAAAATGAAAGCATCACTCAAATTAGGACATTTACATTGTATTGTTTACACCATACTACAATAATTTTATGTATAAAAAAATAAACAATCATTCATACATTTTCGGTGGTTTTTAATTTTTCCTTTATTGTGAACTTTGTCAGGACAGAAAAAACTGGTCGGTCCTAAACGATTCCTTCTTAGCAAGGGTTTACTGTACTTAATGCAAAACAGAAAATTGTTAATTATGTATGTAAAACAAAAATTTTTAAAAGAATATTATATATCGGGGATAAAGTAAATGTTGGTTTTCTTCGTTGCCCCATTACTAAAAACTAGAATTCATGAAGACACGCAGTGTTGTAAGAGACGTTTCTGTGATAAATGTAATTAATCGTACCTATTCAATAACTAAAAAGTAAACACCGATTTGTATACAAAATTGTTAGTTTAAAATTAAATAATTGAAATATTCTTTTTTGTAGTAAAAAAGTACTGTTAAGATATTAGATAAATTTCAAATGTTGACTTATACATCAGTATACTGTATCAAGTACTTATAGTTATGTGGATTTACAATTTTGAGTACAGTGAGGAAACGTAAACGCATTTATGCCAAATTCGAGCGAAGCGATAAAATTTTTTTGTATACCCACTAATTTATATAATAAACCTATAGTAACCCACTAATTGATTTGGCTACAAAATAGTATAATTAAAAAAAAGGGGAACATCAGGCAATGTTTCCGATAATTCACTTTTTTTTTTTTAACAAATTCTTTATGCAAAGACAATGTTTCCAATCGTCAACAACAATGTACACTCATAATACTAAATAGATAAAATATTCATTGAGATTTAGTCAACTCTGTGATTTACCTTTGTAAATTATTGTAATCGAACGCTAGTCGAGTAATGCAATTTCAGCACAGCATTTTACCGACTCGGTATTTTATATTAACTTAACAAACACTGAACAACAATAGCGTACCGGAGAAACACAAAACACCAAATTATCTTTATTAATAAGTAAAAACTTTTAAAGAAAACACATTTGTTAAAACAAGGGATAAAAATTATCACAAACATAATCCGTACACGTTTTAATGTAACGTTTTTTTTTATCATTTTCGGTTAGGTTAGGACGGCGCCGCGGTTACAAACAAACAGGTATGCTTGCAACTCGTGTGATTGGATTCCACAACATGGCCGCCGGCGTTCTCCCGTAAGAAATACTCGGCCGCCCGAGGACGCCGGTAGCCATTTTGCGGCTACCACAAGTTGCCGGCCCACCTGTGAGTATGTGGAGGTAAAATTGTACCCTACCAACATCTTGGGCCCTAATTAATATTGTTCCACATTTCGAAAAACAATATCAAATTTTTAGTAATATATACAGTCATGAGGACTTTAAAATATTGCTAAATAAATAATTATTATCGTTCGAATAACAATTAACTAGGTATTTGGTAAAATATCTTCACACCTTCAAATTTAGTGTTGCCAACCGTCTTACATGTGTTTGATTTTTCACGGGTCAAACAGCACATTAAAATGTATGTACTACAATCCTACGTATTAATAAATCGACCTTATAATATAGTTTAAGCACATAGTAGACTAAATATTTGATTAAATTTAATATATTCTGTGGTTAAATACCACAGTCTATGAAAAAATACCTTTTTATAATTCATTAATGTTATTTTCAATTTTATTGTGCGGTCTTTTATCACTTTTATATGCTACCTATTTGTATACAATTTACAGGATACAAATCTGCAAGTAAGTACTAGGTAGGTATAACAAGAAAATTTTTATCTTTTTTACAACGAAGCGCTTTAATATTTTTAAATAGTTATTATAATTTTTATGAAAACCAAAATCAATTCCAACATAGTTATAAACATTATATACCATACCACAATTAAATTTTTGATTAAATAACTACTGTAAAATCAGTTATCTAATAATTTTTTAAGACCAAAGACTTTAAATCTCCAAGAGATTTGAAAACTATATTAGAATAGTAGCAATTTGTTTCAGAAAAATATAGAATTGCCAAATATGTTTTTGTTGATTTCATTTTTATTACCATTACCCGCAAGTAGTCAATTTACTGAAAGAGTAGATATTTTTGGTAATGACCATTAAATGAACGGATGAGGGTAAAATGTGTTCAACAGCTCTTATAAAAGATGATCATTTCATTTAAGTAAATTCTAAAAAAAGACAGCTGTCTAGAAATTTCCAATTCTGTATTAAGTCAACAATAAAGATTTTATTAAGTGGTAAGATAATGAAAATATTTTCATAGTTTTATTTTAATATTTTAAGTGTTATTCCCCCCCCCTTTTTTCTTTAATAAAAAAAAACTTCCTAACAAATTTTTGAGAAAATTGTATATGTTATAGCCTCATTCTAGGTCTACCTTCGGACTAATTTTCAGACTTCAATCACGACCCTCCTCCCTTAAGGAGCCTCTACATCTTAGTAATTTTGGTTGAAAACAACTTATTTTAATTGTAACCGTACTCTGAAGCATATTTGTTGAAAACAGATATTGAGTTTTCATTACTTGAAGTACGTTTTCAATGATATTATAAAAATCTATTGAATATAATTAATATTGTCTATTTGGGTCATGGAATATAAGTATGTTATAAGTAATAAATATAATATAACCTTATATGGTATTATATGTGAACACTATATATGTATTTGTTTTTAAATTTGTACTATAAGCGTTAATGTTTTTAGTTTTTTTTTTATAGTTTTTTCAAAAAATCCAAATCATTTTCTAACAGCTAAATCAAGTGAAGGGAAGTCATAGATCAACAGCCCACCTTATTTCTAAAAAAAAAAAAAAAGGGGAGGTTAATTAAAAATCGGTTGAACTAGAAAGGGACTCACAATTAACTGTTATCAGTTTGAGTTTAAACTAATGAACATTATAATAGAAAATGTATTTTATAATATGGTATTAGAACGAAATTTTTTCAGTCATTGGATCACTGTGAATCACCACCGAGGTACACTGAATTTTTTGGCATTAACAAAAATAAAGCAATATGAATGTGTTAAAGCTTCCTGGGATTGAAATATTAAATAGATAATTTATATAACATATGTTTAATGCACCTACTAGTAATTCATAAAAGCACCTAAGATACACCTAATATAACCGCTATCCCATCCATATCATACGAAGATATTATTATTTTATAATTATTTATGAGGCTATAATGTTTTTTTTATGAAAAGAAGGTGTTCTTAGGTTCACCCATCCTAAATAGACAAACACTAAAATTGAAAAGGTAATTTTACTAGAAAAAATTCTAGAAAACACCATGCTGACATACATGAAATTACAATCTAAAATCTAAAATTATAATTTGTAACGTAAAGAAGATGAATAGAACAATATCATGTTTTAAAATAATATATTTTCAAAACTGTCTAATACATTTTTAGTTTAGATTTACAATCACATATATTTTTAAAACTTACATAATATATTTAATAATATTACTATTCAACTATTCTGATGTGTTTGACTAACAATAAAAAAATCTATTCGTCTTTTTATTAATACAACTAGTGAAATTTTTTCTCGGCCGGTTATTACCAAAATTGTATCTGAATACACTTAAATTACTTTAAAATATGTTTGAAGTGTGATGAGAAATCGAAAATTCCGATTTTAAACAAAAAACGATATTTCAGCCACTTTAAAAATGTTTAAACTATTAAATAACATTACAGTATAAAGCTACAAAACATTTTACTCAGGTGCACCCTAAGTAAAATGTTTTGGTGAAAATTAAAAATAAAACGCATAACTTTGACTATAACTTGATTTCGGATTCCGGATTCCATTTCAACAAATCCGAAATCCAAAAGCAATTTACCTTTTCAGTGTTGTGTTTTATTTTTACAATTTTATCGATTATATTTAACTTAAGTACACAGCTATATATTGTAATAATATTTAATACTTGAATGATTTTTATATGGCTTAAATAGCGTTTATATTTTTTGTGAATATACAGATTTTCGGATTCACATCACTATAGTTAATATATTAATATTTGGTCGTTATACACTGCTAATAATGTGCTTAGCGACGGACAAAAGCAAAATCGCCAAGCCGATAAATAAACAATAATCATTACCTACGGTTTTTACTTTTACATCAACTCAAGCAATTTTCTTTCCGTTGAAACTCAATTATTTCTTTAGAAATTTTTTTTTTATTGTTTCTTTTTTAATGGATAACAGTGATCGAAACTCAAAAGGATTGAAGGTTGTGTTACTGAGACGGCAGAATTTTTGAAAACGATGTGGCGACTATTGGAAAAGCATTTGTCGACCAATTCCAATACAGGTATGTTTGTATTAATGTTATTCAAATAGTGTTTATTATTTAGTATAAATTTGGAAAATTTTCAAACAACATACAACTTTCTTATATTCTTTTAATATTAGTTCATAGTTTTAACCATAATCTTACAAAAATTAAAAACCCTTTTTACTGTTAAACTATTTATCATGTTGCGGTAATATACATATTATTATATTCAAACGTTTATTGAGAGGTTTGGTGTGAAATCAATACAAAAGTTATTAAGTCGATACATATTTAAAACATTGTAATGTTTTTATTTTTTAAAAACTATGAATCAAGAACAAATTGCAGTAGACAGACGACCTATTCTAATCTTAACCGGTCTAATTCTAAAAATATATTTTCTGCAAATTATTGTAAGCAGAATGCACTTATACGCAGTTTAATGTTAATAATAATAATTTTTCAATAATATTGTAAAAATATTTTTAACAATATGCTTTGCTTAGTTAAAGAACTGTTAAACTGTTCTTTAACAGTTTACTGTATTAAAAATAAGTGTCAAATTATATTTTCGATACCAAACAGTTTGACCTGATGATAAAATATACTGAATTCCTTTTATGGTGGGTAGTCATTGTATAGATTTTTGGATAATTTTTTCTGGCACTGTTATTTGATTACCCCCAGTCTATAAGCCAAAAGGATTTAATATAGCATGCGAATGAACATTTTTCAGTTTTTTTAAAAAGGAATATGGCTTTTAAATACATTTTTCTTCGACAATAACGGTAGTCAAAGTTTGTCGATAATTTAATGAGATCATTTTCTTCGAATTACCTGTATTATAACGTTGCCACGTTTGTTCGCCATACACGATTAGTAACTTAGCGACGATAAGTCACTTGGTTACGGAAAAATCAAAATTGCCTGGTCGATAAATAAACTGTAAACAACAATCATTATTTGTATTTTGCCAATCAGTGAAAGATTTTTTTTCGTTCACAAAGTTCAATGTTTTCTTCAGAAATTTCTTTTACATTTATTATTTTTTTTCTTAATGGAACAGTGATGAGTGATCGCAAATATTAAGACAACACAACTTTCCAAAAGTCGAAATAGCAACTATAACGGTAATATTACAAATATTTAAAAACGTTTTGTTGATCAACTATTTGTATCTGAACTTTTTGATCAACAGTAACAAGTAGGTGTTAATTCATTCTTCGTTTGTTGTTTAATCATTTATGTAGTATTTATTTAGTACCAGACAGGATAATCCAGACATAAGTTTATACGACTATCTAATATTCTTTTTTTAATAATAAGCCATTGGTATCTGAAGTGTTTGACCGTCAGCGACAAATATGTATTATTTTAATTCGACTACTGGAATTTATTCGGACTGGTTATTATAAAATAGACCATTCAACCAATTTTGCTTAAATAAAAACTGCAATGATCACCAATAATCTAAGATGAATATTTTTGCCGTTACTTTGTCCTAGTTCGTTTCTTAAAGAACTGTGGAAAACACTCATAAACATAATCGCGCTGAAACTATACGAGGTTGTAAAAACTCCATAATAACTATGCTAACCGATGAGCATGTCGACGAAGGAACTGACAATAAAACAGAAAGTGGAAGCTGACAGGTACCTACCTATAAAATAACTAAAGATAATTATTGATTACAGAATATTGTTTTTATTTCTCCGCTATTTTAGACATACTATTTGCTTAAAAACACGGTCAAAGTGATGAATCGGACACTTGAAATAAACTAATTGAAACGGGATGTATTTGTTAAGCTAGCCGTTAATTACTACAAAGTGCAGATACAACTTGGGTTGATTCATTTGTCAGGTCAGATTTTTGTTTCACTTTATATTTTTTTGTAGTTTAATAATGGAGCCTGACAGGAGTTTGTTTTGAAACATTTCAATTGAAACTGTTTTAATTATTGAAACCGTACTTTTTAGTATTATATTTTATTGTTGCCGTGTTTTAATTTTTTTTAATGTACAGTAACGACAATAATTGCCATTAAGTTATCACAACTTACAACATACATGTATTTTTCTTCAATGCTAACATCGAAATTTCTCAAGATAGTTAGTAGGAATTTATGGCACTCGACCGATTAAATATAGAATATATTATTATACAAAATTGATGATGATGTTCGCCAAGCATTGATTGAATAATGACGCGAATAACGTGCCAAAATAATTTTATTTTGCGAGATTTTTTAATAAGGTTTATGTTACCTGGTTACCACTTACATTAGTTTATGTGAAGTTTACCTTTAATGGGCCTTTACGGTAGCAGCTATTAAGGAATATTGTATAGGCAATTTGTTTTCAAAACTTCGTACTTAAGCTTAAATTTGGAAGTACTCATATAACTCGACAAAAAGTTATCTATTTTGATGATTAATTTATTTCACACATTTTTAATGCACCCTAATAAATGTTAGTGTAGAGTACCTTGACAGAAAAAAGATGTATTAATTATTTTTTAACGTTATATCGTGGAGAAACTACGAATTAAAAACTCAACATTCCGTTATCAGTTTTTTCGTTGTTTGATATTGTCATATATAAACCAACACACGAACCCACATTTTCTAAAATTTCATACCAATTTCTTAATAATGCCCATTTTTAGATGATTTCAAAAATAACCAAATTATGATGTACAAAATTTTAATTTGTTTCATAATATTGAAATTCTCTAATAGTAACAATAATATCGCCGTTATGATATTGGCTAGCAATATAATATTATATACAATACACAATATAATTATTATACAAATATTACAGCAATGAAACTTACTGAAGTTAATAGAATATACACAGTTTACAGTCATTTAATTAATATAATTTTATTTCTTTATTTTTTTATTATTACACAATGAATGTACATTTTACAAATTTCTATAATTATATAAGTCATATTTTAACGTAATATTGTAGAAAAATATCAAATTATCAGCTACTTTCTGTCGTCAAGTGAATATGTTGTATGTTATATTTGGGTAAGTTTCTTGTTTGGAGTACAAGTAATTTACTTCCTTTGAATACAGATAAATGTAAAATTGTTTCCTATACTCGTTCTAAAAATCCTAATAATTGTATCTATAAACTAAATAATATCCCCTGAAGTAGAGTTTAATTCAGGACCTTGGTATTTACTTGAGTTCTGAGCTTTTTATTTTAAAACTAATCATGAAATCATCCTCAGCAAATCTTACAAAATATTAGGCTTTATAAATAGAAACACTCGAAAATTTAAAAATCTAATTACCTACTATAAAAACACTTTATTGTTCTCTCGTTCGATCCGTTCTTGAGTTTGGCTCAGTAATTTGATCTGAATCGTAATCCACTTATATAAAAGATCTTGATGATATTCAGTATACGTTTTTAAAAATAATTGCTCTTATGACTAACATTCCCATTTCTAGAGGCTCTTACATGTTAGTTTAGAGTACAGTAAAATTAGATTCTCTTCTATTAAGAGTTTATTGAATTATATTATTGTATGTCCTGAGATTTTAGTTCAAATAAACTTTCGAATTCCGTCCTATTATTCTCGAAATTGTGATGTTTTTGTTATTCCATATTTTAAGTCTAAAATCGGTAATGATTCCTTTTTAGTTAGAGCGCTAAAAACTGCTAATAAAGTCTGCACCACCTTAGATTTTTTTTTATACATCTCGCGATACTTTCAGGCTTAAGTCAAGCATATTATTAAAGAATTAGTCTATTACAGGATGATCATTATGAACTATTATTATAATTGATAGTACTGATGTGCATGTTATTAAATTTATCTTGTGCTAATATGTATTAAGTTAACTAAAGTTGAGATATAACGGCAGCTGGGACAGTCTACCGTTTTCCCACAACTCCTGACATCTGCGGACATAAAAAGTCATTTTCAAGTTCTGTGTAGTAAAATTAGATGTAACACGAGTACGGATAAAGTTCAAATATAACTTATCCTTTACTATAACACAGTCAAATTAGAAGTAAGAATGTTATTTAATAACATCAAAATATGTTAAATATATCCACATCATAGGTGGTATAAAATTAACAAAAAAATCGTATAATATGATAATGTAACCAATGGTAACAATGTACAATTTTATAATAAAACTAAAGTTATGAATTCTAAAATTTATATATAATACGCCACTGGAAAATTATAATTATTAATTGGTAAAATCCATGTAAAATGATAAAGTACAATATGCCATCGTTACAATATTTTAGCGTTATCGGCCAATAGGAGAATGTCCAGAATCTATTCTGTGGTAATACTATGATGGACATAAGTCATATTCAGCGTACTTACACCGACTGCGGTCGATACAAAGGAATTGACATAACGGGTTGTGCCGGGTAGAGTTGCTCGAACAGTATCTGCTGATCCACAGACTCGTCGACAACAATCTGCGACAGCCGAATACAACTATTACCGACGTGCTAATCTCTTAATAAACGTGTATGATAAAATCTTATAGTATACTCAGTAGAAATGATGTCCTGTTGTCCTATGACGTCCGATGTACGATACTATTACGCGAACTAAGTAATTTATGCAAGAAATTAAACAAAAAAACTCAAATGCCTAGATTATAGACGGAATTAATCACTAGTGTAGACGTAATATTAGCAAGGCCAAGTGTCGTTTAAAATTGAGAGAAAAAACGTATAAAACTTTAGGTAATATTCAGTGTACTTACCGCCGTTTGACCATCGCTGATCACGGCTTCACGTGACGGTACCGATGCATCTATCATTGTTGCCGTTTGAGTAGATTTATTCGACAACGTATACGTTTGGGTCGCTATACTGACCATGGTCGATGTTTGAGTAGACGCGCTGACCGTTGTCGATGTTTGACTTACCGGTGGTGGTGCAATGGTCGTAGTATTAATGAACGCAGGCGGTGGAACTGACAGGTCCCCCATCGTCGCTGGTGGTATAGTCGTCTTGATGAACGGCAGCGGCATATGTTGAATATCCACCTACAACGGCGAAGGCGGGAAAAACGATTTCAGTATACAAGTTTTTAAGTTGTTATGTGGACATAAGTCATATACAGCGTACTTACACCGGCTGCGGTCGATACAAAGGAATTGACATAACGGGTTGTGCCGGGTAGAGTTGCTCGAACAGTATCTGCTGATCCACAGACTCGTCGACAACAATCTGCGACAGCCGAATACAACTATTACCGACGTGCTAATCTCTTAATAAACGTGTATGATAAAATCTTATAGTATACTCAGTAGAAATGATGTCCTGTTGTCCTATGACGTCCGATGTACGATACTATTACGCGAACTAAGTAATTTATGCAAGAAATTAAACAAAAAAACTCAAATGCCTAGATTATAGACGGAATTAATCACTAGTGTAGAGATAATATTAGCAAGGCCAAGTGTCGTTTAAAATTGAGAGAAAAAACGTATAAAACTTTAGGTAATATTCAGTGTACTTACCGCCGTTTGACCATCGCTGATCACGGCTTCACGTGACGGTACCGATGCATCTATCATTGTTGCCGTTTGAGTAGATTTATTCGACAACGTCGACGTTTGGGTCGCTACACTGACCATGGTCGATGTTTGAGTAGACGCGCTGACCGTTGTCGATGTTTGACTTACCGGTGGTGGTGCAATGGTCGTAGTATTAATGAACGCAGGCGGTGGAACTGACAGGTCCCCCATCGTCGCTGGTGGTATGTCGTCTTGATGAACGGCAGCGGTATATGTTGAATATCCACCTACAACGGCGAAGGCGGGAAAAACGATTTCAGTATACAAGTTTTTAAGTTGTTATGTGGACATAAGTCATATTCAGCGTACTTACACCGGATGCGGTCGATACAAAGGAATTGACATAACGGGTTGTGCCGGGTAGAGTTGCTCGAACAGTATCTGCTGATCCACAGACTCGTCGACAACAATCTGCGACAGCCGAATACAACTATTACCGACGTGCTAATCTCTTAATAAACGTGTATGATAAAATCTTATAGTATACTCAGTAGAAATGATGTCCTGTTGAATCTATTTTTATTTGTTAAAATTAACACAAAATTAATTAACAAGTTGCACTAGTATAAAGAGGTAAGTAAAAACAAAATTAATTAATGATATTATAAAAATCAATAGAAAAAAACTTTAAAAATTGTTCGCATGGAAGTAATTAACTAATTAAAAATATAATTTAAAAATTGTACCACTATCGATAACTTGTAAATTTTATGAAGAATCCAAACGGTAATTTTTTTTTTTAATTTTTCATCCGAGTATTTTCAGCAACATACGGTCTGAAGTAAAGACAAATATGTGTGTATAAAAATAAGGCCAGTATACGTTATAAAAGTGAATCCTTTTTTTTTTTGAGTTAACATTATATGTTTTTACAAATTTTAGCTTAAAAATACGCTACTCACCAATAATTTATAGTGTAAAACAGGGTTTGGCTGTAATAGTATTAGAGTCATAAAATGTTTTATATATAAATGTTTCCTATACTTGTTCTAAAAATCCTATTAATTGTATCAATAAATTAAATAATATCCCCTGAAGTAGAGTTTATTCAGTTAAGGGCCTTGGTATTTACTTCAATTCTGAGCTTTCTTTTAAAACTAATTATGAAATCATCCTCAGCAAATCTTACAAAATTTTAGGCTTTAGAAATAGATACACTCAACAATTTAAAAATCTAACTACATACTATAAAAAACACTTTATTATTCTCTCGTTTGATCTGTTCTTAAGTTTGGCTTAGTAATTTGATCTGAATCGTAATCCACTTATATATAAGATCTTGATAATATTCAGTACACATTTTTTAAAATAATTGCTATTATGACTAACATTCCCATTTCTGGAGACTCTTACATGTTAGTTCAGAGTACAGAAAATTAGATTCTCTTCTTTTAAAAGTTAAGACGTCAGTTTACTCACATTATGTTTGTGTATGATTTATTGAATTATATTATTGTATGTCCTGAGATTTTAGTTCAAATGAACTTTCGAATTCTGTCCTATTATTCTCGAAATCGTTATTCCATATTTGAAGTCTAAAATCGGTAATGATTCCCTTTTAGTTAGAGCGCTAAAAACTGCTATTAGTCTGCACCACCTTAGATTTTTTTTTATATATCTCGCTATACTTTTAGGCTTAAGTCAAGCATATTATTAAAAATTATTCTATTACAGGATGATCATTATAAACTATTGTTATAATTGTTAGTATTGATGTGCATGTTGTTTAATTTATCTTGTGTTAATATGTATTAAGTTAACTATGTATACCACATATTTTATTGTAAAAGGGCTAGTCCCGTTGAATTATAAATAAATAAATAAGTATAAATATATATACAATATAAATTTCTAATGACACTAAAAAAAACCTTTTGTTAGGGCCCATTCATTTTCAAATATCGAACACCAAATGTTTAGAACAATGCGGGGGAAATATATTTATATTTTATTAAATATCAATTACACATATTTGGGGTTTTCTACGAGTCCATAAGGCGAAGATCTTATAGGGCCATTCACTGGTGGAGGCTGTCCACTGGTCTTGACTGTAATTTCAATGGAGTTTTCTGGATTTCAAAATATTATTTGAGGTTAAATTTTAATATTGGCACAAGTAAAAATATGACAAATTGAACGTATTATATTATGTCAATTTTTTAATAAATTATAAATGCAAAATTAAGCCGCACTAAAAGCTGGCAGTACTTGGTCAGGTATGTTGAAAGACATACCGCTCGATGCCCGCTTATTAATTAGCTTGATTTATGTTTTCGCCAATAAAAAACAAGCGTTGTACACATCCGGTCGTTCATGTTGAAAAACATACAACCGTTGTAAGCGCGCAACAAAGCTACCAAATCGACATTAAGTACAATTTACTTGGATAGCCTCAATTTAATAAATTATACATATCCTCCCCCTCTAGGCTGTCTATAGGGTTTTGATATTTCTCCTTTTTAATAAATTTTAGAAAAAATAAATATAATAATTGTAAACATAATAGTTGATATAGAAAAAAAAACGATTTATGAAAACTGTTTGTTAAATAAGAAAATACACATTTCGACATGACCATTTCAATAATTGCCCCTAATTTAATTAAAACTACCTTCATTGCTAAACTAGGAAATGAAAATTGTCAGTCTTGCGCCTCGTTCGAGCTGCAAAAAAATAATAAAATATATTTTAGTCACTATTAAAATGTGAAAACAATACAATGATTGTTTAATGAAGTCAGAAAATCTGTGGTGAAGTAAAGGTGTTTACTAATATTTTTTTTTGAAAATGCATTTTATTGCATGAATAAAAGGGTTATAGTGTTATAGTATAGTGAATCTATAGACCGATATTTTTCCTCTTACAAGTTATTTCATCTATTGAATATACAAAAGTTCCATAGCTTTCGTGTAATATTTAGTTACAAAAGTGGCGTTCCTGCACAATTTCAAAAATGTCAGTTAACACCTTTAGCCACTGATACCTTCAATTATTATAATATGTCTTATATGGACACTGCCGTTCGATGGAATAAAAATAAATTAATACTAAATAACTGTCCTGATTTTTTCCCAAAGTGGTCGCGTACAGTGTTAACATTGAGATGAAAATGTAATCTTTGGTTTATGAATATTTATCGAAAACAAATGTACTAAAACATTTTTTGTGCACGAGTGCCAAAAATGTACGTGCTTCAAAATATTTTCAATTTTTTTTATAACCTTAGCATTCTTAATACTGTCGTAAGACAAAAAGAAAGTAATGGAACACTCTCTACTCTTGATGCACACACACACTGGTTGAACACTGGTACTTGTCAGATCACTAGAGTATAACGGATTGCCGTCCGGGTTCTTCGCGGATGTCGAAGAGCATTTACACTGGATTAAAAAGAATCAGAGGTTAAGAAAGGATAGGTACAAGGCGCGAACGAATCGCAAGACAAGTGCACGAGGAAAGAGAAGAGACTACTAGGTGTTAAATGAACGAACTCTCTAGCTTAAACCTCGTAGACGGACAGCGACAACCGAGTACTCTTGACTGATGACTTGCGGTTACGGTAAAGTCGAATGACGGAATATCATTGAATTTAATTGTCTTTTATATTGTTTTACATTTTGCAACTAAGCGTTAAGTTCATTTAACTGTTTAGTAATCAGTCTCGAGTCGTCGGAAGCACTGTCCACGCTTATTTTTATAAATTTACCTATATTGATGACGTGGTCATCATATAACAATACAAAAAGTTTTATCAACAAAATTATGCTACTGCTGTAAATGAATATTGATTACAATTTCAAATCTTTACTTTGCCATAACATTTAAAGAGATATAAATATAATAGTTGAAATAGAAAAACAACGATTTACCAATCAGAAGACGCATAAACATACCTCTTTATAATAATTATTGACAGTTCCCTCAATGACGGTGCTAATTGCACATGCTCTTCGCCGTCCGTCCTTTTAAATTCGAAAACAGTACATAAGTAATTATGTTCCTGTACTAATCTTATGGACAAAATCTTGTAAGGGGCGTCATGAAATTTATGTGCTTGATCATGGTCAGTCATGATTGATGAATCAAAATTTTGGTATAAAAAACTAATTACATTTTTTGGACAGATTTTCGTTGTTATATAAAACGCAACCTGTGGTTATTAATAGATATACACTTACATTATTTTATTTACAAACTAATTAGGATTTTTTTTTTATCAATATTATTATTTGTTTTATTATACGTTATTTGAATGTAACATCTTACAGTCTGTGCGAGTATATTGAGTTTATTACAATTAATAACTATGTGCGTATATACCACGGACTATAAATTGTATTTATTTATTAAAATCATGTATATATATTATTATTATTAACCTTTCCGGTCGGGTTTCAGTTTAATCGTACCTTTACATATAGGTAAACTTGGACTGATTTACAATATAGATAATACAATTTATAACACACCATACACATAGGTAGGTAGGTAGAGGTTATATATTATAATACTGTTGTGTACCTATAGGCTATATACCCACCCGTATAATAATAACAATCATATAGTGACATTATTATTTGTAAACGCTTCCGACTTGCAAATATTACTAAATTGTTGTTGAACAAACAAACTGTATATTATATTGTAGTAAGCGGTTAGAGGTATTGGGACAAATATTAACTTGTATGCATAATATTATTAAAATATATATATTGGCCATCTAAACGTGTATTGCCTACAACAATATTTATATTATATATTATATACACTTAAAACTGACCACTCCCCGCCTTGCCCATCCTTCTCCAAAGTAAATCCTATGGGAATTGCTGTTGATCTAGCAATAATTCTCCAAAAATCTCTGTCGGCTCGAACTCGAGGCTCGAAAATAAGGCCACAATAACCTTTCCCGACAAAACAACAGCCGCACAAGACAATAAACAATTTAATTAAGACCATTGACGTCATTGCATAGTCTGAATGTTTATGATTTGATAGAATATAATTATTATTTTATATGTTTGAAAATTTTATTCTATTTACTTTTACAAAGGAATTTTGCTTTAATGTACACAACAAATATACCTACTATATTATTATCGCAACGAAGGATTATCATATATTAATATTTTTGTATATTTTATTGTGTATAGTAGTTTTTGTGTACACTATAAAATATAATATTTTAATAATATGTTTGTTCAGGACGATTTTTTTTTTGGCCGGTCAAAAAAATCATATTATCCTAAATAATTGTCCGACAAACATATAATTTTAATAGCTTATTACCTTATACACAATTAAATATTTAGTGTTTGTCTATTATGTGATACAATGTATAAGTAGGCATATTTTGTCCAGTGGCTTGCTAATACCAATTATTATATTTTTTATTCAAGAAAATACCCATTTTTTGTCAAGTAAATAGATCAGAAAGGATAGTTTTTTCAAAAAAGTGATTTATTTATAAATATTATATGTAAGATAAACAATTTTATATAGTATAAAAATAACCAATCATTTCCAAAGAGACTGTTGACCATTAATGAACCATTATCTATTGTGAATCATAATTATATATTATTGTGTTTATGAATAATGACAATTACAGATTATTTAGCTATCATAAAAATAATATGATATAATTAAATATTTAATATATAAAAGAAATCATTGACCAAAACAAGTCGCGGTTCAAGTCAACAGCAGTCGAGTAAACAAGTTAAAGTCACTTTGTCACTTTAAGTAATTTTTAACTAAAAAAGAGTTTAGTTTACAATACAAAATGACATTAGCAACTGTACTGAGCCATTTAAAAAATATATATTTCTTATATTAAATGCGTTAAACTGTGTCTAAATAACAAACACAAATTTGTATTGGATTAGCATATAATAATAATATGTAATTGTCCATTAAAAAAAAAATTCCAATACAAAAACTAACCGATATGTGTTTAAATTAAAAAACAAATTTAAACACATATCGGTTAGTTAGTAAGTTTCTCAAAGTTAAAAAATATGATACTTACAAACCATTTTGTTTTAGAATTTGAAATTTTTTCCACTATTAATATATATTGGTATAACGTAAGCTTAATTATTAGCAAAAACTGTGTGAAATTTGTACCCTTTTTATTTTCAACAGACAAGTTTTTTAGTGAAATGATAGAACGGTTACTAAGCTTTTAAGTAATTTTTCTGGAGACGGTAGGCGTTAAATATAGTTAAAGGTTTATTTAAGCCTTTAAACAATCATTGGTTGTTAACATAAAAAAAAAATATTTAACACAACGGTTCATGTCATTTGCAGTGCAATTGAATAATTATTCTTAGCGACAACCTGTGTATAATATTCCAGTGAAAATATAAAAGATATTATATGGACTGACTTTCAACACACTTTTTATTTACAGTTTAAGACCTAAATATTTGTTTTAATTCAGCTGTTAGAAACGGATCATGTATGCCTCAATATTTTATAAATATTAATATTAAGTCAATCACTTATTTAGTTATTTAAGTATAATTAAATTTCATGTATCCTAAAACAGACAAAAGAAACCGTTTTATTTCATTTAGAATAAATACAATTTTTTTTTTTACAAAAGGTTGATGTTAATAGTATATGTATTAAATTGTGTCTTGGCAATCTAGTCAGAGAGCAGGTAGAATTATTTGTTAAACATTATTAGGATAAGTGCAACAGCGAAGTACTTTTTTAAGCATTCAATCAAACGGCTATTTTCATTTATAAAATCTTTTAGTCTTATTATGCAGTCCATTCATTGAATTATTATTACAATTTGCGCAACGAGTATACGAAATTAATTTTTATAAAGCTAAGAGGCGTGTCAGGTAAAACAACATATTATAATTTGTTGTCCCAGTACCATCCATATTTTGGTCCAATCGAACCGGATTATTTTAAGTATTGCTATAGTATTATAAGGGTATTATTACAAATTGATGACTCAAAACGGCAACTACACCAGTCACGTTGGTTAAGGACGCTGTCCAACGCTTTTACTTCATTTCCATAGTTGTATCCCAAAAGATACAATGCTTTGCCAGTAAAACTACTTAACATTTTATAAAAATAATAAATAGTTAGGTATAAATTTTAATTGTTTCGTTTCAATAGGCGTTTATTATTTTATCGAGGTGCTTTTCTAAACTTATTGTCTTTTTAAGAAAATCTGTGCTAAAAATACCTTTTCTTAATTAATACAAATACACATAGTTTAAAATTTATTATTAAATCTTAGCTTATTATTAAATCATCAATATAACTGCTGCCCACCAGTGCGTTATACCCTAAAATAAAAATAAAAAAATTTGTTATGTTTTATATTTTGTTGTTGTTCGATTTCGAAAAGAAAAAGGTAAACAAATTGAAGAATTCAAGAATTTAACGTAACAGACATCGAAGAAATCGAAGATGTTGTGAGTATATTAAGTGCGGTCTGGTGAGTTGTGTTCAAAATAAAAAATAGTTCCAAAATTAGTGACTATTAGTTTAAAATAGAGTGGCGAGGAAAAATGTACAAAGACTAGAATAAGAAAGGAGAGGAATATAAGTATGAAGCGAAAGAATTAATAGAACAGGCACATTAAAACTACTAGAACTTATAAAGCAATCATATAAATCCCAATTTTTAAATTTTCTAGGACCATCAAAAGAAAATGTTTTATCAAATCACTACAATGGGTGAAAAAACGCGCCTATCGTAGTGTCTTTGTAAGTAAGAGATACAAAGATGTTACAACTGTTTGTAACAGCAAATTAGAAGTAACATTTCAAAGAACACTTTTTAATCAAAATAACAAATTTGAATAAATATGGATTTATCTAGTTAATGTAGCCTTTAATTTAACTCGAGACGGAAATAATTGTTTGAAAGATAATTCCTTACCAAATCTGTTTTGTTTTATAATATCGCATTCCGGTGGGACCAAAAACATGTTTTTATGAGAAAAAAACGGATTCTCAATAACTATCTCGTGATAGATGTTTTTGTATTTTACCAAATCATTCACGTATTTCCTGACCTTATCGGCGACCATTTTTAGAGCGTTTATGGCATTGTTGCAATCTTCTTCGGAGACTACGCTAATGAATTCATTTTCATTCGATACTCTCAGGTTGTTAAGCAGCATAGGATTGGAGTAACGCCTAAAGATTTGACCCATCCATTCCGGTGCGACCAACTGTATTTTTTCTTTGTCATTATATTTGACCAATTTGTCCAGTTCCAGTGCGGTTAATTTTAAATGATCCAAAACCTTTTCCGGATAAAGACCTAACCGTATGAAACCGACGAATGTGTTCAATATGGAATCTCCCAAATCGATTATACTCTTTTCAAACAACTCGACCCTAGTGGCGACGTCTTTGAATTTTTCGTCACCCGTGTAAAACATAAGTTTGAGTAAAGACACGTACGAACCAATGACTGACAATACGGGATGTGCCGTGGCTGCCAACACTTGCTGTTGGAACGACTTAAGACAATCCACGTCGAAAGTCCGCTGTGCTATCGAAAACAATATTGTTATGGCGGGATACGTGTCGTCTTCTAATTTTTTCAGTAATTGTGTGTGCTTCTAAAACTTATTAGTATCTAAACCTTGACTTGATATTTTGTTTAATAATTTGACAAACACTAAAATTTAAACGGTAATTATACATAAAATATTAGAAAATCACATACTGACACATGAAATTACAATAATACATTTTTACTTTTGATTTGCATAAACATATATTTTTAAAACTTATATAATATATTTAATATCTATACTACTTTATAATACCTCACAGTAAAAATACTGTTCATGAAATACATAAATTTTCTAGTGTAATCATTATTATTTAAAAAAATTTTAACCAACAACCACCTCAAGTGCGTAAAAAAAAAATGAATTATAGTGTCATAATTGCATACCTATGTTTGTATGATGTATTAATTAATATTTATTTATTATTTTTTATTATTATTAACTTTTCAAAATAATATATTGTTTATTTATTTTATATCATTTACTTATCTAGTAAATGAAGTTCTTGGTCTTTGACTTTAGGTCTGCTGCCCACGAGCCTGTTATACCCTAAAAAAAAGTAAAAATGATGTAATGTTTTATATTATTCTGTTCAATTTCATTTAGTGAAGTATAAAATAATTTATTTTTTTGAATTTATGTATTAAGCAACGCAAACAAAATTATTTGCCGATTGACTACAAAGGGAGGGAAAATAGTGGCTTTTGTAATGTCTTTGTAAGTAATAGTTACACAGATGTTACAACTGCAACTGTAACACCAACTAATGAATAACATTTCTATGAGCAATTTCAAATATATTTAAAAAAAATGAATTTATCTGGTTGATGTAGCAAGCCCTTTAATTTGGGCCGAGACGGAAATAATTGTTTGAAAGATAATTCCTTACCAAATCTGTTTTGTTTTATAATATCACATTCCGGTGGGACCAAAAACATGTCTTTATGAGAAAAGAACGGATTTTCAAAAACTATCTCGTGATAGATATTTTTGTATTTTACCAAATCATTCACGTATCTCCCGACCTTATCGGTGACCATTTTTAAAGCGTTTATGGCATTGTTGCAATCTTTTTCGGAGACTACGCTAATGAATTCATTTTCATTCGATACTCTCAGGTTGTTAAGCAGCATAGGATTGGAGTAACGCCTAAAGATTTGACCCATCCATTCCGGTGCGACCAACTGTATTTTTTCTTTGTCATTATATTTGACCAATTTGTCCAGTTCCAGTGCGGTTAATTTTAAATGATCCAAAACCTTTTCCGGATAAAGACCTAAACGTATGAAACCGACGAATGTGTTCAATATGGAATCTCCCAAATCGATTATACTCTTTTCAAACAACTCGACCCTAGTGGTGACGTCTTTGAATTTTTCTTCACCCGTGTAAAACATAAGTTTGACCAAAGACACGTACGAACCGATGACTGACAATACGGGATGTGCCGTGGCTGCTAACACTTGCTGTTGGAACGACTTAAGACAATCCACGTCGAAAGTCTGCTGTGCCATCGAAAACAATATTGTTATGTCGGGATACGTGTCGTCTTCTAATTTTGTCAGTAATGTGACGTTCCGCAGTAATTCCAAATTGTCGGGTTCGCTTTCTTTTAGCAAGTCCACTTGGGCGAAATCATTTTCGGCTTGAAACAACAGGTCGTAGAATAACATTTGTTTCGGATGGTACCGCGTGTACGTTTGTCTGTTCAAAATCGGCTTTATCAAATACTGCATCTCCAAAACGCTATCGTGATAATCGTTCATGTGTTTTTCGATTACTTTGGGTGTATTTTGGTAGCTATCGTTCAAATAAAACCATTTCGGTAACAATTTGTTGAGTTGATTGTAACCCCGACTTATTTTACTCGAATCGCGCTTAATAATGGTCGGGTTGTTGTATGGACGAGGCAACCAAGGGCAATTGACGCGAATGCTGTCAAGTAAATATCCGAATATTTTTTTATTGGCTTTCTGAAATTCTCCTTTATAAATATTCACCTTATTCGTCGGTAGGTCCGATATTATTTCACGCTCCGGCCCGTCGTACGTTCGTACCAATAATGTATTTGAAACGTTGTTCAAGTATAAATTGATTGCCATCATGTCCTTCGGTCGTCTGAGCGATTGGTGGTTTTCCGTCATCAGGTCATCGAGAATAGCCAAAACGGTTTGGCCTTGAGATCGTAACGCTTCGCCACACTTTTTAAGCTCTTCTAAATTCAACGAATCCTCTTTGTAGTTTACGAATTTCGTGTCCAAATTAATTGCATGTAATTTGAAAGTGAAAAACATGTATCTGGAATAAAAGCAGTGTTTCGTGTTTTCCGTTTTAACAAAGGAGTCGAGCAAAACAATCAGTATCAAGGTCTTGTATACTAGCATGGTAAAAGATTATTTTAAATACTGAAAAATACAAGTTAGTTTAGAACACCTAAAATTGTATAATGCTTATCTAAACTGTTTATAAATGCAGCGATACTTACTTATTTTATAACAAAGACGACATACAAATGAATATTGGACTAAAAGTATTATTTTTTTCGCTCTGGTACACACGACTGTCAAGAAACTGTTTTTTAGACATATTATATGTTTTGTACCTAGTGACTGTGATTGTCGGTAAATTATATTAATCGACGATTTGTTTATAAGAATTATTTAAATCGAACAAGGAAACCAAAACAATTGATCTAGGGCATCGTGTTTTTGCTTTTGAGCAAACACTTTGTGTACAGTTTATGTGTACTCAAGTGTGTGTAGTCCACCAGGATCTAAATCTTCGAATAAATCAAAACAATGAATATGGGTTTTTTTAGAAAAAGAAAAGAGCACAGCAAAAGCAGGGACGTAGTGGAAGTTTGGAAGCGGAAATTATCCAAATGACCATTATGATGGTGGCTAAGGCTAACTTGTTTTCAATTGTTCATTTTTTTTTTATGTAGTACTAAAAAATAAAATCTGTCAATATTATTGTTCAGTAGGTGTTAGAACTGATAAAGAAGAATTCCTAAAAAGCTTGTCTGAAAAAACTATAATTATTTTAATAAACCAAAAACCACCGTTTTAGATAATTAGGTGTACATTATTTAAAAAAAAAAATTCTTTTGTACAAAGTCGAACATCATATTTCAATTTAAATATATACATAAATGATCAATTTATATATTTTTTCGTGAATATATCTTTTTAAGTAGCTGACCCGTTGACCACATTGTTTAACAGCAGGTTTATATTTTTTACTTTTTGGTCACACTGACCTGAGATTATTAGAGTATGTTTACATTTCAATACACATTGTCCTGTACGACCGTTATGTAACTGAATTTCTCTTTTACTAATACATGTTACCAAATCAACCAAAATATATGGTTTTAGTTTTAAAAAAATCGTTGCAAGTGGCTTGTATTATTGTAATTACGTACTGTTATTACTTTACGCTAATAATAATTTTTAGTACCTATAATATTTATGATTTATGCAAGAATTTTTTTATCAAAACGATAATCCTTTTATTTAGTTGACAAATCCAACAGAAAAATCATTTTCAGGGACAAAAAATACTGTGGAAACTTGAAAACAACAATTTGCATAATGTTATAAAATCTAATGGTTTTACATCGACCTATATGGAACAAAAAAAAGAGTTTGTTGTTTTAGTGAAATTCGTTCGCCTTCGAAACATTTGTACAAACAAGAACAGTTTCAACGACAAAAACAGCAGAAAAAATAAAAACAATTTCGTTTTAACGGCAAATGGTTAGATTTTCAATTCAAACCTACGCGTCGATAAAATATCTGTTTATATTTTAAATTGTAAGCTGAGAAAAAATGTATCTGTAATCAGTTTTGAAAACTATTACTGAAACTCCAAAGTTCAAAGTAGGTTCAAAAGCCTAAACTATAGGTTAAACAGATCATCAAAGGCGACATTTTCTGTTCAAATCCATAGTCTCTAGTCTGTAGAATAACTCCCCTAGTAACTCATAGCTTTCATAAAAAAATGTACACTTGAATACGATACATAAATAATAAGTATAACGCACAATAATAATCATTACTAAAAGGCTTTGTTGAGTCTTTACATTTATAACACAAAAAGGTAGTAACTAGTAGATTTAAGTTAGTGTTGGACACTCAAACATAGAAAACAGAAAAACAAACTGATGGGGATAAATTGTAAACTTGTGGGGGTAAATGTTATTGCACATAGTAGTTCTATTCTACTGTAGTTGATAATATTTGTATTGGTTGCCATGAGTTATAGTATAATATATTTCATTCGCTTTACTTTGCTGTACAGAACTCAAAATCCTCCTACAGTCATAAATTACTTTGAAAATCAATTATTCAAAACTGGTTATTGAAAAGTCGAATTTGTCAGTGTATTAATCTGCATTAAAAAATTTAATTAAATTCATGTGTAACCGTATAAGTTTCAAGAGTTGATATAAAAAAACTTGTTTGGGAGTGGTTAAAAATATGAAAGTTTGTGAAAAATTAAGATCACATTGTGTAAAGAAAACTACAGAATACAAAAATTCAATAACTGATAAACCCCTATAACATTTTGAGTGGATCACTTTAAACAAAATCGCCTTGTATAGGAACATTAATACTAAAATTATATCATATTCACTAATCAGTCTTACTCCACGTCATGACCGAACTCATTTTGTAGATCAAAATAGAAAATATAATATTGTCGGAGCAGAGAAATCGATAATAATATTTAAAATTAATACAAAGTTTTTATTATAAACATCAACCATTAGGTACCACAGGGGTAGTCCATGGTAAAATTATAATTACACTAAAAATACTTATTGTTATTCAAGTGCTATTTATTTTCAAACAAATTTACCCAAACACCCTTACATATACATAAAAACAAAATAATAATTTATAATTATAATATAGTAATTGTGTGTGCTTCTAAAACTTATTAGTATCTAAATCTTGACTTAATATTTTACTTAATAATTTGACAAACACTAACATTTAAACGGTAATTTTACAACAAATAGTACTTAAAAATACTGACACATGGAATTACAATCTATAATTTATAGTTATAACGTAAAGTACTTGCTAAGCACAACATGTTTTAAAATAATAATAATCTTTTCAAAATTGTCTTATCACTTTTCACTTTTGATTTGTACTCACATATATTTTTAAAACTTTTATAATATATTTAATAACTTTACTACATTCTAATACACAAAATACTGCTAATGAAATACATTATTTTCCAAGTGTAATTATTATTATTTTAAAAATGTTTACCCAACAACCACCTCAAGTGCATCAAAACAAAAATAATGAATTTTAATGTAGTAATTGCATACTGTTATTAAATTGTCAATATAACCTAAAAAATAATATGATGATGTTTCTTCATTTTTTTAAATTTACAGATCCAGCAAATGAAGTTCTTGGTCTTTGACATTAGGTCTACTGCCCACTAGCCTGTTATACCCTAAAATAAAAATTAAAAATTAAGTACCTAATATTTTATATTTTGTTGTTCAATTTCAGTAAGAGAGGGGTAGAAGAGCCAGTACAGTGGGGTCGGGACATAGTGTAGACGGGGAGGTCACAGGCTTACAGGAATTTTTAAATCTGAAAGTGATAAAATCACTTTCGAAACAACGCTTCGATGCAAATCTGTAGTTAGTATTTTCAAGCCAGTACAGTCCAAACCAAACACAGTGTAAGCCAGCAAAGTTAGAAGATATTAAATTGAGGTGCTGTATTTACAAATAAGCATCAAAGCGTTCATTTGAAAGTGATTTTATTCAATTTTGTCACATTTATTTATAATGATTCTTGTAGACCTGAAACCTCTCCGTCCCCTCGTCCCTTTGATTCCATCGTGCCTATAATCTACTGTACTAGTCCTTTCGGATATAATCAGCTGTAGTTTTTCTCCGTTTAAGGTATTATAGACACATATGAGTTCTAACTACTGACAAATTTTCAACTTGAAGGTCTTAAAATTACGGCTAAACACGCGCCCAAAAAAAAATTTGTACCCCCTCTAGGGGAGTAATATAATTTAAATTTGATACAACTGACGAGTGCGGGCCTATTGTAGTGTCTTTGTAAGTAATAGATACAAAGATGTTACAACTGTTTGTAACAGCAAATTATAAATAACATTTCAATAAACATTTTCCATTAAAAGAACAAATTTTAATAAAAATGTATTTATCTGATTTATGTAGCAAGCCCTTTAATTTGGCTCGAGGCGGAAATAATTGTTAAAAAAATAATTTCTTACCAAATCTGTTTTGTTTTATAATATCGCATTCCGGTGGGATCAAAAACATGTCTTCATGAGAAAAGAACGGATTATCAATAACTGTCTCGTGGTAGAAGTTTTTGTATTTTCTCAAATCATTCACGTCGGGAAGACCTTATCGGCTTTCATTATTAACGCGTTAATGGCATTGTTGCAATCTTTTTCGGAGCTTATGCTAATAGATTCGTCTTCATTCAATACTCTCAAGTTGTTAAGCAGCATAGGATTGAAGTAACGCTTAAAGATTTGACCAATCCATTCCGGCGCAAACACCTGTATGTTTTCTTTGTCATTATACTTGACCAATTTTTCCAGTTCCAGTGCGGTTAATTTTAAATGATCCAAAACCTTTTCCGGATAAAGACCTAACCGTATGAAACCGACGAATGTGTTCAATATGGAAAAGCCCAAATTGGTAATATTCTTTTTGAACAACTCGACCCTAGTGGTGACGTCTTTGAATTTTTCGTCACCCGTGTAAAACATAAGTTTGACCAAAGACACGTAAGAACCGATGACTGACAATACGGGATGTGCCGTGGCTGCCAACACTTGCTGTTGGAACGACTTAAGACAATCCACGTCGAAAGTCCGCTGTGCCATCAAAAACAATACTGTTATGTCGGGATACGTGTCGTCTTCTAATTTTGTCAGTAATGTGACGTCCCGGAGCAATTGCAAATGGTCGGGTTTGCTTTCTTTTAGCAAGTCCACTTGGGCGAAATCATTTTCGACTTGCAACAACAAGTCGTAGAATAACATTTGTTTTGGATGGTACCGCATGTACGTTTGTCTGTTCAAAATCGGCTCTGTCAAAGCCTGCATCTTCAAAACGCTTTCGTGCAGTGCGTTCATGTGCGTTTTGATTTTCTCAGATAAATTGTCGTAGCTATCATTCAAATTAAAAAATTTCGGTAACAATTTGTTGAATTGATTGTAACCCCGACTTATTTTACTCGAATCGCGCGTAATAATGGTCGGGTAGTAGTATGGGAAAGGCAACCAAGGGCAATTGACGCGAATGCTATCAAGTATCCAAATATGTTTTCATTGGATTTCTGAAATTCTCCTTTATAAATACACACCTTGTTCGTCGGTAGGTCCGATATTATTTCACGCTCCGGCCCGTCGTACGTTCGTACCAATAATGTATTTGAAACGTTGTTCAAGTATAAATTGATTGCCATCATGTCCTTCGGTCGTCTGAGCGATTGGTTGTTTTTCGTCATCAGGTCATCGAGAATAGCCAAAACGGTTTGGCCTTGAGCTCGTAACGCTTCGCCACACTTTTTAAGCTCTTCAAAATTCAACGAATCCTCTTTGTAATTATCGAATTTCGTGTCCAAATTAATTGCGTGTAATTTGAAAGCAAAAAACATGTATCTGGAATAAAAGCAGTGTTTCGTGTTTTCCGTTTTAACAAATGAGTCGAGAATAACAAGCAGTATCAAGCTCTTGTATAATATCATTGTGTACTATATTATTATTAATCACTGAAAAATACACGTTATAGCTTGGAACACCTACAATTGTGAAATGTGTAGCTATACTGTCCGTAAGCAGACTGTCAAGAAACTGTTTTTTAGAAATATTATTTGTTTTGCACGGACAATTTTAGACGTCATCGAAAACACATATTAAAACTAGAGAAACAATTTTAGACAGACAATATTTTATGCATTTTTTTTTTAGTGTTTAAAAACATGCATGGATCTCTTGCATTTTCATTATATCAGAACTTCGGTATTTAAATTTACAGCTAGACTAAAATGCTTTTATTTTAGGTTCTATTGTAATGGTGTACATGGGACTTTCAGTTAGGAAAAAGCTCCATAACCGTTTTGTCTCCTGATTTTTTATCAAAGTTTTATCATTATATTTTTTAAGAGTGGCAGTGGTTGTCGGTATATTGTACAATACGTTTATAAGAATTATTCGAATCGAACAAGGAAACCAAATCGATTGATCTAGACCATCGCGTTAGGTTAGGTTAGACTACGTTTTGTGTAAAATTGATGTGTACACAAGCGTGTGTAGTCCATTAAGACCTACAAGATTCGATCAAATAAAAATAAAAATATGGGCTATAGGATAATATTTCTTTTTGTTATCATGGCTCATAGTATAATGTATTTCATTTGCTTTGCTCGGTACAGCACTCATAAAAAATCTTCTACTATTGCAAAATTTGGGCGCGCAGTGAACAAGATAAAGCTGAACTATACGGATATCAACTCGAACTTGTATTTCAGCCAAACGACATAATTTCTGAACTTGACAGCACTCAATGTCAGTCACTCATTTCTACAAGAGAAATCATACAGCACTTTACACCACTTGAAGTAGCCCATGAAAGCGATACCAACATCAACACGAAAAAGGCACCTGGATACGATGAGATTAGCCCACGCATCCTTAAAGAGCTATCTAAGAAGGCAATCATCCACCTTAGTCACATCTTTAACGCCCGATATCGCTTCTACCATGCATGTCAAAATCATTCAAAAAACTTCTTCTTAAGCGTCTTAGCCGACTTATTGAAGCAAAACAATTCATACCAGATCGCCAGTTTGGATTCCGCCATAAACACTCGACCATCGACCAAGTTCATCGCGTAACGAACGTGATCAGTAAGGTGTTGGAAGAGAAAAATTACTGCTGTGGTGTATTCCTTGATGTGGCCCAAGCTTTTGATAAAGTTTGGCACAAAGGTTTATTACTAAAACTGCAAGAGCAGCTCCCACATACGTGATGTGCACTTCTCAAATCATATCTGACTGAAGGACAGTTTCGTGTTAGATACGAAGAAGCGACCACTAACTGGAAGAGTATATCAGCTGGAGTACCTCAAGGTAGTGTTCTCGGACCTATTTTTCACCTACTCTATACAGCTGATATTCCAACTAATGACGACACAACGATAGCTATGTTTGCCGATGACACGGCAATACTGACAACCAATAAGGAACAACAAGCTGTGACTGAGATCCTACAAGTGACAATCAACAACGTTTATGACTGGACAAAGCGTTGGAAAATAAAAATCAATAGTGACAAGTCGGTGCACGTCAACTACACGCAACGTAAAACCGCATGTATCCCAGTCACGCTAAATCAACAGATAATCCCACAAAATGATTCAACAATATATCTGGGAATGCACCTTGACTCGCGACTTTGGCACTTAAAAAAAAAAAATAAAAAAACTATTGCGAAATAAATGGGATATTTAAACAGATTTACAGTAAAATTTTTATAAAATTTCAACAAATTATATAAAAAAACGGTGGACACGAGGTCTAACATAACTTGGTGGTTTAATACAAACTCTAAAAGTCGATACAATTTTGAAAAATTACGAATTACTTATACAAATAAATTAGCCCCTTATAATGTGACCTTTACCAGAGAGTATCTAAAATAAAATAAATGGTATTCAGTCCTTCATTAATCTACATTGTGATAGAATAAGTGTATAGAATAGGGTTATAGGATAATATTTCTATTTGTTATCATGGCTCATAGTATAATATATTTCATTTGCTTTGCTCGGTACAGTACTCATAAAAAACCTTCTATTATTGCAAAATAAATGGGATATTTAAACATATTTACAGTATAATTATTATAACATTTCAACAAATTATATTAAAAAACGGTGGACACGAGGTCTAACACAACTTGGTAGACTTTATTAAAACTCTAAAAGTCAATAAACTTTTGAAAAATAACGAATCAATTGTAAAAATAAACTTGTCCCTTATAGTGTGACCTTTACCAGAGAATATCTAAAATAAAAAAAATGGTAATTAGTCTTTCATTCATCTACATTGTGATACATATACATATGCATTGCACAACTAACAAATTTCTGCAGTGTTTTTACAATAATAAACCATTCAACACAGTTAGGAATTAATACATTTATATATATTTGTTTATAGTGTAACACAAAATAAAGAATATAATTTAAAGACAGTTTTATTGTGTGAACCGTTTTATTAGAGCTTTGTGTTTAGAACTAAAAAAACTAAACTAAGGGTTGGAATTTCAGTCTGGTCGTGACCTTGTTCATTCTTTATTTCGATTTTTATTTCATGAAATAAAGAAACGTATCGAGTATGAATATTTAGGGAAAATTATACTAATTAATTATGAAGACTTCGGTATTAGGAAAAACCCGTCACGAAACTAAAACTATACTTTATGTTAGAGTAAACGTTTACCCATTTTTTTATTAAAATTATATTTTGGGGCCATTTTGTTTTACTTAAGCAATTATTAATGAAGGGCAATTGTCAGAATTCCGAATTTAGTTTCATATTGTATGGAAAAGAGCATAGTTGGGTCGGGGCATAGTGGGGACGGGGAGGTCACAGGTTTACGGGAAATTTAAAAACTGAAAGTGATCAAATTACTTTCGAAGAAACGCTTCGATGCAAGTCGGTAGTTAGTGTTTTCAAGCCAGTACAGTCCAAACCAAGCACAGTGTAAGCCAGCAAAGTTAGAAAATATTAAATTGAGGTGCTGTATTTACAAATAAGCATCAAAGCGTTTATTTATAAGTGATTTTATTCAATTTTATCACTTTCATTTATAATGATTCCTGTAGACCTGTGACCTCTCCGTCCCCTCGTTCCTTTGATTCTATTATGCCTATACTCTACTGCACTAGTCCTCTCGGATAAAATCAGTTTCAAATAAACGCGTTGATGCTTATTTGTAAATACAGCACCTCAATTTAATATTTTCTAACTTTACTTACATATATTACTACATATATTATTTAAATATTACTAATTAATGATCATATTAATAATGATAATCGGACATAATGGAGACGGAGCATATTGTTAAGGCAGGGGAGGACACAGGTGTTAAGCAATATTATAACCATAAATAATGAAATCACTTTATTTTTACCTCCAGAAACAGAAATAAAGGTAATGTTTTTACCCTTTCTGAAGGTAAACGGTTTTTGATTAGTACAATATCTAAAAAATATACCATACAATTTTAGAACTAATTTAAAAAAAGGTCAGCTGATGTGTATTTAACAAAAACTACAGTTGATGTACTAAATGCAAATACAATTTCAAAGAGCATTATAAGACTTTATCTACCAATCTTCGGGTACAAAAGTCGCATACAAAATCGTGTCGGAACATAAGAGATCAACAATTTAAAAAGTTCACCACTTTTCATTTAAACTCAAAAAAAAAACCACCTCAAAACATTACATATTTTTCAAATTAAAATTATGACGTGATATGATTTTTGAATTCGCCCAAATAGAGTAATCATTTTGATTTTGATTTTTCATTTAACTTTTATAGTTTTGTGACTGAGGTCTGAAAATTTGACTGAAGATAGGTCCAGAGTGGGGTTATAAAACCCAATGAGAAAAGGGCACAAATTACCCTTTGACCGTGGTAAATTTGTAAGTTTTTGTGTTAGAGTAGATAAAAAGAGTAAATATAATTTTTGGCACATTACTCCCCCAGTGAATTCCTCGAACGAAGGATATTACAACGTTGTAGATATAATTTTTTATACTGAAGTATTATCGCATTGTAAATGAATTGTTATATCAACATTTCAGGCTACAAATTTGCTACAACATCCAATCGCCGTTCACTATATTCAAAAAGAAAAACTAAAGTGTTTAATTTATCTCTTAACAAAAATTATTTTACTATTTTAATATCCTATTTTTTTAGTTTTTATGTATTTATTTTTAAAATTTTAATGGGTGTATGAGTTATTTTTGTTTGAATCGATTACTGTATTATTTGTGTAATTTGTAAATGTTACATTCAAATCATTAAAACTTTTTAAAAATGTTACCAAACTCTCTTTTCTGATGATTAAAAATACAAATTATCCTTAGCCGACTTGGCTTAGCTTATAATACTAATAGAAAAATATATACATAAGCTACACGAGGACCTGAGAAAAGTATTAAAAGCCAAAAAAGTAAATTCCTTGGAAGCGTCGGCAGTGATTTAATCATATTTTAATTAAATATAACCACCTTGAATTGATAAGCTATTTTTTACTATACTGGTTTAAACTGTATATGACTAAATAGTAGTTTTGTTAACTACTCCAAGTCACGGAAGTGCTAAATTGTGTTTGTAATATTTCACATAAAACATACACAATTATTAAGTAACCTAATAGTTTAATTAGCAAAAACAGAATATAAAAATCTTGTTTAGTCTAGAAGCGTAAAACGGAAACAGTCTATGGTATTTTCTTAGGTTTTCACCGTACTTCTGTACAGTGAACAGTATTGAAACTAAGTATGAAAGTATGAAAAAGAATAATTTAAAAAAGTATTTCATTTTTATAATATTGATTGGGGCATAATTAACCAGTCACCCTGTATATATATATATATATATATATATATAGGTACACTATTAAATCAGTATAGTTGGACAACGGCTTATTTCATTAATAAATCACTTATACTATTGCTATGAAGAAAATGAGTTATAATCAATTGTTTTAATGGTTAATGTGCATTTTATTTTTCGAGTAAACGTGGTTAATACTTTAAATGGAAGTAAGATGAAATATGTTGAACATCATGGATGTTTTGCGAATATTGTAATATTTAAAGTATTTTTTACATAGGTTTACTGTCGTCCAACCTTGGCTTGATTAAATGTATGCAAAACACATGTGATATGCTACCGTAGTTTACTTTTGCATTTCGATGTAACAAAAAATAATGTTTTGGACAAATTAATTTTCAAGAAAAATATACCGTACCCTGATCTTTTATTTATTAAATAAAAATATAATTTAGAGCCAGTAAACGTTGAAAATTTTATTTTCAAATCGATCCGACTCAATTCCAAGTAGATACATTTTGTGATTTATAGAGTTGCCACTCAAAACAATTGGTCCAGTATTAGCACAATTTTCATACTTGTTTGCAATACCTACAAATAATATTAAATAGATGGTATAACAACAAAAACGAGTAAACGTTTTCAAAATTTCACCCAAAAACGCATAGCTGTGATCACAATTGTATGGCCAAAGTGTGAGTCTGAGTTAACTGTTTTTCTTGTATTTTTCGATAAATATTATTTTGACACCATACACGACTGACAATATTATTTATCGTCAACACGGTGACTATGATTGGACTCCACTTACTTAAGGTCGATATGTGATTTAATAAAATATATAACCAAAATTTGTATCATTCGTTGTCCTACTTTGATCTACAAAAAAAAAAAAAACTTCAAAAAAAATAATCTAATTACAGAATTAAAAAAGTAAACGTCCTATTCATAAATACACTGCACTGATGTTTTATGTTGTTTGTTAGACCTATCTTCAGACTAATTATCAGTTCTTAAATCTTAAAAATGCGCCAAAAATATGTCAACCTTTCTCGCAGGAGGGGATGGGGGGTTGTCAAAATTTCGGTTTTTCCACGTGCGATTTTGTTGATGGCACATTTTATATTGAAAATGCTAAGGTTATAATATATCGAAAATATTTTCAAAAAAAAATAAAATTTCGGCACTTGTGCACACATGAGAATGTCTGAGTACATCTTTTTTTTGTGAATGTGATAAAATCACTTTTAAAAAATGTCATTAAAACCTAAAACTTATGATTGGCCACTCAAAACTTACCGGGACCACTTGAGTTGTGACTCCTGAAAAATGTTTACAACTAATAGGTCTTATAATTACTGCTAAAAACACAAAAAACGTTGCACCCCTAAATAAGAGCAGTATATACAGACAAAAAAAAAACCTACACCATTATGCAAATATATTTCAGATACCAGCTGTTGACTGTTGATTCACCCTTACTCATTGCCACCTACAAACCTACTACCGTAAAATCGTAACCCCCCCCCCCCTTTTAGTTTGGTTTTTCCCTAATAAAACAAAGCTTTACTACAGATTTTTAATTAAATTTTATGTGCCCCATTCTAGAAAAAACTTAAAGTAAACCCAATTTTTTTTTTTTATTAAGTAAAAATTTTACTATAGCTTTAAACAATATCGAAAATCTTTTCATATTCTTCTAAACGCCAGTAGTTAGAACCGAGTGTCTTAAAAATGTACTGAGTTTTACTAATTCAAAAAAAAAAAAAACAGTACATATTGAAAAAACAATTTATAAAAACTATCACTGTGTCTTGAATCAGGATGCGTGATGAAGTTTTTTGCGGTTTGACAATCAAACGAAGCCAATACTGTTAATTTTTAAATGTCGATAGTGTTTTAAAAAAGTATGTAAACAGCGAAAATTGTAATAAAAATAACTAGGATTAAAGGAAAAATAAACGGAAGAAGTTAAGACGAAAACAATTGCTGGTCGATAAAATAATTTTCATAAAAAAGGCATAAAATTGTTAATGTGACATTGCCGCCGAAAGTATATTTTATTTAGTAAAAATATGAATCAGGTAGTGATAAAAGCACTATGAAGGCAATAATGTACTTAAAAACTAGCCTATAATTATCGCATACAATTAGTACGAATCATGTTTTTGAGGAAATTAAATTTAAAGACTAAACCTGCTCCCAGATGATTAATTTTAATACTTTGCAATTATTTTTGCTACCAGATGTTTGGTGCTACCAGAATTTTAGGGGATAACTATTTATGCCCACTCCACTTTTACCCAAACGACGGTACTAGTTTTCATAAAATTTATATTATAACTTAATGTTATATTAATGTTGCGAGTGAGGATGTTATAGGAAATTGGCAAATCAAATTTAACCAGTATGACGACAATAGAGATAGTTTAATATCTTTAATACTAGATATATTTAATTCTTGTTAAAGCGACACAACAATGTTCTGCGTTCATATCGTTATAGAATCAGTTGACATAAATATTTTATGGAGATGATCAAATTATATTTAAAAAATGTAATTTATTGTAACCGCGATAATGACGATTTCAAATTTTTTTGCATTTTTTCATAATTTTGAATTTTTTAATTATTCCTTATACTTTTATTTTCTATTAAATTGCAATAAATAGAGTTTTTAAATGATTTACTGTTACAACTTTTAGTTAGTTACATAAAAAAAAATGTAGATACTACATTTCACAATTTCCCTATAATATATATTTTGTCCCACTGTCAACTGAGGCCACCGTTTGTTCGACTGTATATGGCAAATTTCAATATTTCACATAATTATCGTTACTTTTAGTAGTTAGCATAAAAAAATAATCAAAATATCAATTGCTAAAGATTGCTCTGTTTTTGTATTTTTTATTTGAAAAGAAAATCAAGCGTATAAGTTTGTAAAAAGTCCACCTTTTTTAGACCCTTAGAAAAAGTACTAAACGTTTTTAATCGTTATTTGGCTACATTCGTTTACTTTGACTACTTTTTTAACACTTTCAATTATGTATTATTTTACAGAATTAATTACATTTACAAAAATTAGTGTTACAAACATAAAGTACATTATAAAAAAAATGTACAAAATAACAAAAACATGTTTACAACTACACACTAAACGTTGACTTAATATCACCTATATTCCAAAAAATAATCTTAATTTCACTGAATTTGCAGTAGTCGTTCAAGTATTTACAATGAAGGATAAATAAGAATTAGTACGTTTATTTTTCAAAGCAAACAAATTGTGAATTTGTGTTTAATTTGAAATTATGGCATTTGGAAACTAGATATGGCACGGATTATTTGAATTTTGAAAAATCGACTGAAGGTGAATCAAGTGTGAGGCAACACTAAGGTTGGGCAAAATACAATATTTATAGCTCCCTGGCTATAAGGCATATCCAAGTCAAACTATCACAGTACTTGAAAATAATGTATATTAAACCGTATGCACAATTCAAATATTTAAAATAAAAAGTTGCGTAACAGCCTGTGACAAATTGCCAAGTTTCAAATCAAATAAAATTATGTATTCTGATCTAATGACAAAAAACATTGGTCGAGAACACTAGTCTAATTTCACACCCGATGTATAAAAACTTTGATAGTAAAAATCTACAGTATTTTTTTAGTTCAATAAACATATTGGTTTTTGATTCTTTTTCAAAAACACCCTTTTTTTGTCCGGCCTATCCATTTACATCAAACATAACACATGTTATTGGTTTTTTTGTGGAATATAAAACTATGAACCAATCTAAACCTATTATTACTCAATGGTGTTTGGAAACTGCTAAGAAAATATTAAATTGGGTTATGGGAGTGCTGTCTGCGGCCAACATTTTATTTAGGACTGACTACTGCATAGAAATAATTCACAACATTAATCAAATTGTTTGAAAATTGTTATGAAATTCAGAATTTAATGTTTAAAATAAGTTTTGAAATTCAGAATTTAGCAAGCTCGCAGAGCAGCCGTTGCTGGCATAAGTTGTGTTTTGAATTTCAAATTTTTTTTTAAATTAATGATTTATTAATTAATTATTTTTATAGGTAATATAATTTAACTTTGTGCTAACGTTGAATTTTTATAAATTCACTTCGTTTATGTCCATACACTTAGTTGTGTATATACTATGTTAGTTTTCAAACTTTGTTTGAGCTTGATTTATACTGCACTGTTTTTTATTTAATTAGGACTAATTTTAGCTTCGATGCAAAGCGAGAAGGTATTGGTTTTACTCTGATGTATGTTTTTTTTTTATCTGTATACACTGTAACTTCTTTAATACTGGACCAATTCCTTCGAATAGCAACTCTATAAATCGCAATTTTCATCTAGTTGGTACTTTGGGGGGGGTAAAAGTTGAAAAAGTTTAACTCTTCACAGGCGAAAGTTGAAAAAACAAAAAAAAAAACCGTACGAGTTTTTAAGTTAGAACTTTTACTGGCTATAGCTTCGAGAAAAAGAGTCGGATCGAGTTGAAATTTATAAGAAATATTTATTTAGTATGCCCGCGCACGTCAGTTATATCAAATTTGAATTTAACCCAATGCCCACCCCCCTAAGGGGGGTACAGGTTTTTTTGTTTTTCGGGGTTTTTAGCCGTAATTTTAAGACCTTTGGGTTGAAAATTTGCCAGTAGTTGGAACTCATATGTATCCATAACATATTAAACGGAAAAATAATTCGGCACTACAGTTTTTTTTTAATAGCCGGAAAACTGTGTTTTCGCAGATTGCGTATATTTTAACAAAAAACACTTAAAATCTTAAAAAAATTGTTATCAAATCATTAAAACAATTTTATGTAGATCTATGCAGAATGATACTATTGAGTTTTGTGCTCAAGTAACACTTTTGACTTTAAGTTGACACAAAGTTCAATTTTTTTTTTTTTTAAGTACAAACGCACTCTACCAGATGTGAGAAACGAAAAAAAAAAAGTATATATTTTTGTTCTATTGGCATCATCGTGTGTACGAACGGCATATTGATGCGCGCTCTTATCTGCTCCGTAATGAATTATGAAATCAGTTATGATAGAAAATATTGTATGTCGTTTCAAATAGTATTTTTAAATCTCTACAAAAACGCTAGTTTTTATTCTGGTTGTAACTTGTATTGCGCTGTATAAAACTTTTATGACGTAGTTGATGTTTATTTTATCAATTTTCATTATTTAATAAAAAACAATTTGTCAACAGAATATAACTAACTGGGTGTGGATTTTATTAAGTCACAGTTGATATAAAATCGATTCGGACTTGAACTTTTTGCGGAATGACTGAATTTAATTTAAGTAACTAATTTAATTTTAATTGGCAGCCATTACGTGAGAAATGATAACATGAGTTGTTTATACTATAGTGTATAGTTGTTGTAATTATCAATTTTCGAGACAAAATAATATTCGATCGTGACCATATAAACGCCCGATCGCGTTATCAACTGTCCACCGTCTTATGTACACGGTACAGGTGGGAACGAAAAACCCCTTATCGGCCCGAGCCGGTCATGGAGTGTGAGAGAGAGGTCGGGGGGTGATGACATTTGTAGGTAGTTGCCAGTCAGTATTCGATAATTTGATTATCAGTTATTGATTTAAAATTGATCCGGAGTGTCAATCCGCTGTCGTTCCGAGTATTATTATTTTTATTTACATATTGTAAAAAAAAAGTGAACTCTTCCTTTCATTTTCCTGGTATTCTTCTTTTAAAAATCGGGTTTCCTCTGACCTAATCTCACAAGTGCACATTCAAGTGCATAAAACAATTATTATTAGTAAAAATTGCTTACCTATACATTTTCAGTACATCTTTTCTTGAAATTATTGAAATTTAATATCTGTCCAGGTCGGCGTTCCTCAGATAGCCAACAAAAAAAATTGCTCTCACCTCTCCCTTTTGTAACTAAAAAGTATAAATAATAATTTATAACCAATAATGATTATCTTGACTTGCCCAGAAAAATCACTATTTCATTTTCCTTCTTCCACCTTGGTCACAATAAATATTATCTTCTTTTCTACTTTTATTTCTATTAAACCTATTTCAAACTTCTCACGAAAAAAACCTGAATATTCATAAATTTGTTGTAAATTAATTTAAAAAAAAAAAAAACCAGTACAGTGGGGTCGGGGCATAGTGGGGACGGAGCATAGTGGGGACGGGGAGGTCACAGGTTTATAGGAATTTTTAAATCTGAAAGTGATAAAATCACTTTCGAAAAAACGCTTCGATGCAAATCGGTAGTTAGTATTTTCAAGGCAGTACAATCTAAACCAAGCACAGTGTAAGCTAGGAAAGTTAGAAAGTAATAAATTGAATCGGCCATTTCAAAAACGACTTAGGTCGCCGATTTTTCAAAACTGTCTTTTTATCAAATGTAATAATTATATACTTAGCTACGTATTCTGTATGAAAACTCAATTTGTCAGACTCATATTTAATACAAATGTTGAGTACAAGAAATTTGAATCACTGCAAAATATATTTATGAAGTTTCTTGTGGCTAGTGTAATATTTCAAATTTGTGACATGTGTCGTTTTTTAAATGACTGATAAAATTACAAAATAGAAGCATCAAAGCGTTTATTTGAAAGTGATTTTATTCAATTTTATCACTTTTATTTATAATAATTCTTGTAGACCTGTGACCTCTCCGTTTCCCCATTGCTTTGATTACATTATGCCAATACTCTACTATACTAGTCCTCTCGGATAAAATCACTTTCAAATAAACGCTTTGATGCTTCTATTTTGTAATTTTATCAGTCATTTAAAAAACGACACATGTCACAAATTTGAAATATTACACTAGCCACAAGAAACTTCATAAATATATTTTGCAGTGATTCAAATTTCTTGTACTCAACATTTGTATTAAATATGAGTCTGACAAATTGAGTTTTCATACAGAATACGTAGCTAAGTATATAATTATTACATTTGATAAAAAGACAGTTTTGAAAAATCGGTGACCTAAGTCGTTTTTGAAATGGCCGATTCAATTTATTACTTTCTAACTTTCCTAGCTTACACTGTGCTTGGTTTAGATTGTACTGCCTTGAAAATACTAACTACCGATTTGCATCGAAGCGTTTTTTCGAAAGTGATTTTATCACTTTCAGATTTAAAAATTCCTATAAACCTGTGACCTCCCCGTCCCCACTATGCTCCGTCCCCACTATGCCCCGACCCCACTGTACTGGTTTTTTTTGGTAGTACATTTTTTTAGACCGTCACAGTCTCCTTGATAGCGGCTTAAAAAAGGCATGTAAACAAAAAAAAATGTATTGAGTAGTGCTACAATATTTTGATCATAATATAATATTGATATTTTCTAGTTTCTAAATTTTTAGTTTTTCTTTTATTTTAGAACTATTCAATCAATATTATGTCCTTATACACATCCCATGTGGCTATTCTCTAGACTCTACAAGACAACAGCCAAGTACCATTATATAAAGCTGGCTATTATCAAACAAATTAATTATAAAAAAACTAACTAATAAAACATAATATTATGTAAATTGTACAACATAATGTGTAATAAAAGCAAACCCTATGGTGAATCGTTATTAGGATAATGTCAGTACAATTACACAGGCCGCGTAGGCTGTAGTGGCGCTCGATACAGGCGATGCCTGTATACAAAATCCTTGATTTTTTTCCAACAACAATATTTTACATACAATCCTCTTAAATTTAAATACAATTTCTACACGAGTGTTTTGGGGAAATCTAGAAATGATTTATTAAACTTGGATCGGGTAAATTCTGAAATCATCTGTCGACATTGTTGTATCGATGAAGCGCACGACGTTTGCTCGGAACTCGGTTAGAATTCATTGTGTGTCACTATCCTTAAAAAAATGCAATATATATTTTATATATTATATAACAGTTTAATATAACCTTTAAATTGTTGTGTAGATAATTATATTATTGTGAGTAGTCCTTTTGTTAACTCTTAGCGTGCATCATTGAATCAAAATTTGGAAGGAAAGACAAAATAAAAATTCGAGTCAATCGAGACCAAAACAGACTCTAAATTCAATAGGGTATAATTTACTAATTATTATTACTAATATTATTCAACTTATATGCACTCACGGTTATCACAATAAAACTACTAACTGGCCAGCTGCAGCTTACAACCCTAACCGTGTACAAATCATAACCATCAACAACAATTCAACAGTACACACAAATCTAAAATAAATAGGAACGGTTAAGGTTTACACGAACCTGCATTACAGCTTCGGATGTAGGTACAAATAATTATCACAGACTGGAAATTTAAAACAAAAAGTTTGACAACAAGTTTACAGACACAAAAAAACACACATCATAGTAAAACCAATACTTTCGCTGCTCTGCGTCGAAAATTAAAATAAAGCTCCAAAGGTGACGAGTACAGACACAGTTCTAATAAAAAAATTTGAATTTTCACAGTTAATGCCAAGATAATAATATTATTTGTTAATATTAAAAGCATGGCATAAAACATAGGTATGTTGGCGAACTTGTGATAACATTAAAAATGGCTGCCGTCGTTCTCGGGCGGCCGTGTACTTTTGCCGGGAAAACGTTGGCAGCCATGTTGTCAACATTGATAACGTAAGTTCTGAACGTACCTATGCGTTTTTTTATGATGAAAGTTTTATCATGTTGTTTTCATTTGAATTCCGAATTAATCTCAATAATAATAATTAAAATATAAATATACCTACATATAGGTATATCTTTGTATCCTATGACGTACCTGACACACACGTCTTATCCATCTTAGACTTATCAACATGTAAACAACGCCGTCTCCAAAATGTGTTTCAGGTCTGTCGTTTTGTCGAGTAAGTCTATTGTTGTGCATGACAAGTAGGTATAAATATAATAATGTGATACACATTCAAATAATTATCGTCAATACATGTTTAACATGTCAATGACTATTAACGTGTGCGCAGTTTAATTGGATATATTTTTTTTTTTTTTGACCCGTTGTAAATTGTACTTTCCCAAACTCGAGGCGATTACACCATTGTACAATAATATGTATTTATGTAAACGTTTTCATAGTATATTTTTGCTCGTAATTATAGTTTCCGTACTGACTCACTTGGTTTTCGGTACACGTTTGTAAGAAAAATTGGCAATTTGCCTATTTAAAAAGAAAGAAAAAAATTACTTCAATAAAACTTAAGACGCACGATTTTATCATAAAAACATACTCGTATAATGTTCCGTTTTGATCAAGGTAAAGATCGTTACGTACCGGACAGACAATACTGCTTGGCACATTCGACAAGTTATTATCTCGATCAAGAGTGGGCGTCCTGTGCTTATGAAGATTTTTCTTACGATACGGTTTGTCAATGTTTAAAACTTATTAATTTGGTCTTTATATACCTAAAATTGTATGGTAAGACTTGGTTATTCAGACAGAGGTCAGTTCTCCTAAACTTTAAATTTATTTTAAGTACACCCATACTCAAAAGATTTGTTAATTAATTTGAACATCCACCAAACCGCTCCCTAATTTTCCACTATTGATTGTATAACTTATTAAAATTAAGTAGGTTAAAAAAAAAAATTCATATTGATAATATTTTTTTTTTAAAAACTATAAACTGTTGTTACCGACAATAGTGTAGTCGATGAAATTAAAGAAAGCCAATTTATTGAGTTGGTGTACGTTACATTTATTTAGAAATATTGTACCTATTATAGTAGTTAATACACATATATTAATAATTTTTTTTGTGTTCTGTTGGTTTATGAATTACAGCCTTATGAGTATCAACGTCAACGCGAACAGCAGCGTCGAGCATTTTTACAACTACAGTCTATAATTTCGCTGGCTAACGGCGGACATCTATTGTACGGTTTATCGAGAAAACATGACGAGGCCAAACATTATAACTACGATTCTCAAGAAGGTATGACATGGCCTCTTCGTATGGTTAACTATAGAAAAGTCAAAAGACATCATTTAAACACCAACAACGATGCTAGAAATCAAATGTTGGACATGCCGAACTTATCGGACGATTGGAGTATGTAAATTAATTTCACACAAATTTAACATAACGAGTAACTCCCCCCCCCTCCCAATTTTTGTTTTTGTACAGTGACAAAAGTAATAGACTGGAGCTCGACAGGTTATTTAACGGCCGCAATTCAATCGTCAATTTACCTGTGGTCGTCGCAAACTCAAAGCATTCAACACAAAATCATCACTAGCCCCGAAATCGACAACGTAACTCGTATTACTTGTTTAAAATGGGATAGACGAGGTACGAAATTGGCGTATGCCGTCTGCAGCCATCAGGACTTGGACAGTTTTGATTTAGACTTGAGCGCCGCCAGTAGTTCGTTTACTCGCAGCATCCCAAACGCCGACATAAACACTGTAGTAGATGAAGCCGATGAACATATGTACAGTGTAGACGGTACCAATGTTGATGATAATAATACACTGCAAACTAGCACTGCTGCTGTTGTAAATGAAAGAATCGATTTAACGGACACTATTGAACACGCGGAACAAAATGATTCGTCGGCCATATCAAAGAAACAAACTAATTCTATTAAGGTACAAACGATATTATTAAAACAACTTAAAACTACTACCTACTACTGTAATATTGTGTTTCTGTCTTTTCAGATCTGGCTATTAAACGAGGAAGCCAGCTTTGTGCAACTCGAATGTGTCACATCCGTGGCATGCGGATGTGTACACAAATCGTCTGATTTTACTAACGACTGTAGTACGGTTGCAATGGATTGGTTGGCCGATGGACAAATTTTGGTAACGTGAGTACGCAAAATATATACCCAAGTTGAGTTAGGTAGTTGTTTCAGCGTCGATTTACTTACAGATAGGTAAACGGATGTTTGCCTACTTGATCAATAGTTCAACACATGTGTTTTGTTTCAATAAAATTTGTATTCCATTGTGTGTACAAAAATATTTGTAATTTTTTTCTGCTCAGGGGCTGTACGAGAGCAACAATTACGTTTTATCGTTATATTAGCAAATTACATCAACTGAACGTTGTACGCGTCATACACACCAACAGCAAACTTCAAACGATGATAAGCTGTATGCATTTGTCACAAGATTCGGAAAGCCGATATCTGGCCGTTGCATTTCATTCGCAACTACGATGCAAATTGAAATTGTGGCGTATCGGAAAAACAACGGTAGATCACTGTGGACAAAACGCCGACGATGCCGTGATTGGTCTTGACTCGTTTACCGACAACAAGTCAAAGTTGACTTTAACCGAAGTGTTAACGGACACCTACAACAGTAAAGATAGAGAACAAGGAGGCTGGGTGATAAAAGTATGCAAACGATTGTTAATAATTACTGGACATTTATTAAAACAAAATTCTACTACCTATTGTATTTAAATAAATAAGTACATTTGTTTTTTTTTTTTGTTCCAGGCTCTAGCTTGGCATCCGTGGAAATTTTCTCTAGTATGTTACGCGGTTACGCCCGTGAAAAGTTACGATTTATTGACCAGGCCTTTGCCGTCGTGGCTTGTATTAGCCAATGCTTGTCGCGGTCAAGTGCTAAAACGAGTGGAACAGACCACCAGTCAACCGTGTCCGACAATACAAATTTTATCCGTCGACACCCATTGCATGACTTTTAGTCGTTTCACGGGAGAGCTGTTAGTGTCGGCTTCCACAGTTTACCGTAAGTCATTAATGTTAGTTTATAAATTTATGTGGTTAAATATAAAAACAAAAAAAATTGTTTTTTTTTTTTTATTCTTGTGACAAGTGTGTTCTTTTGGATGGTAAAAAAACAATTATCCTAATTATTTAAGATTAAAAAAAAAATAGAGGCTAGGTTAGGTTGGCAAGTAGCACTTTTATGTAAAAATGTAATTATTTCAAGTTTTTGATTTATTATCAGTGATCAAAAATACTTTGTACTATTGTCTTTTTTTATTTATGACAAAAGTATTATAACACATAATTATTTTTTTATGACCTTTACTTAGAATATCAACAAATAGGTGAAACAAACATTAGTCAATAAAAAAACTTAATTTTTCACTTGAACCAATAATTAAATACGCCTCACCAATAAGGAGAAGTTCAAGGAAAAAAAACCTAGCCTTTGAATTGAATATATATTTAATAAAACTTGTCCACATTAAAATTTTACTATTTTATTGTTAATATTTTATTCCATCTAACTTTTATTTAAAAAATATATACATAGCATAATATTATTATTATATTTATTTTATTAGGCAAAAATTCCAATCAAAATAACAGCGTCGTCATCGTAGAACACGGAGTCGTCGTCATGCATAGTCTGACGTGTATTGTCGACATGTTAAGCGGTAGCAACTCGGGTAAAGGTTTGTTCACGGCTTGGAGTCCAAACGGTTGTCGAGTTGGTAATTGTAGTGGTTTTTTTTTTATATATTTAATATATAAGATAATGGATTTGTAAATATTTTAATATTTCACTCAATAATATTTTATTTTTGTCTTTTTTAAGCTTTCACGAGTACCGACGAATCTCTCAGGATATGGAATTTTTTCCCGACCGACACTCAAAAGCCTAACGGGGGCGACGGTGGCACGGCGGCTGATCCAGCCAAACACTATGGTCGCGATAAAAAAAAGAGAAACAATTCATCGTACTATTGTCATCATAATAACAACTTGATGTCGAAACTATCTTTTCACGCATCGCTCGTGATCAAATAATGAAATTGTTTTTTTTTTTTTTAAATTTGTATTGTCATTTATAATAATTCATCAGACTTAACCGTATTCATATATAGATATATTATAAACATAAGCGGCTTAGGCTTCTCATTCCTTGTCTTTCACTTTTTAATTAAATAATTATTGTGAATTTTTATCATTTTTACGCGTTTAAAAGATTATTTTTATATTAGAACCAATTAAATATTGATTTTTATCGAATTGTAACAAAGAATAAATTATATAATATAATATAGATGTGTAATATTTGAATAAAAACTGTTTTATACATTAATACTGCCAATTATGTGTTCTGGTAACTATTTTTACAGTCTTTTACACAATATGGATTAAGTTGTGAACGTTAAAGGGACACGTCGTATTCTCTGAATGGATTATGAATTTAGTTACATAAAGCATCCACCAGCCAGTTCTTTTACATATTATACAAAATTCTGCTACAAGTAATGTGTCATAATATTAAGGTATATCAATCAGGGGAGAGGTTTTAGTACGACGTAGGTCTTAAGTGTAATATAAAAAGACGGAAATTTCTGTTGCTCCAGATCTTGGCAGTTCACTTCGGACAATCGAGATATTTTAGAAAATGCTATTGGCAAAAGCATTGACTCAGATCACCAACATTACTATTAGACAACGCGTTTAACTTTTATACTTGGTAATCAAACATTTAAAAAGTAAACTGATTATGAATCGTTTGTTGACCATTCGACTATTGGTATAGTGTAGTCAAATTATCAACAATTTTTTTTAAACAATTTATGAATACAATCGAATAGTGTATATTGTGTGAGACAAGATATATTACTAATAGTTAAAAAAAAAAAATTGTATTATAATAATAGTAATTATTTTTCCGCCAAATATTAGAAATGGAAATAATTGGATCAAAAAGTCAAATGGCCTACAATAAAACTCCAATATATGTATATATACAATTTGCATCAGCTGTTATTGGTGAATTTTTCACATTGGATTTATTATTTTTCTAGTCGTAACGATTGCATACAGAATGTGTCGATTGTCAGGTGACAACCAAATATTTACCAAACTTGTGATGACTACGTAAAATATTTTTTCTGGGATAAAAATGAATTTAAATAATTATAAAATGAAACATGCGCTACCTAATGATGATAATATTTAACTTTTATTCATATAGTTAAATACGATATATTTTCAGGACCTTCTGTGTACTATAATACAGAACATACACTGCCGTGTTAAAAACACATCATTGTAAATCATATGGCTGATCATCAGCTACGCAATGAAGCTAAAAGAGAATAACACCTAATTGACACTATAAAGACAGAAAGCCCAATAAAGCCAATAAAAAAATTTAACTGTTTACTGTTGACAAAGTTGTTATTATAACGTTATCACAGATTAGATAACATGTTATCTAATCCTATGCTATACTACGGATTATACGAATCCGTGTTTATGCGGTGAACCACGGTTACCGCGGTTACCAAGTCGGTAAACGGTGTTCGGCGGAGGTACATAGACACACAGACAGACCACGGCCCGTAATTTTTCGGCAACACCATTTTGGACGCAAGCCCGTGTTCGTTGCGGCCGTTTTGCCGTCGCAACCGTTGCCGTATACGTACCGGCCGCGGACTACGGTGTGTGACGTACGAATTGACCAGCCGAGGAGGCGTTTTTTTTTTTTTCCTAACAAAATGTTGATAACAATTTATCACACTATTTGGCCACGACCGTGTATGCTGTGTAACGTCGTTGTGTTTAGAATGATTTTAATTTAATTTAGTTCGGAGTTGTATTGTTATATTTTTATGACAGTCAAAAAAAAGAAAATAATATTTTAAACCTATTTTTCAACTTCACACACACACACTATGAGTTTTAACGACAATCGCTTAAGTACGTACACAGACATACAGCTTAGCGTCGATCAAACGCGCGATATTATTATTATAAAATGGTTTTCAATTTTGATTTTGTCATATCCAGATTTGAGCAGCGGCAATAGGCGTCTGACGAGGCGACCCATGGAAACCCCGGGATTGGACACGAAGAGCCCTCCGATGGCGGCGATGCCGCCAACACCGACTCCACAACCTTATTACCACAATCAACAGTCTCCCCAGTATGAGCCCCAACAGTTTGCGCCTCAGCAACAGTTTTATTACAACGATTTCACGCCGAATCCGTCCGCGCCACAACACGGCTACGGTCAACAAAATTTCGCGTATTCCGGACCCTCGCCAATGATGGACGGTGTACAACAGCGACCAAATTACCCCCCTAGTACGTGTAATAACAGTAATAATAATTGTAGTTTCAATGTAACACATTGTACTAACACACATTGACTCGTCTCTTAAGGCCCGGGTCTGCAGGTTTCACCACAGCAAGTGCCGTCGAACATGTTCATTCCTACGAGTAACTTTGTCGACGCGTTCGGCGGCAATCCGTTGCTGGCCGGCGCCACCGTTAAATATGGACAAAAAATATTGGGTCAGGTCGTTGACGACCAAGTGGGCAAGTATACCAGCGGGTTCGGCGCACAAATAAAGCGATATTTCGCCGTCGACACTCGATATGTAATCAGCAAGTTGACTCTGTTGATATTTCCATTTGCACGTACGGTACGTTTTGTATATTTTATCATTTACAATTCAGTCTAACTAAGTTGAAATGACTTAAACCAATACTTATTGAAATCTTACTTACTTGCCATCACTTTAGTCCAAGATAAAATTTCATTGCCGTGTCTGCTGGCCTATGTCTTGTTTGACCATTCTAAACGATAAACCTTTTAATTGCTAAACTTAATTCATTGTTTTAAAACCAAAAAATATTCAATATAAAATGTTCCAAAACGCTAAACAATATATAACAATAAAGAAAACAACGTTGGTAGGTATTATAATGCATTCCAAATTGCCCGTGTGATTCACTAACCGTACGTTTTAAACTAAACTATACATTGTATTCTTGTCAATACAGGATTGGTCAATTGTTTTGGAAACCACGGGAGAACATAACGGCGGACATCAGCGTGTCGGTCCCAAGACTGATATTAACGCCCCAGATCTTTACATACCGACCGTTTCGTTTATTACGTAAGACATATGCGTCAAAATTACACATTGTTTGGCTTTTTGACTATTCGTGTTAAAACTAACTAACTACAACGGGTTTCTGCACGTACAGGTACTTACTGTTGCTGGGACTTATACTGGGCAAACACAATCAGTTCAGTCCGGAAATGTTGAGCGTGCACGCATCACGCGCGCTCGCCTGGGAAATGTTTGTGGTCACGATGGAAATGTTGACGTTGTACGTTATAAACATACAAAGTTCCCTAAGGACCCTGGACCTCACTTCCTATTCGGGATACAAATATTTTGGGTAATTTAAATTGATATAATACTTTTTCAACACATTCTTGTCGGGTTGCAAAATAGTTTGCACAGTCGGGCAATGTGAGAGTTAGTCAATTACAGTTAAATACATTTTCTTTACATATTTGTTGCCGGCATACTATTAACAAATTAACGTAACTTTAAGACTAGGCCATTTGTAAGCCGAAAATATTTTCTATTTTTTTTATATGACAATTACTTTTGTTTTGAAGCAAAATTGTTAATGTTTTACAAGTAGTGACAAAGCTTTCAAACACTTTCTAAGGTAAGGAAATACAAGTGAATTAAATTTGATGGTTTAATAGAAAATAACACTTTTAAAAATAACCTGCTTTATTTTACCCGTCGTCAGGTTAGGTATCGGTTTGTCGATCCAACAGAGTTTTGTCGTGCAACCCGACGACGATAAGACAATAATACAATACTAATCAACGATAGTAGGTAATAATGTATTCTATTTGTTTTAGGATCGTCGTGTGTGTTCCTTTCGGATTGATGTTTGGAGAAACTGCATTTTACATTTCTCTCCTGTATTCGAGCGTGGCTTTTATGTATTTTCTGGTAAGAAGATACTATTATTATCTAAAAAAAACATATTACCAAGTAGGGTCCGGAACTTGATGACCCCAAAATCCTTCAAAAATGCACTAACAAAAAAAAAACAGGTTATAATAACTAAAAGTCACCTAAAATAATAAAAAATTGATCGTCTGTCTAGTAATTTGTTGCCGTCGTATCTATAATGAAACTATTATTTGCTTAGCCGTAGATCTTATTCGTGAGAAGGACCATCTTCGGAAAATAATTTTACTAAATACATTAATTACACACAATAATATTATGATAATATTTCCTCCTAACGTTAAATAATTTATGAACCACATGAAATTGTCTAACCATAGTTTACCTTCTTAATTAACACTAAATATTTTCTCATATATATTTAATCAAATGTGTTGATAGTAATTTTTTTATATTAATGTATAAAATATAATAGGTAGTTGGTTAAATAATATCATTGAGTATAGATTGTATACTATATTATTATTATTAATTTAGATAAAACAAATATTATGTTCTAACCTATTATTGCTATTTAAAATTCACAATACAAATTTTAATATAGATAAAAAATTATAATCTATTTTAATTTATATTAAAATGATTTTTTTTACTTAAAAACAGTTGCTAGTGTCGTTTTTTTGAGACATAAAACTTCTCCAATAGGTTTTTATCTATTTTAGTTTCTTAAAATGATCTCTCCGCTCTCCCGTGGAAGTAACCGGAATAGTTAGAAGCAATAGTCGTAAGCCGATAGAAATATTTGTGTAGCTTAACAACGTTGAGCCTATTTCTAAATGTCCATATTTTTATTTTGTCAATGTTTGCTTACTATACATATGCTTAACTAGTACAAGTATTTCATACCAAATTATTAAAGTGAAAATAAATTCATAACTCTCAAAGCGAATGATCAACTTGCCTGCCCGCTGATGATGGGATTGGACGAGCATCAAAAAATTAAAAACGCATTCGGGTCGAGTTTCTAAAAAATGTAAATATTTTCCCAACTTACAATATTGTATTAACAGCCTTTTATTTTTAAAACAACAATTATGTTGATTTTAGATTATAAAATAATAGTACATTTTTTTCCCCCTTTTAAACTGACATCATATCTTATAACAACGTTAACAATTAATAAATCGTTAAAGCCGTTAAGTGTATACATTGTTTTTTTTTTTCTTTCAGTTATTCTCAATGCGTTGCCAGTTGAATTCTTCGGTGTCGGACACTAATAATCCGGTGGTGATGATCGAGTACAAGCGCAAAAGAACGCTGTATTTTTTAATTTTGGCCGTAGTCATTCAACCCATAACCACGTGGTTCTTGGTGTCCAACTTAACGTTCTCGATGAGACAAAAACCTATTTAATAATAGTAAAAAAAAAAAAAAAAAAAACAAAGACCATTTCTCAATTTATCTCGGGGCGTTTCTAATTATTAATTTTTCTTTGTTTTTTTTTTTTTAAATTATTACTATTTTCTAATTATTTATTAATTAACTATTATATACACTTATTATATTTACCTTCTATATTGTAAAAAAAAAATAAATAAATAAATAAAAATGTGTTGTGTATTAACGCGTTAATAACTTAACTCGGGTGTTTGTTAGTGAAATTTCAACAAAATTACTTTATTTTATTTACGATCAAAACCGCATAAACCTGTTAACTGCTTCGTAATATTTTTTCCACAAGAAGAATCGCGACTGAACAGTTTTCCTTGAGAAAATATTTGTCGTCGATTGTAAATTTAACAGAAAAAAAAAAAAGGGAAATGTTATCCGTATCGAGTAATCTCTTGAGAAAATATAAAACGATATTTATCGTCGGCTTTGTTATTAGAAGGTATGCAAATATATAATAACATTGAAGTTGCCCTTAATATAATTCCTGGCCTAAATTATTGTACTGGAAAGGAAAGTAACTCTATTGAAGTACCTTCAATCAACCATAATATACCGTTTATATAATGTGTTGAGGAAACAAACTACTGTTGCGTTGACATCGGCATTTGCTACGAATGAAGTTGGGTTTTTGATACTTTTGAATAATCAATATTAGCTCCTTTCATACTATTTTTCCTCGCTTGTAATACACGACTTGTTGTTTTTTTTTCCATTGTTAATTTTATTAGAAGCTTTTTAAAATCAAACAAAGACATACGTTTGTAATTAAAGTACTGTCTAGATTGATATAACTTGTAGTTTATTTTGTACAGTAAGAAAAGCGTTTGTCGGTGATGAATAAAATATATTATTATATGTACAGACTTTTACTCGCTTTATGACGTAATAGGCAATTAATGTGAAGTAGATAAAATTGTTTAAATTGTTTTTAAAAGTATAACCAAAAGAGTCCAGCAGTTAAAACCAGAACAATAACTGAATTGTTTTTCAAAGTCCAAACAAGTATCCACGTTGTGTGAGCTCTATACTTTTATTGTTAAAAAAAAACACTAAATTGTATGTTACCGCAATAATAATAAATGTCTGTAAATTAATATTATTACTGTTTTTTTTTTTTGTATAATGATTAAATATATTTATATATTATTTTTTAATGACTATATTATTAAATATAAGTCATTTTTTTACAAGTTAATGAAGCTAGTACAATTAAAATTATTTCGTTTAATATTTATGTTGGATATATTTATATTATATACGTATAAAAAGGTACCTAAAAAAAAAAATGATCTGAATATTTACTTTTTGCACCACGGATTAAAAATAATTGTGTTCAAACAATTAAACTGTCACATCTACGGACATATGCTAATTATTATACTTAGTTTATCGACTTACTATACTAAGTCTATTATACAAATTTTATTATATAGTTAAACTGTCGTCGTACGTTGTTTGAGATTGAGATTTAAATTTTCTAACTACTTAAAAACATTTTTATGTCAAATGCATAGTTTAGTAAAATTATTATTAAGTTTTCCACTGTGTATACTGAATACTGATGGTTACATATTTTCCTGTTAGTAAAAATGTAAAAGAATAATACTTTTTTTTTTATTAAATCCCATCCATACAAATGGTTTATAATTACTTACTGTTAAATTTAAAAAAAACTAATCACAGTAAATCATTAAGGGGATTGCATGCAGTTTATTTTTAAGGAGTTTTGTATAGGCAATATCTAAGAAGAAATAAGTTTTAAAACTAGGATGTTTATGGTCTTGCATCTATTTTTTAGTGAAATCAGAATTACACTAAAATACGATTTAAATTTGAATCATAAAGACTAGATTTCAAATCAGCAAACTTGATATTGCACATATTTGCAGATTTGACACTTTTGAGAGCACATAATTGCCTATAACGATTATATTTTATAGATATTTTAGTAGGTGGCCTATTTGTAAGTATAATGTTATTAAAAAATGTTCCATTTTATATTATTATCTTTAGTCGTTCTTATTTATGATTAGGTATGAGCTTAAGAAAACTATACATAACATATGAGAAAAGTATTGAACAAATATTCTGTAAATAAAAATATTGCCCATTTTTTTTTTTTTAAATTATCACCAGTCCTTTTAAATTTGAAAACATTACCAAAATAATTGTAATTCAATTTTATTCTTGGGGTAGGGGGTGAGGGTCAAGTCGCTCAGAGTAAAAAAAAAAAAAATACTTGATGCTAAAAAAACAAGCATAGTACACGAGTAGTGGAAATTTTGTCTGGCTTTTCGGTCTGAAACGTCACAAAAATTATTTAGATTTATTAGAAGAAAAAAAAACTATAATAAAATAAAAATATAAACAAACTTAGGGTCACACTACACACTTATGCCTACTGTTCATACTACAGTCTACAAACTTGTGTCTTTAACCTTTACGTAAGGAGGCTTTGAAAAGAAGAGAAAACCCTGCCCAAAGCAAGGGGTTAGTTCTTGCCCTCACTTGTCTCTCAATCTTGTACATTAGCAATTCACCAAGCCGAAAACCTTTATCTCAATAACAATAGGGTCAAAGAGAGTGTAACAATTATTGGAAAAATCACTTAGCTGTCCCATATTGTTTTCTAGACTGTCGAAACGTTAAAACGATAAGTTTGATTCGGTTATTATTATAATTTATTTTTATTCAATACCGAATAATACAAATTACAGTTTTAAAAACTAGCGTTTTACTCTAATATAATAATATATCTAATATATGGTATAAAATATAATAAGTGTTGTCAATTCAAATAATTTTTTATAATAATAATAATAATTAAAAAAAAAGAGGGTAAATGTTTCAATACAAGGTACGATAAAATATGTTATGGTTTTTTTTTTTTTTGTTGCCACCAATGGCACACAATAATAATAATAATATTATAACTAACGCGATAACGGTTACAATAGTCAAAAAAATGAATACAATAATAATAATCACTAGACGAGTAAATAATAGTCGAAAAAAATAATATATATAGGTACGTAGTTATTTGTAAGGTTAAATATTTGGAATAAATTGTGTCCGTCTAGCCGAGTACGACGAACGCGGTTAGTTTGATGTTCCCGAAGCTACGTTGTTGGACGTCGATTCCACCGTAATGTTCCCGGCAGTCGTATTCGTGCCGAATATGACGGCTAATTCGTCCAACAGAGTTTCGTTTCGATAAGCCACTCTTATGTCGGGCACGTTGGTTCTGGATATGTCGTTGCCGGCCACTCCTTCTTTCGTGTAGTTCGGTCCCAACCAGTATTGTTTAATCTGACAAAAAAAAAAAAAAACGATAGGTACATAAAAGTCAAAACTATATTATAATATATAAACGTTTTCAGTTTTAAATACAAAATATGTTTCACACATAAGTTCAACAATAATAACTTATACGTATGTTTATTCGCTTACTCTGTGCGGGAAACCCGACATCAATACCGAATTCCTAGCCAACTCGCTCATGTCGCAAGCCGACAATTTCCAAACTTGCGCCGCTATAGAGTATTCTTCCATCAAGGGTTCCTTAAATAAAAACGAAAACCAACATTAAAATAAATTATCGTTTAGTAATGATAATTATAATAATGGTAATTCTTGAAAAGTGCCTAGTAGTAAGTACCAAGTATAAAAGTACTTGAAGATTATAGATAACAGATCAGAGATAAGATATTAGATACCCAGAGGGAAGGAGCAGGACAGAAGGTAAGGTAGGAATAGGGCCAAAGAAAACCCCTCTCCTCCCTTGATCCTTTATCGGCTGATACTTCCCTCCTGTCCCTGTCGACATGCTTGAAGCGATAAGAAAGTTAAGTTTTAAATGAAAAAAATAGGTCAACAGGGCCTTCACGTGAATGTGTCTTATATTCCAGTACCAGTGTCTTTCCTTCAAGGAAAGAACTAACGAATAACGATGTTCTTCTTCTCATCTCATCTCATCTCACTATCCGGTGTCGCCATGACGCTATAGTAATTCCACCTTCAGCCCAAAACCTTAACAATGTGCACGGTAAATTTTTGCCTAAGTAGACAGAAGCAGAACGCAATATTCACCTTGGTGAAATGAAACTGCAACGGATCGTCGGTGGACAGGCTGATGACCAGGCCTCGAGCCAAATACTCCGGCAACGGGTTCCGATGGTAGTTCAAAAACAGCGAGTTATTCGACAACGGAGACATGGCAATGCCTATCTGGGCGACATAGTACAAATACTGAAGCACCGGCACTTTCCTCAGCAGCAATCCGTGGGATATGTTTTCGGCCATCATAAAACCGCACACCAAATGCTGAACGGCGCCGGCCTCTCCGCAATGAGGCCTCAGCACGAAAGTGTTCAGTCCTTGTTTGCTAAAAAGCAACAAGGGAAAACATTATTCTCAACAATGTTCAATAGATAGAAATACATACATACATACATTGATATGTTTACAAAGAGTTGGAATAGGTACTTACATTCTTAGATGATTCAAAACGGTCATGTTGGCATACATGTAATATTGGTAGTAGGCGTAAGGTGGGTTGTCGGTAGTGTCTTTCCATTGGGCCGGCTTCGGCACGTCTCGATCGACAAACGGATTTTCCGGTTTGGATTCGTCGTCCACGCTGTCGAATCCGACCACATGTTGCAAAAATCTAAAAAAAAAACAACAACAGTATTAATTATTATGACAACACGGTAGCCTGAACCACCATAAGACAAAATATTATCTCTTGCCCTCTTCGCACAAAAATGCATAACACATATCCATGTCAACAACAGTGACAAGAAACAGCTGATAATGGATAAGTGACAAGAAACAGCTGATTAAATAGGTAAAAGGATTTATGGTTAGGAAGAAGGAGAAGACTATTGGATAGATCAGAGAGGGTAGGATAGCAGGGGATGCAGAACAGTGGGAAAGGTCAGAGAGTCTCATACTATGTTTGTCTATGTAGCTGAGAAATTAATGTGTTTTAATTTTTTTGAAAACTGACCCATAAAAATAATTACCACACAAACCTGATTTTTTAAAAAGCAACAAAGCAACTCGAGTAGTATAATATTAAAACAACTATGTGGGGTTTTTATATTTATAATCTTCCAAGGCCAATTTTTATAGCTGGGACACAACAGTAATTTTCCCCTCCATAAACAACTGGGCATTGGTCTCGTGTAACATCATATTAATAATATCCATAATTTTCACACAAATAGTAATAGTATTATGGATGGCCTTCCCACTTTTTAACACTTGTAGTTTTTAACTGTACATAGATTTTTTTTTAGAATTTGTGCATTAGTTTTGCTTATAATTTGTATCTTATGTAATAGAAGTACTTTTAATTTGGTAGTCATATTATGCGCGAGCCTATCTAAGCCTTATAAGAAATATGGCCCCTCACGTTATAACAATATTATAATTTGAGTAGAGACCATCATTTTTTTTTTACTCTGACCAATCGATTCAGTTGTCACCCTTTACTTTTTGTTCATAATTGATTCGAATTGATAATCACCTGTGTAAATCTGGATGACTCTGTGGGTCATTGGTGGCTTCGAATAATGGCAAAAAAACGTTGTCCAACAGTTGTTGAAAATTGTCGAGTATACTGTTTGACTTGAATATATCACTGAAAAAAAATAAAAAATACAATTAACAACATTTAACAATCACTTGATTTTTTCAAAACAAAATCTCCAATCAACACACTATAATTGGGAAAAAATTTTCCTAGACATTGGATTCAACGATATAGGAAAGGACAGTTTGGCTTTTTTTTTCAGTTTTTTTGGTTTAAGCTCTAAAAATTGCAACAATGTTTTCCTATTATTTTATAAGCATTTTCAATTTGTTTTCAAAAAACGAACAAATTTTAGGTTTAATATAAAATAAACTAATCGCCGTTTTCAAAAATATTACTTGGCGCATTAGACCAATTATTGTTGTTCTTTGTTGAAATCTATCATTTGATCGTTGAAATGCAAATAGGCACTCTATTTAAAAATTAGCTTCGATGTGAAGCTGATGAGGTATTGTTTTTGCAATGATGATTTTATTTTATTTTTTTTATTTTTAGTCAAAAAAATTAAGAAGTTTACCCCTTTCCGCCCAAACATGAGAAAATCATCCAAAAAGTGTAAAAATTGGTCAACGTAACATTATGGGGCGCTATGACTTTTTAAAAAGTAGTCGCATTAGTTTCAAACTTGTATAAAACAAATTGCTTAGACATCATGTTATTAAATAAATAAACATCAAAACCTTTGTGCCAGATAGTTTTATGACTTGAGGTCTGAAAATTAGATTGAAAGTACATCTAGAGTGATACCTGAAAAACAGTTTGATTAAGTTGTTGTTTACGATATACGGTTAACGATGACGACAAAGTATTACGGACAAGCGGTCAACCGTAATCGTATCCACCCTTATAGTAAAATTACAATTTAAAGCACATTATTGTGATAACAATGCTTTTATTTCGTACTCCAACCATCTCCGAATTCGCACGAAAGAGTTTTTTATAGTTACAATAATTTTTGTAGACCCGTGACCTCTCCCGGCAAAATATGACCCGACCCCACTTTACCTGCTTTTGCATGGTTTACTTATTATGTTTATTAAAAAAATCAAATTATACATTAGTTCCTTTTTAGAAAAAACTTAAAGCAACTTATGGTTATATGTATAGTGAAAAAATTAACGATAGACTGACAGTGATCGTATCAGCCTTTCATTAGCGCTGAAGAAATACGTATACGCATAGAGTGTATTATTTTTATAATACAGGGTTAAGGGTTTTAATATTAATTTCTTTACTACATTGGTACCTATAGTGCATGTTTTTACTTTGCACTTACAACAAACGTGGAATTTGAACGAGCCATCTAATGTTGTCAGAATAAACCCGATTGGAAATCGCCCATCGTGCCAGTTTATCCCATTCGTCACGACTCTTGCCGTAAATCGATAAACGGAGTTCGGCATTCTGATACTTGGACTCTTCCAAATCGGCAGCCACTTCGTTGATCACACGAGCAAAATACTTTCCGCCCGTGTGGTTGTCGGTTTTCAAGAACACCTCTCTCAGACGGGATTCTCCAATTGGGTTGTACTTTGCGTTGAACTTGTCGAATCTGTGGAAAGTGTTGCGGTCCTGTTTGTATTGTACAAAAAAATCCAAAAACAATAATAATTAATTTAAAAAAAAAATATATATACATAAAACATTATCCACACAAATACAAAATATAGCATATAATTACATTACATGATAGATGAGTTCTATTGAATAATAGATGAGAACAAAATGTTCATCCTTTTCTTGGAGAAAACATATCAATGTATATTATATCAATATTATATCAAGTATGTTTGATGAGTGGATAAGAGATGTGGAAGCACAACGGCCATAACGTTATAAGTCTAACGATGGGACAGATTTTGATCCTAATGAAAAGTAGTGTTAAGTAAATTTTGGATTGACAGTCATAACACATATTTGTGTTGAGTGACAAATGTTTTTGTAACATCTGATCAATATAGTAAAAAAGAAATAAATTCAAATGAGTGTAATAAAAATCATAGAGGCCCAACATTTTAGTGACAAATTGTCGGTGACCGTGGACTTTTATTTTTATTCGTTTTTTTTTTTAAACTGAAGATTGCATACTTAAAAATAGTAATAATACACATAACAGCTAGCCGTTGCATACTAATTAGGACATCTAATTGACATTGCAAGAAATCTAAGTATCCGTTTACCGCGTGTACATCCAACATATCCACCGTCAGGTCGTAAGAAGTCAACTTCATCGATTCGAAAACTTGTCTAAGCGACATCCCTCCGGCTGTTACCACTTCATCGGCGTGGTTCTTTAGTGTTTTCTTAATGAAACGCAGCAAATGTTTTTGATTCATGCACGACGCAGCGTGTATATGAGTGTCGACCTGTGAAAAAAACACAAATAATTAATACAATATAAAATAGAAACGTACAATTCAATGTTTCTCACAATTGAGAAGACCTCGGAAAGCCCGCCCATTTTATAGGCCTGCGACCTTAAATCGTTTTAACCCTTGCGTTGTACCTTTTAAGATAAATACATTTGATTTATAATACTTTCTATGACCAACAGTAAAAAGTACTGTTATTTTAAGTGTTTTTTTAAATTTTAAAAATAGCCCTAGCCGAGTTGTATAAAAGGCGCTTTACCTATGGAAATGTTATGTTTACGTTTAGACGGACACCTCAAATTGGTCTCGATCCCTAAAATAGTATTTATTTATAAACAATAACTGTTTTTACCATCATAATATAGATATTAGATGTGACTTAAGAACATATTTTTATTGGGTTCATCTATACAGGGTGATCGTATTAAGACACTCGTTTTCTCTTAAAATAATTGCAATTTTCCTTATTGGGAAACACTTTAGTTTATGTTATTTTACAAATTCAAAATTGTATCTTTTTATTTTTCTCTGTAGCTCTATCAACTTTAAAACTCAAGAAGTAACGCAAATATGTTTTAATACGTTTTCGAAATAAGAATAATTTTCAAAACATTTTGTCTGGCCAATAACCAGTTTTGGGTTGTTTGGAGGCGGATTGCGGTAGTGTAATGCCAGCAGATAAAAATAATACTACACTCCACCCTTACTCCTGTCTTAAATTTTAATTTTAATAACTTAAAATGTAATTATACAAAACTGGTTATCGACCAGTCAGCATTTTCAGCAAATAAGTCTGAATGAACAAAAGTAAGTTGAATATATACGTTACCCGTTAAGTTTCAAAAGTCGATAGAGCTCTGGAAAATACTAAAAAAGGTATTTGTACATAGTAATTATAGAATATTATAAAATAACATGAATACATATAATTTCAATAAGAAAAACTACCAAATTATTATCCGAGAAAATGAGCGTCTTACGTTAAATTGATCTCTCTGTAATTTTATATATTCGCCACAATAAGATAATTAATAGTAATAGAAAAAATAATTCAAGCAAGGCTAGCCGATTAAAAATGAAAGTTAATTAGAGAAAGACACTTTTTCATATTTTTTTAAAAAGCCAAAATAACCCAAAAATGCACACGTATTGGGCAATTGTTTATTAAGAACGTTTATAAGTCAAAATTAACAGAATTCGTTACATCTAAAACGATAAGCCATCAAAATCAACAATAGCACACTATTCTGACAGCTTACTTAGATTTTAAACTTATATTCTTATGTTATAGCATAAGAATGTTATGCCTTTTAAAACGGTATAAACTTAATTTTTCTCTATCAGAATATCACATATTTAAATTATTTTGAGGCAGTAAGAACAATAAAAAAACTCTTTAATTCCAAATTAAAAAAATAAAATTGTAATGTTTTTTAAGTACATATTTGTGTTTTAAATTCTAAAAAAATTTCATATTATACTTACAATTTATTATATTTTCTAGAGAGCTGTCAACTTTGAAACTAAAATTTTAAATTCAAGAATATCTATCGTCAGTAAGCTGATAAAGCTTTAGAAACTTCAATATTAAATGTTTCTTATTTTTAATTATCACATTTCTTATGGACTGACTTTATGAAGAAATCGGTTTGGTAGTAGGATTTTTTTTTAAAAGTGTCAATTATTTATAAGCTATTGCGTTTATTGAATTAATCTTGAACTACCATAATATTTTAATCATTAAAATTACAAAATTTTCGGACCAGTTCGTGACACAAGGACAAATTAATGGGAAAGAAAGTTCAACAAGGAACTCCAGGAAGAATTGGGCTTAGCACCAGTCACTAGTTACATAAAAGGACACATAATACAGTGGGCCATATTACGAGAAGAAACTAAGAAGAAACCTCGAGGCAGACCGAGGGAAGAGGTGGCTAGACGCAGTAGAAGAGAATCTTAAAGCTCTGAGAGTGCAAGAATGGAATGGAATAGTTCAGGATCCAAAGAGATGGAGGGATGTAGGGATGGTGACAAAGAATCTAATAGAGTCGTGAATGCCAGTGAAGAAGAAGAAGAAGAAGAATTAAAATGAAAAATGTTAATTTTTTTAATTATAAAAATACTATTTACCTTTCTAATGTTATAGAAATCGCGATGTGGAATAGCTTTTTGCGAAGCGAGTTCTCTTAACTCGTTTAACAGAACGTGCAATTGGAATTTCGAAGACAAGTACGATAGTCGACGATAGCAAAACGATTTTCTGTACAAAAAAAAAAACAAAAAATTATCATACATTCGATTATAAGAGGAAAAAAAATACTGAAAACGGGTAAAAAAAAATATGGTAAAATAAACCGACTAAAAACGGCGTAGAGTTTATTACAAACGAATTTGTTTTATGGCTAGGAGTCAGTTCAAAATTAGCACGTTTCAACAAGATATGCCCCATTGTCTTTGCCCACGGTCTTATATACAGGCCAGGCAACTAGACTACTTATTGATGATCCGAATCTAGTTGAATTTTCAATGTATATGTTTTATATATGTTATTATTGGCTTATCGTGATAGTTATATCATAATAGACGCAGACTCGGATCTAGAAATACAATTTGGAGGGGAGGGGTCAAGTTGCTCAGAGTAAAAGAAAAAATATATAATCCTAAAAAAAAAAAATCATATTAGATCATCAAGAGGATTCGATACCAGCGGTTTTTTTCAGTCAAAACACATCATTTTTTGTCCATCGCACATGCTGAATCAGTAATCCGATAAGTAATTTGAAAACAGATTTGAATTTGTCATAAAGTTTACTTAACCATCCTTCGAGGCACTTTTTTCAATTTTGAATTTTAGCCCTTTACAAATTTGATTTTAAAATTTGAAACTTTATAAAATGTTCAAACGTTCCTTATTTATAGTAAGAAAAAGCTATCAAAAAAGTACCACGTAGGATTCCAAGTAAACTTCATAACAAATTCAAATCTGTTCGGCTTGAATCGGCCTGTGCATGGTCAAAAAATGTACAATTATATTAACTAAAACGGCTTTTAATCATAGACAAAATTATTTAAATTAAATCAATTTTTTACATAAAAAAAAAAGAAATCCGTTTCCCACATAACCTAGTAATGTTGCCAAAGAATTTGTACATCTTTACAGAATAGAGATCAGACCATCTTAAGTAGCCGAAATTTTGTCTGGCTTTTTGGTCTGAAACGTCACAAAAACAGCCCGCATGCAATACCCTTAGTAAGTTAAATTGACTTTTGTAGAAGTATTTATTTGGCGTATCTACTATTTTCTCAATGGAAGCTGAAATTCCGATTTTGATTGAGATATTGGAAAATTAGTTTATAGATTTATTAGAAAAAAAAACTATAATAAAGTTATAATACAATTTAGCGTGTTATTTGATGTCAGATTCTTTTTTTTACAAAAACCAAAGTTTTCTAGTAGTTTTTAAATAAACCGTGAAGGTTAAAGTTAATTTCTGGGAAGGGGTCATGACCCTCTCCTGCATCTGTGCCTGAATATACGGCCTAGCTAACCTTTGATGATTCATCAATAAATAAGCCAATCTACTACTTTGGGGTTTAGTCTGGCAGCCTGACCTGTATATAATACAGTGTCCTTGCCTATAATAAGAGACACGAAAGTGTGATGAGGAGGAGAGTGACAAGAGATAATATGTGAGGTGATAGGTTTTCAGGAGTGGGCGGGTGCCATAAAACATATTCGTGTGTTTCTCCTCGAAAACGAGGAAAAGTCTTTTGTTATTGTTTAACGTTTACTTGTTAAATAACAATCGACGAAACTTACAAAGGTCCGTCGGAAATCATAGTGCACAGCCGTGTCATGTCTTTACAAAACGTCTCCAAGTTCGGGTACGGAAATCCCTGAACGGGATTTTCCGAATTGGGATCTTCGAATAATTGGAACACACCGTCTTGCGAACGTATTGTGTATCCCAGAGACGGCGGGAATTCACATTGCCAAGGGTCGCCCACGCTGGCCGGTGGGTGTACCGGATGGTCTGTGAAAATTTGTTTAAAACAACAGTAATAATAATAATAATATAATGATGATAACTATATATACAGCATTCGAATATTAGTCGACAAAACAAACAACGGTAGTTAATAAAACGTCATAACAAAGCAACAATATCTATGTACATAATAATTAACGATTAATAACTACTATAAAATACAATGTAATTGGTAATATTAGAGCTATGCGATTATACAACAATGTTCTCAGCACATCATATAAGTTATTCGGTTAAAACTACAAAATAAATACAATACGATTAAAAAGCGGCGGTAGGTAGTTGAGACACGTGTAATTTTACATTTATTTTTAATTCATAAGTCAAACGAGCGTGCCGACTGCGGACTATATTGTATAATATTTTAAAATTTCAACTTAACTCTCGAGATCAACGGTGGATACACGTTTTAGTTAACAGTAACATAATATTATAGGATACACATTCAAAAGGATTTTAAACATCATTTCTATCGGTTATCCACAATGGAATAACGCGATGATGAACTGTTAAGTTAGTGCAAATTTGTAGTGTGATAACTGATAACTACTGAAGTAGGTACACTATAATAGAACGGCGGCGGCGGTATTGAAAATATTAATAAAAAAAAAAATGTTAAAGCTTTTTATAATCCCCACGAATTTTTTAATATTGGCATAAATATGTCTTATGACTGAGGAGGAGGAGAGCGAGGGACGGCGACAAGGGGAAATCAACAAGTGATAACAGGATCCGCTGATAAGAGACAAAAAGGATCAGCTGATCATAAGACATGCTCATTATCCAATACTGGTCTTTCCTTCAAGGGAAAGATTGCATTTTTGTTGTTTTTGTAAATTGCTAGGAATATATATATTAATTTGTGTATATATTAGTGTTACAAGATTCAAACGTAAATAATGTTAAAGAAAACTGATTTGATCATCGCTTATCACACGCACCGTATTCACCGGACGCAATATCAAACAATAGTTGATCCGTAAACGCGTCGTCCATGGTTGAACTCCGACGGTCGGCCCACGGATTATAAGAGGACTTCGAGGACGGTCTCCGGTGTGTTGAAGACCGTCGTCGTTGCTGATCAACTGTTTTAGCAACGACCGTTGCTTCTGCTATTATTATTTTTACACACGTTAGAAAACACACCCGAAATGGCAATACATAAGATTTTCCCACGTGGGTGGTCTTTTCCGGCATTGCATTACCGTTTACCGGATAATCAATTTAATATGCTACACTTTATAAAAAAAAAAAAAAGGAACCCTACACAGTTAGGTCAGGGCATAGTGGGGACGAAGCATATTGGGTTTCGAGAAGGTCACAGATATCACATTCAAATAGGTGCAAATGGACTGGCTCCCAAACCAAAGAGTAAAAATATATTATAGAGCTGTAATAACATACGACTTGTACTCAGCTAATTGAAGGCGACCGACAGTGTGACCACTTTAAGTAAAGATTAATACTTTCTTTTTTTAATTGTTAAACACTGCACAGTATCGTCCTTATCAATTATATAGATAAATTAAAATTGCACGATAATGTCATAGTAAGATAACTGCTAAGTCATATGTTTCGTATCACATGGTTGTACAAGTATGAAACAATTAAAAAATATGTACCAGAGAAAAATAAGTTCTTCGTTCTAGTCACCAGTATGAAGCCATAACCAAAACACGGTTATGGACATCTGAAAAGCTAATATTTTGGCTAATGTATATCCTACCCGAAACCCTTAACCCTTGATCAAATTAACAATTCGGGTGCAGACTGCAGATCCATCCTTTTTTACTAGTTTTAGTTTTAACACCGAGTTGATAATAAATAAAAAAGTTCTCATTTATTTATTAATTGTCCATCGACAGCTGTTAAGTTCAGCTTATATTCCATAGTCAAACGTGTTACTTGTAAAAATAAAAATTAAGCGTTTGTTTTTAGGTATTAAGTTTAGAAGAATGTGCTGGATACTTTATACAAACAAGTATTAGAGAGATCCTCGCCGCAATCCTATTGCGACAGCAGACAACTATAATTTACCCTAATGGCTCTTTGAAAGATCATTTGTCAGTAAAACATACTACTACTATTGCACACACTAACTATTGGAATACTGGTTTGGGGTGTCTAAATTGTTTATGAAATTATGTATTACTCGAATATCTATAAGGGAAGGAAATGCCACAAGGTAAACTTGGGTAAACTAATGTAGCACGTTAAATCAACTATCAAGTATCATTACTATACACAATAGGGGAGATTGTAAATTGCATCAGGAATATTGTTATCATTTATCAGTGTAGTAATTGACGGTGGTGGACTTTCAGCTTAGCAGTATTACCCATTCGTGGTTGATTTCGACGAAAAAAATAGTCAAAATATAATTAAAAACTTATGAATTTTCAAACGGGGGGGGGGGGAGTAGTCGGATATATACTGATAATAATAACATTAGTTTATAGCTTTTTTGCGCAGCAGGTAGGACTACCTTTGCCTTATGTGAATTCACTATATTTAATGTGATACGAGTGTATTGGAAATAATTTTCACTCATTCTATTTAAAATATGTTTTTTATACAATTCGAAAAATGGATCTTATTTAAAATCAAACACCCCCAAACCTTTTAACACCCCATTCAAATAATTTAAATTTAAGGACTTAACTGGGTTTTGGTGCTTTTTATTCAATTGATAATAACTTTGGTGTTTATCCATAGATTTTCATCAACGGTAGCTTGTTTTTTTTTCGTAAACTAGTGTCTGTAAATGAGAAAATGCTGAAAATTGTAATGTATTTTTCGCGCCAGCTAGTCACTTTACACAATAAAAGGGTGGCATCTGATTTTTGTTTTCGCTGTAAACTATGGCAATCGTTTAGCCGTACATAAAAAGCTTAGTAAATATATTTAAGAGTTTTGGCATCTTTTAGCAATAAAAACCTTGTGCAATTCACAATCGCCCACATAGTGTATAGGTCTTGTCAAAACATATGTAGTATTGGATACCTAGTATCTACACAATATATATATATATATATATATATATATATAACAATTGGATAATTAACCTAAAACTTAAAAAAATAATAAAATGCGAAAACTGTCTATTCAACTAAAAAAGTAAAAAATTATTAAATCATATTATTATTATTGCGTAGATGACTTTTATATGGATAACAGATTTAAAAAAAAAAACTGTATCATTAAGTCACTTGTTATTTTAGAGTTTTATATTATATATTCTGTAAAAAAAACTTACCAGCAATCGACTGGCGATCTTCGTGCTTGATTACCCGAGCAGTTGGGTAAGGCTGATGTTGTCTGACTCCAGACTTGGCGTCGTTTACCGAATTGACGGTACCGTCTGCCGAAGGCGACGAAGACGAGTTGCCCGTGGTGGTCGCATCGGTCGACGCGTCTTGTGTTGCTGATACATTTTCCTGTTGTCGTTTCTTGTGGAAAAACTTCGAGGTGATAGTAGGGAACGATTGATGGGACACGCGCATGTAACGTTCCCGAATGTGTAGCGCTTCCATGAGTTGTTGCGACGCCCAGTGTAAATCCTCCAAAGGTACCTACACACAGCAGATTTGGTAATTAAATATTTAAACGAACAGTGTTAACTCTTACACTGTTTTTGATGATATGACAATATTAGAAACGGAGAAAATCTAATAAATCCATTTCTTCTCCGATTACTTCTCTAATGGCCGTTCGCACCAAATATACGTGCTCACATTTTAAGTATAGTTGGTTCGAAGGGTCATAAGGGAGAGCAACAAGGGTGGTCCTGAGAATGAAAAGAGGGGGGGGGGGAAGCTGGAAAAAAATTTACTTTAAATATATTTCTAATATATTATTTTAAAAAGAAACATAAAATGAAAACTATAAAAAAAATGGATATATTTTCTCTTTTCAATTATTTCTTATCGCTTATCTTTTGTCTTATCTCTTAATATTTAAAATATATTTTTGAATATTGTTACGCGAAAACGGCGACATACTATTTTTTTTCATAATAAGAATGTTTTTGGACACCGTTTAAGTATTTCAAATTGAATCGAAATGGATATAGACTGTTTTTTTAGGCAAACACGTCACTTTTTTTTATTCATCGTACCGGCCGACCTCATTATCGTATAATAAATCTAAAAACGGATTTGTCTTGGTCATAAAGTCTACATGAGATAGGGTTTTGCCTTTTTTCAAAATTTAATCCTTTTCAAATTTGGCAACATAATCAGTAAGGAAGTGAGGTTTTTTAGGGTAAATGTATTACTGAAAAATTTTGGTTTTTAATGACTAAAATTAAACAAAGAAATAATATTGAAGTGTCTAGGAACCGTATCGGCCCAACCCACAAAATATCAATTTGTGTTTTATTTGAAAATATGTTACAGAATTGTATTTCTTACCAGTGACAAACTGGCCCAACTCTCAAAATTATTATTCGCTAGAAAGCAGCACATAATTCATTTTGTCATTGGAATTTTAATAATTATCTCCAGTGCAAAAAAACTTAAAATTTATGATAGTTCTATACATGGTCGAAAAGGCATTAATTTATTAAAATTCAAGTGACCATATTTGTTTCGTTTATTAAAACAAAACAAAAAAATGAATAAAAGTCAAAACTTTGAAAGCTTGTGCTGTAAAATTTCACTTTTGGGGGTTGGGCCGATAAGGTTCTAGACGCCTCACATTAAAGGGTCATAAGTTGTGTTGGAAGTTTGCAAACAAACTTATAAATACAGCATTATTTAAGAGGTAATTTCGATCATTTATAAAAATCATAGTAATCGCATACCTAAAAACATTAAATTAATTAGCGAAATCTTTTAAAGAAAAATATTAAGTGTACTTGATGAATTCTATCATGTTTATAAAGACTGTGTTTGTCACAACGAATAACTTTACATCTAATCTAATATTTGAAGTATGTTTTTTAGAACAAAATGTAAAATGTTGAAGAGCTTTGTTTACTATGTTTTCAACTACTTAAATTCAAAACGACGACAACAATACTAGCAGTATTATGAAGTTTATCTTATACTTGGGTATCTCATGACACATTATTATATTGATTATTTAAAGGATGGTATGATAAAACTTGGACATAATAAATCCATTTCTTATAAGCAAAAGACGTCCCAACCTAAGACTACTGACTGGCATAAGACGTTTAGACAACAAACATTAGAAATTGTCTAACAATTTATTTCACTAGAAATCGCCACGGATTGCCAATGGCTTAAGGAACAGGCAATGAAAAAAAAAACGATTTTTTTCAAATCTGTATTAAGTTCTGCGTAGGTTGATAGAATCACTTTATATAATTTTTTAAAGTTGCCGATGTAGAATCCTGCATGTTTTTTGATTTTCAGAAAAATGCTCCACTTGTAAAATCAAGGTTTCTTTGTCATATGAAGTACATTTATGCAAAATCTCAGAAAGGGTTTTCTATTTTTAGTATAGATAGAGGGAAGGGGAATTTTGTATCTAAAAAATGTATAATCTTTTGTTTGCGTTAAGCAAAAAAAAGTTTCTTCTAGATTTTTCTTTTCAACGAGCCAGTAGTGATAAAATTTGGTTCTTCAAGACAGAAAAATAATCAGTAAAATGGTTTTCCAGAAACTATTTTTTGTTTCTGATAAGAGATTAGAGTTGAGGGATGTGGTTGGGGTTGGGGTGGGAATTAGCTTGGAGATAGGGAATGGGAGATAGGGGTAGGGGATAGAAATGTTTTCGAAAAGAAAAACTTCAAAATTGCAATTATTTTCTGAGAAAATCAGCGTCTTGCGTTAAGGGGCCTCTACAGGGGGAAACTTATTAATGAACTAACACTAGTTTAAAAATTGATCTACGATCGAAGCCTTGAAAATGTTATGAATAATTCAAATGTTTTCCTAGGAACAGTATGTTTGTACTAAAATAGATCCTACCTACTTTATAAAAATAACCTTTTTTTTTATGAATTTACAATCTATAATACAAGGCAAATAGTAATATTAATATACACAAACATAAATATGATAGAACCCAACGTGATTTTTTCCTAATTATTTTTAATTTAATATTAAATATCAAAATAAATCCTTCTTCCTATGATTATGTAAATGTTAAAAATATTTACCTCAAGAGAATTACATGCGGTCTATTTTTAAGGAGTTTTGTACATGCAATATTCAAGAAAAATGTGGTTTTAATAAATTTCGACCATGTCAATTAATCAACCGGTTAATTTGTATAAGCTTCAAGGTGTGATTTTTAATTTAAATAGTTTTATCTATATTTAAAATCCATTTTGGTTTATTTTGTACCAAAAAACTAGACAAAATGTCGATTATACAGGACGGTCCAATTTCATTTTTGTAAAGAGATTCCGAATTCTTTGGTTACTTTACTATGTTATGTAGGAAGCCGATTTTCATTAAAATATGTCGGTTTCTTGTAATTAAATAAATTGAATTTGCTTTTTTTTTCAACATTGAAATACAATTTTTCACATAAACAAATCCGTTTTCTACAATATAACCTAGTAATGTTGCCAAATAACTCTTGTATCTATCTCTATAGTGGTAGAGGTCCCTTAAACCACCACACTGTATAGTAATAATATGTTTGCATGTTTAACTCACTCCGCTGTTGTGCTCTCCGCTAATGCTGACTCTCTGAAAGTGTGGCACAAAATCGTATTGTCCTTGGCTATCGTCTCCGTGTTGTAGCCAGTGGCCCGTTTGTCCACCAAAATCCGGGGCGGCAGACGAATCCGGTAAATCCGAAGATGATCCATCTGCGTGTACCGGTTGACAACAATTACTGTCATCCACGTTCGAAGATGTCGCCGGTTGTGCCGTGGGTTGTTGCCCGTGGACGGCCGCCGTCGCGGCTCTTTTTTCATCGAACTCTTTGGCCAGACTAGACGGATTGAGCAAATCATAAAAAATCATTAAAAATAATTGGAAAAATTAATTAATTAATTAAAAAAAAAAAAAAAAAAACGTATAACGTATTCCGAGTAAAGACCGGCGGCTTGTGCGGACGGGCAATCGCCGACGAGGATCTATTAAACATAATATTATTAGGTTTGTACTATGATTGCATTTGAAACAAAAACAACATTTATTATCAGCAGCGGTACATTATTAATATACTAGTGTAGTATACCACCACCGACACCGCGTCATAAACTCGTCGGTAAATAATATATAAACGCGCGACAGTAGTAAAAAGTCACGACGGCGGATCAAAGACCACCACCGCAGTTATTCATTCTGTATATTTGTTTTGTACTATTACATTAATTCAATTATTACGCTACGACACAACTTGTTTCATTTCTACTTTGACCGTTTATTCGTACTACTCTAAATTGATTTATCTACGTTTTCTCGTGGACTTATGAACTCGGTAACACAAAAATATCAAGGTTAGAAGAAGGGGCGGTCAAAGGCTACCTACTTACTACTACCGACTCAATAATAGGCATACACTAGGTATTTACTAAAATGCCACATGGATTTTTATCATTTTTTCAACCTAGTCCATTTTTATTATCAACAACAAAATTAACATATAATATATTTTTATAGTAAACAATCAAATCAAACGCACGCACGTTTGCAAAGCACACCGAGATAAACATTATTTTGGAAATCAAATCCTCTATTCTAAACGACCAAGCTAAACATATTATTTATTTAAAACTAAACAACAAAAACAGAAGAATCTCTTTCAACTAGGCAACAAGCCTCGTCGTGTAGTTTGTACAGCCTGATGAACCGACAGTAAAAACGTTTACACAGTGCAAACATGTTAAATTTTTAAATTTACAACAAAAAAAAAAACACAACAAGCAGTAATTTTATCGGGTCAATCACTCGTTGGAAACTGCAATTCGTAGAGATTGTGTTTAATCAGTTTTATTAAAAACGCTTATGAATGCAACTTTGTGAATAATATTTAATGCTTGTACTTATATCTTCTAGTATGGTATTTATGTGAGCGATATTCAAAATAAAATATGTTTTCGAAATCCATACATTTTATACACTATCCGTACCTATAATTCATTGTAAGCAAAATATATTTCAATCGTTTCAAGGTAGATATAAAATATTATAATAATATACAAATGATCATGTTTGTGAACCATTTTTTACTGGCCAAACAACAAGTCGAATCTCACGGAAAAAGTATTTTACTTTTGGGTCAAATTCGGTTTCTTTAAAAGTAAAAATTTGCAAAATTTCAATTCCTAAAGATTGAAGTGTATTAAACAAGTATATTAAAATATAATGGAACATTTTTTTTTCGACTATTGTCTTATTTCATTTATGATAAAATAAAAGCAGAGATTATATTATTATTATAAAGCAATCTGATAGCAGAAAATAACAAGTAACAAACAATAATGAAATGAACGTGGTGACACACACGTATTACATATTTTATCAGCGATAAATGTGAAAAAATACAATATTTACACACATATATTGGTTTTACAAAAACATGTGTCGGGTTCGATGTACATAATTAAAACAAATAAAGGTGTAACACTCTTTTACACTGGAGCTATTAGAAGATAGACCACTAGTGTTCAATTAAATTTGTTCGATTTATTATGAAACCAAAACGTACGATAACATTTATATAAATAAATATTATTGTTAACATATAGAATAGGATTTTTTGATTATAATTGTAAAAAATCAAGAAAGTAAACGGATTGTGAGATAAATAGAAAATACATGAAATGATGAAATTTTACACAATATTTCAATTTTACCATTTACACTATGATTATCACAAAACTTTAAGTATAAATAAGGTTTTTGCAAACAGGATATATTTTCTGCGGATACGATAACATGTGATTATTATTTTATAGAATATCTTATATAAATAAAATTAAAAAACAAGCAGCTAGAAAAACGATTTTTTTGCATAAATCAATCATGTCCTATGCGTATATCGTCAAGACGAACGCACCAGAGCGATAATTGGCTTTGTGTATGACGTCACATTTATAATAATAATTGTATTACATTACAAGCACAAAGAAACCCTACTGTATCGTTAGTCTAGTCTATCAGCCACTAGGTCAATACTTATTCCACCTTCTCATCGTTAATATAGCCACGAGGTCACGGGTAAATAAAAGTTGTGTGGCAAATAGTGATTTGTCAGGTAAGTTAATTTAACATTTATTAGAAAGATAATAATATACAAGAAATATAGCTGGTATTAAGACACATTATTGTTATGCAGCTCATCGTGGTATTTATCACAGTAACATAAGTCACACAAATAATATTAATATTGAAATAATATTAATTAATATTCACGATAATACGTTATGTAAGCCTCTACTAGCTCTGAAGTGTTGTAGTATTTACCGGCTGACAAAATAACAAATTGTTCATTTATTTTATAAGAACAATACGAGACAAGGCAATTACGCAACGCTTTGCCACCGTACAGATCAATTAAAAGATGACACATATTTTATAAATAAGCACAAAAACGTGGTTAGCCGTCATCTCATTTACTATAATATTACGAAAGAATATATTATTAAAGACGGAACGGGAAAACATTACTAGAGTTGAACCAAGCAACCCTTAAGAAGTTAATATTAATCAGATATTTAGCAGCTTTTCATAAACTATATTAAAAAATATTTATCTTCTATTTTTGAGAATAGGTACATAAATATAGAGGTGTGATTGACTGGATGGAAGTATATTGAAACAATGGTAACGGTATTTTAATCGAAATTTAAATTTAAAATTGACTATTTTAGACCCTAATCACAGACTACAGGAATAGCTTTACAAAATGAACGTTAATTGTTCAACCCGTGACCAAATTCGAGTTCATTACAAACCATACAATACGATTCATTAGGTGCACTTATTTTTTTCTTGAAATGTTTGCAATTTTTTAGTTTTTCTTTTTGAAAATATTTTTTTTCTTATGTTATATTACAATACCATACAATTACTTAATATTTATCTAATTTTATTCCAAAGCTCTGTCCATTTAAAAAATAAATGGTAATGTATATGGTGTATATGTGGTAAATTTTTACTGGTTGATAAATAGTTTTGGATAATTATTGCAGTCCTAAATTTTAAATTTTATTAGCTGTAAAAGTAATTATTCGAAACTGGTTAACGGACAAGTAAAAATGTCCAGCAAATTGTTCAAAATTTTAAAAGTAAATTAAATAATTATGTTACAGTTTAAGTTTTTAAAGTTGATAGAGCTCTGAATAAAATTAAATACAATGTGTAATAAAATAACACTCACCACTGTAGCTCGACTTTAAAATTGACAAAATTACACTAAACAAATGAAGCCGAAAACGTTTTGATTTTTCATAAGTGTGCATGAGTATAAACGTAAATAAAGATATATTTTATTATGTTTACACAGTAAACATAAGTGTATGATTTTTTTAAGAACAATAGATAAGAGCGCGCGTATCTCTATTTTATGTTTTCGAAATGGTTTTGAACAAAACTTGAAATAATTTCAATTATTAATCAATTTTAGTTTCGATGCGGAGTTGAGAAGGTATTGTATGAACATTGATGTGTTCTTTAAAATGTTTTAATTTGTTTGTCTGTACCCACGTTATCTTATCTTGTCAGAAATCGTACTTAGAAGGTACTTAAAAAAGCCAAACATGTAAAAAGTTTACCCCTTCTCCTTCAAAAACGCGAAAAAAACAAACAAATTTATATGTTTTTCAACTTAAATTACTATAAATATTTTTTAAATTAATCGAATTATTTCAAAATCTGTATGGAATATTCTTTAAGACATAGTACTACAAGAAAAACGTCGACCAACCAAAAAAAACATCATAGGCACTTTCTATCCTAAAAGGGGTGGAACATTTTTTTTATATTCCTCTTTTAGGTGAAGTTTTATGGGTTGAATTCGGAAAATTAGACTAAAGCTAGATCTATAAAATGTACAATTTTCTCAGAAAAATGTAGTCAACCTTTTTTTTTTATAAAAGAAAAACGAAAAAAAAACAGGGGAAAACTACACTGACCGTAATCAATTTTTGGATTGCTATGCGACTTCAACAGTCAACAGGTATTTGAAAATATTTTAGTTATATTTTCAATTACGATATATGGATAAGCATATGTATGATAATTGATAAGCTATATATATATATATATATGGATAAGTATAAGTATAGCAATAAATTATTATAGACGGACGAGCAACTCTAATCGCATCCACCCTCGTACTTAAAACAAATTTTCAAACATTGTCATAAGGTACAATGCTTTTATCGATATTTGTACTTCTATCATTCGCCGAAGCGTTTATTCGAAACTGATTTTGTCACTTTCAATTATTATTATTCATATAAACCTTGTGACCTTTCCCCCTCTCGTTCAATATGCTCCGTTCCCTCTAACTAGTGATAAGAACTGAAGTCGACTTCGCCATTTTTGTGGGATTTCTGTGTGTACAAAATATATATATATATATATATATATATGATTCTGTGTTATCAACTTAACTTGTAGTTGTTATAAACAGTGATAACAGTAATAAACATTTAATAAGGTTCTAGTTCCCACAAGGATGGGGGATAATGGTAAAATTCTGTTGGCGACATGAACTCTTATAGCAATCTAGTTTATAATAATAAATAAATATATATATATATATCCGTGTCCCCACTATACTGGCTTTTTATTTATTTAATAAAAACACTATAAAAAACACATACCTATTGCTAATTGCGGCCATTTTGCTTTCGATTCGTTCGATTGGAAATTGTGGTAGCTGATAAGAAGACGTGACGCTGCCACCTACGTTAGACGCCAAGTCGGAGGCGATCTGAGGTGCAGTTCCCGTCGAAGATGCGGCGCTTATGGCTGAACTCTGTTGCATCGCCGGAGGAGATGTGGCCATTGGGTCGTCGTCGTCATCACTATCTGTGTACACAAAGAGATGATAAAACACACTAGCATAATATTCAATAGCGGTTTATAATGTTACATAAATAACATATTTTTATCGTGGAAAAATGTGTTTTTTTTTTTTTGCCATTCAAGAAGCTCAATAATATACAACCGCAGCCCGATTCTCGACAAGCAAGGCGCGCGCGTTTACTCTGATTTGGCGCGATAACGCCTCACAACAGGAATAGCATTCCTATTTTGCAAGGGTATCCGCGTTCGCCTAAATCGTATATGGGAGAGAGAGAGAGAGAGCGAGAGACTCGGTCACCTTGTTTAACGATCACGTGTAACCGAGGAGTACGTGCCGCTGTACAAACAAGACTTCTCATTTCTCAATGCACTTGATTAATTAAACTATATAATATATATATAATAGAAGAAAAGAGGCTAACTAACAGTGGCTACGGTCTAGATAAAAAATTATAGGTCTCTCGAAATAACGTTTGAATATCCTTAGACAGTATCAAGTTTGTGACATATATTAATATGTATTTTATGCGCAATCATTCGACCGTCTTTAGTCAGCACTTATAACGCTGTATAAAATAAAGAAACACTTAAATAAATTACCATTTATTTTTACGGGTTGATTTAAATGTAAAACTAAAGTACTAAAGCTAAGGAATTTAAGTGATTTACCTAAGTGCAATAAACGTATCACGCAGGACTAGTAGCGGATAAGAGATATAATTAATGATATAGGATCACATCCAAGTATATATTATGTAAGGTGGACTTAAAACATTGTATTTGTTAATAATTTACATTTAAGTATTGTGTTCTTAAACAATCAGTACAAATTTATTTATTTTTCATTAATAAAAAAATAACTCTCCTAATTAAATATAAAAAAAAATATGTTGTAGTGAATTGACATAAAGATTAAAAATAATAACGCAAAAGGACACGATTTAAAAGTTCAATAGAAATTTGAAAAAGGTGCGATTTAACGAGCATTTTTTTTTTAGTTTTTAAACAATTTTTTTGATGATAGTGAGGAGAATTTACTAAAATTAGAAAATATTCAAATTTTTTCTGAAATCTTCTTAATTTCTTCCAGAGCGCTATCAATTTTGAAACTTAAACTGGGACTTCAATTATTCTGCTTTCAAAAAAGTAATAAAATATATAACTTTCTAATTATGTTTCAAAAGTTGATAAGAGCTTTGGAAAATACTAAAAATGGTAAATATTTAGTAGTTTTTTAATATTAATACTTATAATAAAAACATGTTTTAAAAAAGAAAAACTATAAAATTGCAATGTATCGCCTTGTACACTAGTTCATAATTCACAGTATTATTCTTGCATAAAATATAATTTTTTAAATTAATATAGAGGTATAAGAAAAAATTACATAAATATATACTTATTATACTATAAACAATTGGATTTTAGCCCCTCCGAAGATGTTTTTCTATTTTAGTACTGTCAACAATATTATAAGATTAGAGATATTAGTGGCAGGTATAAAGAATCTTCAACCTCACCAGTGATCTATGGAAAATACTTTTACACGAATGAATGTAAATGATTTTAGTCAAACAGACGTTATAGTAACATAATGTACGAGGAGTTTAGTACTTAGATACTTGTAAAATAATATATTACCATCATCTGAAAAATCCCTAAGCGAATATCCACGATCAGAATCCGACTCGGATTCCGCCCTGTTAACAAGTGCATTTGGAGATTTACAGTACGCCCGTCTTAAATGTGATTTCTGATAAGCAGATGCACTATTCGACGGTTGTGGTGGTGGCGATGGAGATCCGGTGGAAGGATTTATGTTAATTAGTCCACGTCTATTCATAGTAAGGATTCGGGGTAAAAATGTAACGATTCAGTAGTTGAAAAAAAAAAAATACTCAAATATTAATAATATTACTAGTACAAATTAATCGGGGGAAAAAAAAGGAGATAAATTTCAGTAGCTATGATTATTTTTGTTTATGTTAGATTCAACGATAACGGAACACTACAAAGTAAACTGGCAAGTAGTAATGATCTGTTTTGTGTCACCGACGAGTAAAGTCGACTCAAGTTGGCATAAAAATGACATTCAACAACACTACCTACCGTTGTTCTTTTTTTAAAAATAGAAGTGTAGGTCGTAGTTCTCTAATTTTAGCCGAATACAAAGCTCACACACACACACACATACTATAAAAATATTACCCACCAACTAAGTATATATAACACAAAGGAAAGACATGCCCTGTACTTTATATTTGGACTTTATTGTAATCCGTAATCACTAATTAGAAAAAAACATGTTGTGATCATAACTTAATTATATTTATCGTTTAATGAATAAATGTGCTTAGCTCTGGGATCGACTATTATTTATTTTATCCATCAACTTTTTATACAAAGAACACAGGGTGAATGGTTCCATATGACCAAGTCAATATCTTAAAAGAGTTTTTTAAATTATTCTTTTTCACAGTTTTATTATAGTTTTTGGTTAGGCCAAATTTGATACATATTTCAATGATCCCATCCTTTATGTGTGAAACCCAATGAAACTAAGATTTTGAAACGATAACGTGCAATGTGCATACTTTACTACCTTTTTAAATTAAGAATAATTTACTGAAAATTTTGACTGGTCGATACCCAGTTTTGAATAATTACTTAGAAAGTTATTTAAGTTTAAAATTTAGGATAAGGTGGATTAACATGCTCAGATAAAAATAATACTACACTCCAACCTTCCTCCCGTCCTAAATTTTAAACTTTAAAAGTGATTATCCAAAACTGGTTATCGACCAGTCAACACTTTCAGTAAATTATTCTTAATGTAAAAAGTTAACTAAATATATACGTTTACCATATAAGTAACAAAAGTTAATAGAGCCCTAGAAAATACCAAAAAAAGGTAAATATTTAATCATTTTATATCTTATATTTTTGAAAAAAATTTTCAATATTGGGCGAACTAATTATTATAAAAGTATAAATATAAAGGGGAAAAATTGCATTTCTTAGATATAATGATTTTAATGAAAAATATTAGGGTACCAACTATAATACCGAAATTATTAAAAATAGATTCAATACTTTCGATCTTATTAGTTTAATTATAAACTTAAATTTCAATTAATCAAACTAAAAATCCGGCCATACATTCATACATTCTGTAGCTGGGACTTTACTATTGGCTTACAGACATGTAGGTCTATCTCTAAAACTTTTCATTCTTTTGACAGTTTAAGATAAAATTGAAAATTATACGTTTATAAGATGTAACACACGGGCTTTTTAAAATTTAAACCATTAAACCGCATGGTTATGAAATCCGAACTACCTGTATCATTTCACCAGTAGAGTGTAGCATTTTGTTTTTTCCACAACAAGCTCTTAAAAGTTATTAACATCAGATTTTTTCCATTTCAATTACCACCATAGTTTTTTGATTATTTTTTAAATCAAGAAAGTAAAATAACAGATTGTGGTGGTTATAAAACGAGTGTAAAGTGAAGTGAGGCCTATCTTGGCTAATATTATAAAATAATTTAACATACCACGCGGTTTGACGGTAGACATGGCGTTGGGCGGAGGGCTACAGGACGGTGTTGGTCTTGAGGTCAGTTCGTCGTCTTCTTCGTCGTAATCGGTATCGACTCTAGTCTGATTGAATAAGTTTTTGGTGGCCGCAGACAAGATGGAAACTTCATCTTCCCCGCCCAATGCATTGGCAGGGACTTCCGATTTGTTGGGTGCACTTAACAGTGACATCGCAATAGCAACAGAACGCCGCTGCGACTAATTCGTTTTCGGTTTCCTGTAGAAAGAAAATTTAATTTTTTTTTAAATATATATTATTACGGTTACGTCTGTACGATATATATATATATATATATATATATTATAAGAACGTTAGATTCGACGCCGGATTTTCATTGGCAAAGAAACGATATTTTACATAAATAGTAATCATAAAATGTTTTTTTTTTTTTTTTATTGCGACCACGCACAAGCTAACGACAAACGCATACTTGACACGACGTCGAGAAGATTATTATTAATTCTCGTATACGTTCAATCAATTACAAAATATACAGAACACTAATGTGCTGCACTTGTAAAATGTTTACTTTCGCGGTGGAGATGTTTCTTAGATAACGAAACGTGGCTGTTGTAATATGATGAACATAAGCGGCAGGCAACACACGAGCCGTCTGAATGACCTGTGATGTGCGGCGAACCGTCCGCTGTGTAGATAACACTCAACACATAATAAATCCGTTAAATAATCGGAATAGAGTTTTTTGGGCATGTCGAAATTATAATATTGTGTATATTTAAATAGAAATGTCGCTGTATCAAATGCCTCAAAGAGACCGATTGGTGGGGGAGGAGGGATTAAGACAAATTATCCGAGGCGGTGTGAATTTCTGGAGCGCCAAATAAAATATTATACCTCTCGCTTTTCACCTTGACAAAATAGATAACTCAAGAAACGATTAAAGCATTTTGATAATTTTTCTAAAACTATCCAAACACTATATCCAAATACAAGTTGCTGAATAGAGCGATCCGTTTAACGTAAGATATTCATTTGCTCGGAAAATAATTGCGTTTGTTCTTTTTGAAAACATTGTTGTTATAACATTACCTACTAAATGATTACCTTTTTTTGGTATTTTCCCGAGCTCTAAGGACTTTTGAAACTTGATGGTAACGCATATATACATAATTAACTTTTTAGATTGAGAATAATTTTCTGAAAATGTTGACTGGACCATAACCAGTTTTGGATAATCACATTTAAAATAATTTAAGTTTAAAATTTAGGCGGTGGAAGGGTGGAGTGTAGTATTATTTTTATCTGAGCGCAGCAATACTCCACCACACTCCTCCCTTCGTCCTAAATTTTAAACTTTAATTATGTTGAAAGTAATTATACAAAACTGGTTATCGACCATTCAAAATTATTCTAAATAACAAATAATATATAATATATATTATATATATATATACGTTGAAATTTTAGTTTTAAAAGTTGATAGAGCTCAAACGATAAAAATTTGACTATTGTCTAGCAACACAAAATAAAGTGTCTCCAAACAGAAAAACTTGATCACACTGTATATTTACCTCACAATAAAAACATACAACAACATTTAGCAAAAAAAAAGACTAAATAATTATTTAATAATAGAAAATGTTTAAAACTGTTCAGTTTATTTTACAAAGTATTAAATATAAAAATATGCTAAACATTGTCAACGTATTGGAGTAATGTATAATGGCGATAATCAATGATGATGATATTTATAAGGATATGTCTAAAAATAAAAACATTTTAGTTTAAGGTTTAGCTAAATTATTATTATTTTTTTTTTTATTAAAATTCGGCAATTTATAGTAAGTCAGTTTATTTAGTATTAAATGAAAAAAAATAATAACATTTTGAATAATTTTGTAACATTACCTACTTTTTCAGGTTAAGAATTGTTCTTCAACGGATTTTCGAGTAGACCAAAAAATATTTTTAAGTACCCACGACTTAAAAAAACCCAAAAATTCAAAAACGAGGACGTGAACATTTTACTAATACAAATTTTGTACAAAATTAGCACAAAAAAACACATATTTCAATTACTTTTTTTGATATTTAGATTATATATTTTTTTTTAATGTAAGTAACTAATATTTGATTTTCTAAAAAATCTTTCATGCAAGATTATTTACTTTTTGATGAATTTGCAGACAAGACCATTTGTGAATAAAGTACAGTGATATAAATAATAATAAAATAAAACTAGCAAAAATAATTTATTTGGGAACATGCGAAATAAAAAATTAAGAAGAAATCATATCAATATGAATAAAAATTTCTAAAAATACAAGTACAGTTTTAAACCATAAACGTTAGAAGGCTATACACGAATAACATATGGGTTGTATGTATGAAAAATATGAATATTATTAAGATGTATTACATGAGACCAATGCCCCGTTAATAGGAAAAAAATAACTATATGATTAATAGCTTGGCAACACTTACACCAATATCTAAGACACTCATAAAATCAAAAGTTACTGTATAAAACATGTTCTAGAAATATATAAAAACCTTACAAAAAAAAAAATTAAACATATGGTTTGGCCGTGTATTTTCAATTAGTTAGTACTTTTATTATATTTCAAAGATCGAACAAATAGTTAAATACAATTTTTAATTACATTTAATTAAATCACATTGGTGTGATTCGAAAATATTTTGAATGTGGTTTAAACTGGATGGAACCGCTATTAGGATGTTGATGAGAAATAAGTAAAAAAATTAATAAATTTGTACACTGGAACATTTTTATTGAGGGTTTCCGGTTTGAAAATTTTGTAACACATTATATAGATGGGAATATTTATCCTATTATTTTTATGGAGAAAAATAATTAAACTGAATTGGGGCATGCTTTATTTTAAGGTGCAGTCCACTTAACAAATATGAGTATATTATAGAAATAAGTAGGTATATATTCTTTTTTTTTTTCAAGAATGTGGGCTATATAATTTGTTTTTCTTTCTTTTAGACTTAACTTTTCTTTTTTATAAAACTTCCTATATTTTCAATTAAGTGTTATTTTATAAGCCACAACAATTATTTAATAATTCATCTTTAAGACTCCTCACACGTACGTTAGATATATAAAGCATAAAACTAGCAATTTTTTAAAATTTTAATTTGTATTTGTCATTAAATTTTTCGCAAACTAAATTTAATTAATTCTCGGTTTGACAATTATCCAGATAATCAGATTAAATTTTTTATCTAAATAAAATAATCAAATTATCGTTCGAAATAAACAATTTTATGTTTTCATTTTTAAACTTAAATTAAACGTATAATTAAATCCAAAAATCCATATTGTTTATCAATAAAAACACCTGGTTGTTGGAATACTTCGGATGTCAGTCTTATCCCTAGTTTATACGATTTGTGTTTAAAAAATTTTAGTAGATTTTATTAGAATTTTTTAAACTGTAAGTGATAAAATAAATGCTTTGATGTGTATCCGTAGATTTATAAAAAATCATTGTCAATTATGTGCTTAAAATGGTATTTTTAGTATTAGAGTGGATACGATTAGGGTTGATCGTCAGCCAATAATAAAATAATACATTTTTTTCAAAACCTGTCGACTGTTGATTCACTCACACATAGCAACCTAAAAACTGATTACGGTCAGAGTGTAATTTTTCCCCTTTCTTTTTTGGTTTTTTTTTTTAATAAAAAACTTTTTATAAGTTTTAATAATTTTAAGTCGAAAATTTGTAAACTTTTTGGTCGTTTTTCACGTTTTTTGAAAAAGAAGAGGTGAATTTCTTAAATTTTTGACCCAACAAAGTATATTATTTATTATTATACTTTTGTGTACGATTTCTGTTCTATATAGACTATATTTGCTACACGAAGAGATCGGTTCGGCGACTTAGAAGCAAACGAAAATAAGAATAAGAATATTTTGCTCGGTGTGTTTAATTGAGAGTTGATTTAAATATAAATGAAAGTTTACCAAATGTTGAAAGTTTATTGCGTTTATATATTTCTCTTGTGTGTACCAATTGTACTGGTGAAAGACCTTTTCCCTATTAAAGTGATTAAAAAACGTATTAAGATATTTAATGTCCTGAACTTTTTGTAAATAAATATAAATACAAATATAACTGTAAATTTCGTTTTGGGCACTTGTGCCTGTTAAATAAATAATAATATCAGAAAATAATCTGCAAATTCTTAAATTTTTTAGCACCGAGAGTGAATTTGTAAAATATGTAGAATTTAAAGATGTTACCAGACCTTTTGCAAATAAAAAATCTAGACAAAAATAATTATGTATGGATTTTATAACTAATTTGTATATATGTATATTCACATATAATTTAATCATTATTTTAAACTGATTAATGTTGTTTCAATTTGACACGGTTATGTATAATAAATATTATTTATATTCATAAATAAAATTATGCAACGTGATATTTTTAATTTGTAGCAATTTTTAGTCTACACACCCTTCTCTCCCAACACTGGAAACAGTCTTCAACACAAGAATCATAATATTATATTTTATCGGTGTTCTATTATTTATTTGGTTCAATCAATTAGGCATACCTATCTGAATAGCTATTCGCTTACGGCCCCCAAATTACTTATAATCCGGCTCTGCTTAGGAGATATCGCGGGTCCACAAAAAAAAAAAAATAAAATAACATAAAAACACACCGTTCTCTAAAACCAATAAGCTGGAAAAAAAAAATTATATTTCAATTGTTATTGTACACCTACTTACGAGCAAGGACCGTCGTGTACAGCAGCAGCTGCTGAACGGATGATGATGGATACCGCATAAGTTATTAGACAATGTTAACACCGTGGGGTTTTTCAAAATAGATTTTCATTTTAGGAATGATACCTATGCACAACAATCATAGTATGGACGACATAGTATTGCGCCGGTGTTCGCAAACTGTGCGTTATTATCGGAATATTAGGAAACGTTTACAATAATAATATTAACAATACAAATCGGTGACATAATAATTCGTAATTCCCCCTTTTCACCCGACTCGATAACGATCCACGATCAACACCACCGCGACGGTTTCGATAACTGCACGAACTTTAAAATAGCCGTGTTTCGATATACACCGTGGTCGACGTGACCATTGGACTTTAGAGAAATTCGGCCAATATCGTTTTTTCAACTCATTCAAACGCGGCCATTGTCGACGACGATTAAAACGCAGGGACGACCAATATTATGATGGTTTGGAGATATTTTTTTTTTTTACAGTGTTGTAAAATCAACCCACGGACAACCGAGATGAAAATCAATGAAATATTTTTGCAAAATAGGTACTAGTGTACTAGGCACGAGTCACAGCACCCTTCCTGTATACACCACGCACGGGATGGTTGTACAGGTTTATTTTAATTTCCCTCTACGGTGTGTAATAATAATATATTGTGTTATATTATCACGACTAGAGGCGACAAGAGCACCGGTGGAACTCGGTCCCTTGAATAATATAATTACTGTCGACGTTAATATTCGGTGAATTCAAATGATGAAAATATTAATTTAAACAAGATAATATTACACATTGTATTTTGTTAATGTACACACATGTCACATGTTTTTTCGCCTATGCTCTTCGGGTGATTTCAACGTAGATTGAGGAGTCAAAAATAAGTAAGCATATTTTGTTGTGTGATAAAAAAAAAAAAAAAAAGTCGTTTGTCTGAAAGGCATTTATCGATTAACTTAATATCGTCTTTACGTCCAAACAGGTACGATGGTGTCGACAAGCGATAGTCAAGACTACGAGTACGATAGAAATTTTGGCTACGAAAATTACTATTACAACGAGCAAAGAGTAAACGGATCTTACAAAAAATATCAGTACAAGAAAAATAGATATCAAGACGAGCATAATCCTCTAGGGTCAAACGCAGAGGGATCTGGACGAAGAGTAATAATAACAGCTTAATTTTTTTTTATTATTCTTCACCTAGACCTAGAACTGTAATATCATATTTGTATTGTGATTTGTTTTTATGAAAAGTATCGCAATTGGCATCCAAAATGGACACAGCAACATTACCAAAAAAATTACACGTTGCAATCGAATGGAAACCCACCGCAGTATAGACGTCGTCATGACCACTATCGCAAACTTTATTACAGAAATAACAGCCAAAACAGCACCGATCACGCAAAACATTCATCTGAATATTCGTACAAAAAGGGTGAAGAGCGATCAGAAAAAATACCATTCCATTCGGAAGAAACGGCTGGCGTAGTTAATAAACTCGAACAAATGGCCAATACTTGTGAACGGCAAAAAAAAACGCCTATCTCGCTGTTGAACGAATTAGCCATGCGTGTCGGCGATAGAATTGATGAAAACAAAAAGGCCGTTACCTACGAACTTGTCGCTGTTACAGGACATGCACATAAGCCAATATTTACATACTTGTGCACTGCATGTAACAAAACAGGTACGATAACGTTAATTTTAATCATGCGTTACTTCATAATTATCTATTGAAAAAGTAATGAAAAAATCATTTTTTTTTTTTACAAATATAGTTCAATTTTTAACATACATAATATGAGGAATTTTAATTTAAAAACAGCTAATTGAATTGAATTTTTAATAATTACAGCCATTCAGTTTTGTAAATATAATTTTATAGTTTATTAAATAACAATAGTACAATACTGTAACTTTGTTACAGCGGATGAATTAAAATAAAACAATTTCCATTTTTAAAGTATAATGTGATGTCTTTTTTGCACGAAACGATTTAGTTTAATTAATTTTTGAACATTATAAATATCTCATATTATGTATTATTATACTAAAAAAAAATCCTCCTTAATTTTTAAGAAAATGTTCAAATGTTAAAAAAAAAACTTAATAAAACTCATGATTACAGCGACAGGTGATGGGCGGTCGAAGAAAGAAGCAAAACAAAGTGCAGCGTCTAGTTTGTTAGAAAAACTGCTTGCCGGTGGATCTTCTACCGATAGCGATAGAATTATCACATCCACTACGTTAACAGATAGTGTTGCTTTGAAAAAGCATTGCTCGGAAAGCTCGTCGACTGCCGAACCGGAGCAACAATTTGCAGAAACAGAAAATAAAACAGACCTAACTGATGTGAACATGTAAGCAAACCAATAAAAAATTACACTTACATATAAATAAATATATTTTTTAAAGTAGGTAATACTATTAGTATTTTATATATTTAAAGGAAACTTTCAAACTATGAGTCGGTACAAATCGCACACTGTAACATGAACCCCATAGGGACTTTACAAGAGTTGTGTACGACTCAGAGATGGGCAGCCCCTTTTTATAATTTTGAAAAAATATGTTCTGGCGAAAAAAAAAAGTCTCAAGGTCGAAATAGAGGCATTACATATAAGGTGACTTGTCGAATTTTCCATTTGGAATCAACAGGTGAATTTATTATAATGAGATATTTATTTTTTTTATTAAATAGTGATTTTTTTTTTTTTTAACTCCGTTGTTTCAATTCATGAACTAATAACTCTCTTTTAAATATTATAGGTACTGCTCATACAAAAAGAACGGCTAAAAGAGATGCTGCTCGCCTTATGTTCCAGCAGATACACGATATTGGTGTAGACAAGTTAAATGAACAAAAATTAGTTCAATCAAAAACTAAAACATCCAACCAGGTATTCACAATATTTTAATTTTTGTCACATTATACAATAATATTTATTTCATTAACAAGTTATAACATCCCCAGATAAAATAATTTATACACATGCTAATTCATGTTTTTACTAGATATAACAATTAACGGACAGCAATATATTTATTGAGTACGTTTTCATTTTTTAAATTTAATTTTAAACATATATTTATACAAGAATAATCCAAATGTTTACAAACCTTTAAATGATTAAATATTTAGAAGAAAAATACAATTCTAATAAATTAAAAATTAAATATTATCTTCTCTGTAACTCTCAATAAATAAAAAAACAAATAACTATTATTAAGTGTTAAAAACTTGTAATTATACATTAAATACTATGTTTTGTAGGTTATTCTAATACGTATAATAAAATAATAACATCTAATTATTGCTATGAAAGAATTCATATATTATTACAGATAATTATGATTTCTGAATTACCAATTTTTTTATAAAATCAATATTGTCTTTGTCGTGGTTTTTATTGATATTTGATACGTTTACAAACTACAGAATAGGTTGAAGCATTTTATTGATAGTAATTTTATCACTTTCAGTCGGACAAACCTCTGATTATTATTGCGTAAATAGTAAATATTGTAAAATACAAAACAATGGCCACAAAATTGTGCAAACATATTGATAAAAATGAAATGACAGTAATGACATGGGTTTTAATGTTTAGGTACACGCAGAGGAAGAAGTACTAGAAAAACAACAAGACGATGAAGTCGTACAAGAATGGACTACAGCGCATAGTTTTCGTTTTTATTTTACCGCTGCAGCAACTGCTGCAGCTGCATCGATGAATGTTCCTCTGGATTTATCTCCGTCACACGCATTATTCGATGTGAGTAGTAATAATACGCATCAATATTATTATTACTGAAATTTTAATAAAATTTTAATCTTTTCAGAATAATAATACCCTAAAATTACAAGAGGATCAACAAAAACTCAAACAAGAACAATTTCATATGGTAATCGAACAGTCGATCGTACAACAACCCACAAATATGAATGCCGCCGATCAGCTACAAACATTGTGTCAGCAATTGGGTTTTCGAGCCGTTTACGTTCGTGTAAATGATTTAATATCGAATAATACCAATCAAAAAGGTGATGTATTTAAAAATAATTTCTATAAAATAGTGTCGAGCAGAATAAGCAGAATAATAAAATCAAATTTTGTTGGGCTTTGGTGAAATATATTACAGAAATCGAAAATCAAACTGAAGAGTATGCAGTTCTAGTTCAAGTAAGCACAGTACCTGTAACCGTTACTGTAGGACGTGCTGCTACGGCCGACGATGCAGTTCAGGTTGCGGCCGAACGCGTATTATATGCATTTAAAGCCATGTTACTTATCACTTCATGCCCGGTCGATAATTTAAACAATAATAATGAACAGAGGCATAACATGTCAACGAACAATTTTTGCTACGTGAAAATTTAACTAAAATTCTAGGTATAGGAAATTTATTTAAAATACTTACATTTTAGTTATTTGTTAATTTATTTATTACTGATATTTTGTTAAGGTTAATTTTAGTACAATTTTATAATATTATTATTATTGGTGTGTCCGCAATATTTTTGATACAAATGTTGTTTTTGTTAAGTTATAATCAATATTTTACAATTGAGCCTTTTTGTTCAATGTTTTTTTTTTCTTTTATTATTCATAATTTTACCGTCATTGTTATATTTATTGTACACGTCCCATATTACTATTTATATTAAAAATAATAACTACATTTTTATTTATTACAGAAAATCGAATAGCTATAAAAAAAAAAAAAAAATGAGTATTAAAATAAAAATAAAATTAATACTACCTTTTGACAAAAAAAAAAACCACAATTATTTCAAATACCTATTGTAGCAATATTATTATATTTAATTAACATAATGATTACCTTTTGATAACGAACACGAATGCTGTCGGATACGAATGCAACAACGATGATTACACGGATAGCGACATTAATGAATTTTATTAATTTTGATTTGACAGTTTTGTTTTACTTCATTTGATTATGTCGACGACAATCGATGGGTTCTTAGATCAACACACACACACACACAATATGCGCCGTATGAACATTGAACAACAATAGCAATTAAAAATCACAACATAGTTACAATACAGTAGCCGCTCTATTGCGATTAGTATGATCTAATAAATAGATTAGGTCGTGTTAAGTTCAATAAAATTAATAATATGATTAAAAAAACAATGGTATAGTCGTTTTTACACTTCGTCGTTGATTTGCATAGTATTGAAAGAAAAATGGAATTTGCATTTTTACTATCAAAACATTGTGTGCTTAAAGTTCAAGGATCAGCTGATAACAAACAATACCCTGGTATACTACTTGAATGTTATCACATAATAGCTGTAATGTAATGATAACAGAATGGAATATTCTGAAAATGTTGTTATCTATTGTTATTAGTGATCAATATTTGATAATCGATTCCAGAGTCGGTGAAATCTGCGTCTAAATCCTAATATTTTACGTTTTAATGCAAAAATATCCCAACTAATTCAATTAAACGCAAACCGTATTCTAAGTATAAGCCTTTCGTCGTTTGTATTGTAAATCAATTATATTACAGTGTCGAATAATCATCCAAACATCATTACAACATTGTCTTTCTAAACTTGTGAGATTGTTTTTTTTTATTTTCCAAATCGTTTTTCGGCGGACATCCCTCGTGTTTGTTTGTTTTTTTTTTTTACAGTCAATAGTGGAAACGCGTTTTGAAATAGCGTTCGATTAAGCGGTTTTCATTTTGTACCAGTACAATTTTTTTTTATACTTGCCCGTGAGTACATACAAAAAGCTGTGAAACATGATGGCAGCAAAGGGTTTTAAAAGGTTCGTCGTCGACAACAAAGAAGTGCTCATGTTTCTGGTCGGATTCGGTGTCATGCATTACGGATGGTATAATCTACAACGTAACAGTACTTTGAATAAAGCCTTGAACGCGTCTCACGAAAAGGAGCTTAAGGACGTAAGTGTTCGGTCAATTGTTCTTTATACAAATAATATAATATTATACCTAGGCACAGAGTGATCAACTGAAAGTGGTAGTGGTATTTTTGGTCAGAAAACAATTGCAATTTAATAGGTTTTTGTTAATATTATATTTTGGGTTTTTATCAACTTTCAAAATCCAAACGAGAAGGTGTATACTAGAAAAAAACTTAGCAAATTATAGTTATAACTCATATATATTAAAGAATATTTAAAAACCTTCAACCATAAAATAATACATTCGTATACGTATTACGGAAACAAAGCTGTCATCTTCAGCGTTAACAACGGACTGAGACCGATTACGGGTATGATGCAAATATGATTTTTAGATTAGTTAAAAAGCATAAATAGTCAAAGGAAGTTAGAACAGCCAGCACGCTTAGTAGGAGGGACAAAGAAAAAATGATTAGATCGGGTGTGGTTTATTTTAAGGGGGTTAACAACCATTTTTAAAAATTACGGTACAACTCTAGTTGCATCAAAAAGTAATAACATAAAATGTCAACAAGGTAGTACCAAAGATAAAATAGGGAAGAGAAAAAATCGGAGATTTATAAAATACAATGTGATAAATGCTATGTAGGTCGGACAAAACAAAACGTTGGGTTTAGGTACACAAATCTGTTGCGGAACATTTATTGGATACTAATTTTTTTACTGGTCGATATCCAGAGTTAAATATGTGAGTTTAATTTTTAAAAGTTAGAAAATTTGGCAATTAAATATATTTAACCTCGAATAACTCTAACCTAAATAAATAATTTGGGTTCTGTGTTCTGAAATTAAGAATTAAGCTCTATGACAGAATGAAATGGTAGTCAATATTTTTGGGACAATTTCGGAAAGGTAGTGTTGATTGGATGTCACAAGGGAATTACGGAGAGAGAATTTCCTTATGATAAAGATAGTTTGAATGAACAAAAAGGCACCGTCAAGTGTGACGAAATAAAGACGACAAAATATGTGACTTTTGTTTATTAAAGAAGAATTAATGACTCCGTTATGTCTTAAAGGTTTTTATTTTTATTATAATTATTATTATTATATTAAATTTCTAGGCGTACAAGCGACTGGAAAATGAAATCAACGAAAATTGGCCCGATCAAAAGCAGCAACTACAGCATCAGCAGCAGTTTTTACTGAAAAATCCTCCTAAAAACACTAATTAAAAAACAATAGCTTTTTGTAGATTTTCATTGATAAACTGTTAGCTATAATTAGAATTATTTTTTAATCGGTAATCGTACTTCTATTTTTTTTTTTTTTGTTATTGAGATGTATTCGAAAAATAAATTTAATAAACCTAAAAAAAAAAAAAATTGTACAATGATATATTATTCTGTTGTGGTAAATTTACATAGTTGAGTTTGGCAACTGTTTTGTATATTATTAAGAATTAAGAAAGCATGCGGCTGGAATTAGCATCAACTAACTCTAGTCTTTTAGTTTAACCGTAAAAGATAACTTTAATTATAATTTATGTATGTATAGTTTATGTTTGTAATTGTTAACATGATAAAATAGAATATATCTGTGTGACAACAATTAAATAAGAACCTCTTTATTTATTTTTTTTTTTTTTGGTTAAAAAATTATAAAATCTGTCGTTGGTATACATTATTTTTTTTGGTTTCGTAAGTGGTGTATAATATTATTAGTGGTAATATATTTGATATTTTTCAACAATTTTTATTATCTAGACTGTGATCACAGCTGTTAGTCTCGACGTCCATTTTGTTGACAACATTAAACTAAATGACAAATCCAGTTCTACGACAGAATGAAACTGTATGTAATGTAATCAGGATAACTGCGGAAGAGAGTACCAATTGGATGTCAAAAGCAAATGTTTTCACTAAATAATAAATATATATAAAATAGGTAAAAAAAACCATTGGAGGAGTGTGTATTTATATTTTCTCGTAAAATGCATTGAGGCGTTTTTATTTACTTTACGAGATTTTCTTTCTTAAGATCAGATACCATACAGGGTACATATTGTTATATGTTAGAAAAATGCATTACAAATACTTCTATGAATGGTTTAGAAGTTACTCATTTTCTTTTCCGGCTCATAGTAATGGACAAGTTCAACCAGTAATGTTTACTTTATACCGAACCAGTATAATGTTTAAGTATAATATTATGAAGTTTTATTAAAATAAATATAAAAATTTAAATCTATTGATAATTTACAATTAGGAAAAAAATAGACGATGTGAAGATGTAGTATTATCCAAACCATTTGATTCAGTTAAGTCTTGACTGTAGGCATGTTCAACATGAAAGAATCGTATTGACGCTGGTTAAGCCTGAAATGGCAAATTTTTGTTTGTCATCAAAAAAATATGTAGACACTTTTAAACTACCGTAGAAAAATAATTACATTCAATCATTATCGTCTTCGTTATCAACAGCATCGGCAATGTCATCGTCATCATCATCATCATCATCTTCGAGAACATCAACAAAGTCTGCCGCTTTGGGTTGGCGCCAACTACTCGTGTTGAAATTGTAGGGCGCTACGACTCTTCTCGCCGGTTGTTCCGATTTTATTTCCTTAACGAAAAATAAAAATATAATACACCCTACACACAAGAAATTTGCTGTTTTTTTTTTTTTTTAACTCACCTTTATTTTATTTTCTTGAACGATCTGCAATGTGACCGATTCTCTAAGACTTATTGGTGCAATTTTTCTATTGTTATCTATTGGTTTTTTTATCGGTTTATTAGGTACAAAACGCGTTTTTCCTGGTGAATGTAAATCGATGCGCCCGCATAAATTTTTAGCAAACCGTTCGATCGTCTTGAATTCCTGAGACTCTTCCTTGTTTGGATTTCCTTTCGTAGAGCTTTCGACTTCCATTAAATCTGAAGGTTTTATCAATGGTTCTCCTACGGGTTGTTCTTCTCTAAACAAACAAAAAAAAAAAAAATAATAAAACTCGGTTTATAAACAAGTTAAACATTATAAAACAAAATTATTATTCTTTGCGTACTTACTTGATAATTATTTTGGCTTGATTAACTCCAGAATGTGACGCGATCATCTTAAGAACATTTGTGTCGTCTTCGAGAATTTGCTCACAGCTAGATTGTTGGTCGTACGTTGCATGTTTACCAGACCATTCGAGTGTGTCCAGCTGGTCTTTACCAATATTCAGCACAGCCAAATCTTCACATAGCTTATCGTGTTCACGACGTTTTTCTATTTCGATTTCTACCAGGTTTAAAAAATTCTTCACCTTCTCACCTTTGTCGGGTAACGTATCCAAAAAACGTCTAAATAAAAGGTGACATCATAATTATTGTACTATACATTGGTAAAAAAATCAATATGAACAGGGCCACATTAACGTTAGTGCAAAAGGGGCAAATGTTCCCAGCGCCAAATTTTGAGGGGCATCAAAATTAAAATTATCCCAAAAAAAAAATTGGAGTAATATTATTTATACAACTTTTTTTTACTTAAAATGCGGTCGTTAAGTAGTCGAAAAATTTTTCGTTCCCGAATATAGAAATAATCTAAAGCATTATTAGTACTTTACCTTTTTCAATTTATTAATGTAAATGTCTTTTTCAGTGTTAATGGCACAATTTAAGATCATTATTAATCCATGAAAAATTATCAAATTAATCCATATTATGTATCGTATCAGATTTTGTTAAGGAAATAAAATGAGAAGACCTTATACAAAAATTTGCACAAACAAAATGTAGAAAAAAACATATTTAAATACAGAACAATATTTTTTATTTTTTTTTTAAAGTAACCATAACATTATAATTTAAAAACTAAACTATAAAACTGTCTTGTCAATTTTTTTTTGGAGGGGAAGGGGAGCAGCAATAATTGTTTACTCCACGGCAGTATTAGCTCTTAATGTGGCCCTGAATATGTATGATTTTTAGATTAGAAAATTTACCAAACAAATCTAAACAAGCGGAAAATACTCTACTTAGGATAAGATTTAATGATAATATGCATCTAAATTTAAAAACAAATTTTGCTGAAAAATGTATTGTAAATAAAAAAACCTTTAACGAAACTAAAAACAAAGTATAAATAAGACATATACTATTTTTATTTATTTAGATTTGTTTGGTAGTTTTTTTCCTTAAATATTACACAAATCAATGGCCATAGGTCAAACAGAGATAATTTTTAATTTAGTTACGCTTTTATATAATAATCTGCAGGTTTAAATTGTTTGTTAAGTAAATTATAAAGCAAAAATTGTAAATATTTTAAACATTTTCAATGGACCTTTCAACACAGATATTTTATTACAAATACTAATGACAATATACTGTTACAGTTTGGTTTTGTTGTTCAATAAATGCACAATTTTGTTATCAGTTTGTTAAGTCGGAGAAAAACGTTGGGTGTTTTATGGGACGAGGCAATTTCTACAAGAGTATGGTGAGACCGACTATGTTATATGGATCGGAATGTCAAGCGGTATATAGGAAAATAGAATAAATAACGAATGTAGCAGAGATGTGAACGCTTAGGCAGATGGGTGAAATGATGAGACGATATGATAAAGAACAAATACGTTGGATATAGCATAAACATGGTTCCATAACAGACAAAATGAGAGAAAATAGACCGAAACGGTTTGGCGATATTATGAGAAGAGAGCAGTAAGAATGGTAATGAAAATAAACGTAGAAAGAAAGAAGAAGACCGAAACAAAAAAAAAAAGGTGGTGGATGCCAAATGGAAAATGACAGTTGGGATGATAGCGAAGGAGAAGAACATTGTAATTAGTTAAATAATTATTGTTCTAACATTATAGTTGTAGATGCAACAGATATTAATCTAGAGGTATTGGAAATCACTACAACGCAGGACATCCATGAACAAATTAAAAGAGCAATTAATAAACACAATCTAAATGAATGGCACAGAATAAGAGTTAACAAACTAAGAGAGATAAAACTTACCACCAACAATTGGACAGACAACTCTCAACTAAACCGTAAAGAATCGGTGGTCTTAACAAGGCTCCGAATCGGACACACACGGTTAACCCACAATCATCTTATGAAGAAAAAAAGAAGTTCAGCTATGCGAGATGTGTAATAATGCAGTGACAGTAAAACACATATTCACCAAATGTAGGAAATACAAAAACTACCAAACGGAATATAACATGCCAGAACAGCTACAGGCAACTCTACACACCAACAAACAATCCGAAAGAAACATCCTACAATTCCTCAAAAAAGCAATGCTGTACACTTTAATTTAAACAATCCTGTAATATTGTCTAATATATTGTAAAAATAACTATAGTTCAGGAGGTGTCGAGGCTTTAATAATAAAAAAAAATAATAATAATATATAAAAGTACATTACATGTTTTTTAAGATTTTACTCTGTCGTTCCAGTAACTCTTGGAGCTGGCCAAGGGTCTTTTCTTTTAGGTCGACTTTGTTTTCGTTGAAACTTTTACATTTAGTCGAAAACATTGTAGTTTATTTTACTATACTAGCTATACAAACAACACGGCGTCCAAGTTCGTAATAAATAATAAGTAATGTTTAGTAAACATAAATTAATGATTAGTAGTGATACCATCGGCAGGCCCCGGACACTGATAAAAATTAACATGGGAAAGATTCTTATCACACAAAAACGCGGCGGCCATCTTGTTAAGGTGAGATACAGATGTAACACATAACACTGAAAAGATCTTTACAACATGGTCGTCACTTTTTTTATTTACATCTAAAGTGACTCTTCTGATTTTATCTATTCTGTTTGATAACGACTCCGGGAGATAAGAACACGGGATAGACGAAAGCATAAGCACAGAATAGATTGAATTTAGTCTAGTCCGCTACTCAATAATACTATTTTAAAAATATTCTGTTAAATCGACGAATTCGGTAGTGAAAATAACTAAAATTCAGTTATTCATGAACGGTTTTACGATGCTAAATTATCGATTTTAAAGAGTTGATTAATTTGATTTTTGAATATTTTTTTTTCATTATAACAACTCAAATCTGTAATCCTTTAGTGTTTAGTTAACAGCACTTAGTTTGACCTCACAGACTAAACAACTAACGTTTTTACCACAATGCCAGCGTTTAATTTCAGCGGACCCGCAGAGATATTAAGAGCCGAACAAAAAGATGAAGAACAATGTGAAAAAATCAACAGACAATTATCTGAATTTTTATTAAAACTTAAAGGTAAGTCTCGAAACATTACGATTCGTTTTGTGTTCCAAATATATATATATATATATATTTATTTGTATTGTTTATTTTAAAATGTGCAGGTCATATTTTCATTAATAAAAACAGGAAAACCATATTATGTGCGTCACAAATGCTTTACTATGGGCTCACCACTCTGTCTAGATTACAGACATTGGGAGAGGAATACACCAGGATTGTACAAGTTGGAAAAACCGGCAGACACATTCCAGGATTTATGGTAATCGAATATAATATCAGCATTAAATGTTACTGCGATCTTTGCGATACTAAAACTGTAATTCTTGTTAAATTATTCGCAGCAAACTATTGGAATGCTTTCGATGTTTATTATTGGAGATCAACTCATACTACGTTGCATAGACTATATCGCCGATTATATACAAGCCAATGAATCCATAACCGAAACTGCGAAACATCAAATAATTCACACTTTGAAAATAGTTAAATCCATACTGCCGATCGTTCAAAGTTTTAACCGAGTGTTGTTCTATTGGAACGCTTCTTTTTACACATGGTCAAAACGCTTTTTCAACATCCGATACGTAAGTTTCGATCTCATTATGATGAAAATGACATATAAAATATATAAAATTACATTGTAATATTTACATTTTCCCATAGATATTTGCTGTTCCGTGGTATCGTCCTTCACAATCTTTGCACGTATTTAAAATACTCAGCATAGTCTCGGCTATTCATATCAGCACACTTATGTTAGTTTCTTTGTCAAAAAGTAATGATACCGAAACCACAGACGACGATGTAGTAACTGAACCAACGTCAGACAGTAACAAATGTTCACTTTGCTTGGAAATGAGAACTCATACTTCGCTGGCCGTTTGTGGTCATTTGTTCTGCTGGAATTGCATACACGAATGGTTGCAAACTAATAAATTTTGTCCGTTGTGTCGCAAAGTCCTGGACCCCAGGAAAATCATACCATTGCAAAATTATGCTTAAATAATATTGATAGAGATATTTGTTTTTACTTACGGAACATGTTTGGTGATCTGTACAATTTTTGGGGATAACATATATTTTTTTATAGAATAACATATTACATAATTGTATGTATTAATCGCATTTGTATGACAAGAACAGGCCAACACGGTCATCATTTCCCCTCTATCTAAATAAATGGATGTACGATTAAAAGTTAAATATATACTTAGGTGTAACGAAAAGTGATTTGTATATAATGAATTATTATTTAATGATAATTAAATGTAAATACTATTGATTAACCGTTTTCTTTATAATGTATATTGTAATATCTGGAACTTATGTGTACTCTGTTAATAATAAGGTACGAATTGTAAAATAATAAATTCACCTAAAACACATTTGAGACTGCCAAGCAATTGTCTATTGACCACCGAGTTAATTTATTTTAAGCATGCTTAAATGTTTTATAGTTTTAACCTTAATACTGTAATTACAGTGTGATTGGTTATAAAATTCCTGATAATTTAATTAACTATCTAATAATTGTTTACTTTTATAGATTTTCTGACACGTGTAATCTTAATAATTTAGATTGAGTTTAAATATTTAATATTCAAATAATTATAATTATGGATCTTCGTGGAAATGAATGGGTAAAAATGTTTGGTTTGTTTTTTTAATGATCTATATATATATATATATATATATATATAAATTGCACTTCTCAACATTTTGAAGGATTTCGACTAATTTTAATGTGTGTTGTACACACATAAAAAAAAACATGGTCACGTAGTCCGAATATCTATTAATATAGTCTTTTGAGAGGTTTAAAAGAGCTCAGATACCTATCATTTTAAACATAAATAATAATATATAGGTTACTGCTACATGTAAAATCTTTTACTACAATAAACGCAACAAGTAAATCCATTCCATTTAAAAAAGACATAAACTTTTGATTAAGACATTAAATGAGCTAACTGCATTGACAAAGCTATGTTTAGGTTAAAAAAATTGTCAAGAAATATTGCGATTTTAACGAGTAAAGTATGGTCAATTTTTCACAAAATCTTAATTTAAAGGTTAAACTGTGATGTGTAATTATTAGTTCAATAACTAGGACTCTATTTTTGTAGTTAATTTATTTATTGGAATATCACAGCATCCTTGAAAGCGATTTAAAAATGTTTTTTCATCTCTACATGTTTAAGCAGAATGAAAATTACTCGCTTAATTTTGGTTAGAGTAAAATCACCCATTATAAAATTAAAAGAGAACAATATTCCCAAGGGCAAGACGGTGCGTTTTTTTCATTATTCCAAATATAAAGCTCAATCCATAGTTTAGAAATAACGTAACTTTTCACAAAATGATTTTTTTTTTTTAAAACGCACCGTCTTGTCCTCCGAAATATTGTTTTCTTTTAATTTTATAATGGGTGCTTTTACTCTAAAACCAAAATTAAGCGAGTAATTTTCAATTGGCGTAAACATGTTTTTACCACTGAAAATCACCGGTGCGGCGCCCTCTTAAGATAGTACAACTAAAATGTAAAAAATTACAAATTTAACACAGTTGTAGTCCTAGCATAAAAAGTTGCAATTGCAGAATTTCTATTTAAAGCTAAATACAAAGTTTAATAACTCTTTTAAGTAAAATCATTTTTTTTCTCTCCAAAATTACAAGCTTTTGCAGTCAGTATTTTATGTTTAATGTTACGTTAAAAATTAAAATTAAATCTAGACAATAAATGTCGCGAGTCTCTAACAAGTTATTTATTAATTAAAATCATCAAAATTTGACTAGTTTTAGCTTTAAAATATATGACAATGTGGACAATATCACTTTAACACGATACCAATTTTAATTATAAACATTGACCAAATTAACAAAATATGTATTAAAATTTTTAAAAAAGTGCATTTAACACAACAATGCATCCAATAGTAATAATACAAATATAAATAAAACATGTCAAATGCTAAAAAAAAGGCTGCAGATTAAAGTGGGATAAATCACTTTTATATAAAACATTTGAATAATATTTTGTTGGGTTTTATATAAATCATTGACAGACATTACACAGATGGTGCACGTTATTTGTGTTTTGTGAGGTGAGGTTTTTGAGTAAATGGTTTAGAGCACTAGATAAATTTTAAATTCTTTTTCCCAGTGTGCACGCGTTTGTGGTGTCGTATGAGGTTGGATTTATCAGAAAAAGTTTTTGAGCACACATTACATTTAAAGGGCTTTTCCCCGGAGTGCACTCGTTTGTGTATTGTGAGGCTGGGAGTATGAGAAAAAGTTTTTGAGCACACGTTACATTTAAAGGGCTTTTCCCCGGAGTGCACTCGTTTGTGACGTGTAAGGTTGGGTAATTGAGAAAAAGTCATTGAGCACACGTTACATTTAAAGGACTTTTCCCCAGAGTGCAATCGTTTGTGTAGTGCGAGGTTGGATTTTTGAGTAAATAACTTGGAGCACAAATTACATTTGAAAGGCTTTTCCCCAGAGTGCACTAGTTTGTGACGTGTGAGGCTGAAATTATGAGTAAATAACTTAGAGCACAAATTACATTTGAAAAGCTTTTCCCCAGTGTGCACTCGTTTGTGTAGTGTGAGGTTAGATTTTTGAGTAAATAACTTGGAGCACAAATTACATTTGTAAGGTTTTTCCCCAGTGTGCACGCGTTTGTGTATTGTGAGGTTAGAACTTGTAGAAAAAGGCTTAAGGCAGACGTCACATTTATAGGCTCGGCTGATGTTCGAGTATGTGTTAGTAAAATCCGTTAAACTTTGGTGGGATTTTAATATATGTAAAGTTATTTGTTTTTTGGTGTCAAATATTTTTTGACATAAATGACATTGGAAAAACCGTCGTTTGGGTATATCTTCATTGTTATACTTTGTTGCTGATTTTTTATTGTTATCTGTTTCAATCCTCGATTCGAAATAACAACCGTCAGTTTTTTTGTTCACTTCATTTCTCGTACGATGGTCACTAAAACAAAACATTATCGAACAATAAATTACAACGTTTTGATAATATATATATCTTTTTTCACAATTGTAAATCTAATTTGAAATAAAGTAAATGTACTGAATATACAACATTTTAGGTTAGTGTAAAAATTGTATTTTTTTAAAAGTTTTAAACAACTGAAATATATACATCAAAAAGTTGTTTAACTCTGTGAACGAAGACATAATAAATGTCGCCTATGTAAACTGAACCAAACGCTTATCACCTATTTATCGATGAATAACTCAAGAAACATTGATTTTGAATAAATAAAACATATACAGGCAAAAAGAGACTTTTAACAATACCGAAACACATAAAACCAAAATAAAAGGATTAGTTGGCAAAGTCTATAGTTTCAAAGAAAGTTATTTACATAGTCGTTTCATACTAAATATGTAACTATTACTTTATTACAAAAAAGGGTTTGAGATTAAACAGTGCCTTACTTGAATTCGTTTTCGACATCTGTTGTAACTGCACGTTCATCAATCATAGGAATGCCACTGTGCGATTTTGTTATATGATGTTTCAATTGCTTTTGAGATGTAAATGACTGCAGACACAAGTCACATATTTCCTCCACCAAGCTGTGTGTTGCTAGCATGCCCAAAGCCTTAGTTTCTTGGATTTTTATCAAAGATTTATAGCAATGTTTTTCCATTTTATCATTCTCTTGTTCAATGTTAGTTTCGTTGATCATATCGTTATCTCTACGAGTAAAATCCGTTAAACTTTGGTGGGATTTTAATATATGTAAAGTTATTTGTTTTTTGGTGTCAAATATTTTTTGACATAAATGACATTGGAAAAACCGTCGTTTGGGTATATCTTCATTGTTATACTTTGTTGCTGATTTTTTATTGTTATCTGTTTCAATCCTCGATTCGAAATAACAACCGTCAGTTTTTTTGTTCACTTCATTTCTCGTACGATGGTCACTAAAACAAAACATTATCGAACAATAAATTACAACGTTTTGATAATATATACATCTTTTTTCACAATTGTAAATCTAATTTGAAATAAAGTAAATGTACTGAATATACAAAATTTTAGGTTAGTGTAAAAATTGTATTTTTTTAAAAGTTTTAAATAACTGAAATATATACATCAAAAAGTTGTTTAACTCTGTGAGCGAAGACATAATAAATGTCGCCTATGTAAACTGAACCAAACGCTTATCACCTATTTATCGATGAATAACTCAAGAAACATTGATTTTGAATAAATAAAACATATACAGGCAAAAAGAGACTTTTAACAATACCGAAACACATAAAACCAAAATAAAAGGATTAGTTGGCAAAGTCTATAGTTTCAAAGAAAGTATATTTACATAGTCGTTTCATACTAAATATGTAACTATTACTTTATTACAAAAAAGGGTTTGAGATTAAACAGTGCCTTACTTGAATTCGTTTTCGACATCTGTTGTAACTGCACATTCATCAATCATAGGAATGCCACTGTGCGATTTTGTTATATGATGTTTCAATTGCTTTTGAGATGTAAATGACTGCAGACACAAGTCACATATTTCCTCCACCAAGCTGTGTGTTGCTAGCATGCCCAAAGCCTTAGTTTCTTGGATTTTTATCAAAGATTTATAGCAATGTTTTTCCATTTTATCATTCTCTTGTTCAATGTTAGTTTCGTTGATCATATCGTTATCTCTACGAGTAAAAAACAATATATGTTATAATTTTTTTATATATTTTATAAAAATAATTTATTTTTTACATAGTAATAGTTTTGGTTAATACAAAAAAATGTTTAAGTAAAATCTTGTTTTTATCCAATATTTATATATTATTTAAAATGTTCAGATAATAAAATAATGTTATATAGATGTTAAATTTTAAATTCACACACTAAACATAAATTTCAAGTATGTTTGGATGTGAAGTTAGTGATTAATTATTATTATTACTGATGAAGACAAAAGAGTAAAATGTGGGCTAGTGTATGACAGTTAAAAAACCAATTATGTTCTCTACCTCATAGCTCCATCGAAGAGTAGATAAAATTTTAGTAAAAATTCAAAACAAGTTAGGAAAAGACTATTATGGTATTTTGAGATTTAATATCGACTTACTCGAAACCAGTATCGACTTCGTCTTTAATTTGAATTTCATTGATCTTAAAAATATCATGATGTGATGTTGTAATATGATGTTTCAATTGCTTTCCGGATGTAAACGATTCTAAACACAATTCGCATTTTTCGTCTGCCAAGTTGTTCGTTGCTCGCATGTCTACAGATGTCGTTTCTTCAACTTGTATCAATGATTCGTAGCAATGATTTTCCATTTCATCAAATTCGTGTTTAACATTAGTCCCGTTGATGATATCTTTATCTCTAAGAGTAAAAAACCGCAAAATGTTTTTTTTTATTCATTAGTTAAGTTAATTTCTAATTTTACCCACAATATAATTACTTTTATTTATTTATTTTATTTATTTTACGTCTGACGGCAATTTACAAGAAAATACTTACATGTTGGTAAATAATAAAGATAAAAATTAAATTATATAAATTACAATTATTAATAATAGTATACGGTTAAAAATAGTGAAACGCATGCAAATGAAAGTAAAAATAAACATAGTAACAAAATAAAACATTCTGTGGGCCGAGTCTAAGATTTAATTTATACTTTACTAGGACTAAAAGTCTAGGAGACTGGGGTCCGAGTTAATTATATTCATGGTTCTTTGGATAGGGTCATTACATAAATAGTTTGTTTTCCGAGTGCTGATTTCGAAAACCTGTTTATTACGGTACCCAAGCCTAGGTACATGAAATGTGACTCTATTAAGTAAACGGATAGCATCGATCTTACCATGCACTAAATTATTAATAAATCGAATGTCTAACAATTTTCTTCTCGCTACAAGGCTAGATAAGTTCAAGAATTCAGCTGTACTGCTGTGTAATTATGAGGGGGATGAGAAATGTTTAAAACATAACCAGCGAATGATAAAAAACGATTTTGAACCCTTTCAATTTTTTTAATGTCTTTCTGGGTATAAGGAGACCATATAACAGATCCGAATTCTAAAATTGACCGTACTAATGATGAGTATAACGTTATGAGGCAATTAGCTTGGTCAAAGTTTGACGCATTTCGACGAATAAAACCAAAAATACGTAGTGCTTTACAAGTAATGAGCTCAACATGAGTACTGAAAGATAAAGAAGGCACTAATGTAAATCCTAAATCTTCTACCTGATATACTCGAGGCAGACATTTATTTAAAATTGAGTAATCAAAATGTAATTTATTATGCGTTCTGAAAAATGACATTACCCTGCATTTATCAATGTTTAAAGAAACTCCAAACATTTTACACCAATCAACTAGTTTATCTATCGAATTTTGCAGTACAATAAAGTCATCTGGAGTTTTTATTTTATGAAAAATTTTAGCATCATCTGCAAATAAAAGTATTCTACAAGGCGAAATAATCTTCGATATAGTATTGATAAAAAAGGTTAAATAAAAGCGGTGACAAGTGTCCACCTTGAGGTACACCTGATGTTACTTTAACGTGTTCCGATTTATTATTAAGTAAATCAACAAATTGAAATCTGTCACTGAGGTATGATTGAATCCATGATAATAATGGATTTCCCACACCCAGCTTACCCAAAATAAGGATTAATGTATTATGCTCCACTGTGTCGAATGCTTTCAAAAAATCTGTATATATAACATCAACTAGTTGGTGCAGTTCAAATGCATCTAAAACATAGGTGGAGAAGTCGATCATATTAGTAACCGTGGATCGACCAGGTATAAAACCGTGTTGATCTTCGGATAGTATTGATCTAAATTGCCTTTCAATTTTCTTTAGAACCAGGAGTTCAAAAAGCTTACCAATAAGAGGTAACCCAGAAATCGGACGGTAATTTATAATATCAGTGTTACTTTTACAGTTACATTTAGGTAAAACTAGATATTTTGTATTTAATTATTCAAGAATATTTCAACCAGAACTTCTGTCTGGAATGTAGTGATGTGAAGTTATGACAACTTATAAATTAATAAAAATGTGTAATTATTGAAAGTATTTCTCACCCGAGTTTTTTCCCGGCGACTTTTCTTTGGGGATTTTTTCGGGACGAAGAGATCATATTGTTATGCGATGAATATTTCAATCTTTTGGAAGTTAACCACTCTTCGTCACTAGTTCCAATCCGAACGGCAGTATTTTGTTCAAAACGTACACCTATCACCGACTCGAAATTCCAATATTCATCCGTTTGACGTTTCCCTTGGACAGTTTGACACTTATAACACCGTTACTAAATTGTTACAATATACTGAGACAAATAGCATTAAAACATAGTATCATCAAAGGTTTATAAAGTGTTTCCGCGTTTGTTGACGATTTTGTAAAACACCGCTGGTGACTGGTGTGTGCCATAAACAATGAAAAAAAATGGATCGATAGTAGGGATTGCAGAGAGGGATATCCGAGGGTCAATATCGATAGTATATTTGTTCAAGCCCCGCGCGCTTCAATATTTACCTTCACTGCGTTCTACCTCCAGCCGACCACCGCGTACCGCAGTCCCCGCTGTTATCACATGTTGTAGACTATTCTGTGATAGTGCAGTCCTGTTTGTATGCATGTGTATCGTTTATTATGAGTTACGCAGTATAATATATTTATATACTTTATAATAAGACAACGTCACTTGAGGTTTTGTGAAAAAAGTTATTATTCACTGTGCGTTTTTACCAAATAACATTCTAGATCAGCGCTGTGCCGTCTCGAAGTAGCTCTGTAAACGTAAGTACCGATATTAACATTTTCATCTATAACAATTTACACCAGTTTTATTTATTTTGATAATAAAGTACAGAGTTTACTGGTTTAATAAGGATTTTTGAAACACTAGTTTACTGTTATATTAGGGAACAGATTTCTCTACTTTATTTTAATGTAAACTGACTTGCTGAACTTAAAAAAAAACATTTAAAATGAAAATTGATAAATTGTAAAACACCACAAAAGTAATAATTTTGTTAATTGAGACTTCTAATAATTACAATTAGTAATAATAATTTATTATTGATATACTGTTCAATTGTTCTATAGTTCCTCTAAAAGCTTTCTACATTTTGATATCTTGTTACCAATCTAGACAATTCATTAGGCTTATATAATTCATAAGAATATTGTACACCAATTGTTACGACTGCTAGTTAGCAGCATATGTTCTGGCCAATTATTTGCATGACGACGACGACTCGTTATTATTTCGATGGAAATAAGATGTGATTATATATTTAAAGTAGGCGCACTACTTAAGTACCGCAAGTTAGTGTCGTTTTCGGGCTGGGGGGGCTAAGGCTAAAGCATGTCCATGCTAAAAATGTAATTCCTTTTTTACTAAATCAGCATTGTGATATAATAATTTATATCGAGTTGTCATTTTTTATATGCTTACTAGTAAATTTATTTTCTTAACAAATATAATCTACGGTCAACAGAAATAATAAATATTTTAAATGTATAATTGTTGTAGGTCTGAGCGGTAGGCAAGCGGGTAAATGTGGCAGAGAGAAATTAGGTTAATGTTTAAACACAGTTGTTAAAAAAAAACACGTTAAACTTTATTGTAAGTAATTGACCAATATTACAATTAAAAAGGTCTCGCGGTAACCCGAGAATGACGTCGACGCGACTGACGGCTGGGTAAATTCCAATATTGTTTATCAAAGACGGCACGGGTCGCCGTATCGGAAGGGAAGAATAATATATATATTTATATATATACAATATCAATAATTAAACACAATATTACCACATTGTTAAGAGAAAAATTGAATTATATTTTGATGGTGGGGTAAAACAGTGATGAGGTACCGATATTAACATTTTCATCTATTACAATTTACACCAGTTTTATTTATTTTAATAATTAACTACAGATTACAGTAATAAAATAATATTAAAAACCCTCGACTGTAAAAATGATATACTCTTAGCGTATATTGGCAACAATGTTGTCATCTTCACCGCTAACGACAAACTGAGAACTCGGTCTTATACTCAGACTTATAAACTGAGGTGCGCCATCAATAGCCGTAGGGATGAAAACGCTAGTTTACACCCATCCGGTGTAGTAGATGCCATGATCCTTTTCTTATGTAAACATTAAAATATTTTTCTATAAATTGGTTTTTAAGAAATTAGTTTTTTATTGTGTCATAATTTCATTCCCATGTTTTACTCGATTGCACTTAAACTACTGAACCGATTGACATCATTGTGATAAACATCATTGGTAATTCAATTACTTGCATTTGATAGCTTGTGCGACTAACAGATAGGAGATTCCAACTCGAGATATTTATTAAATTGTGAGCCTACCTTGTGATTTTTAAAAATTTCATATTATCTTGAAAACAATTCATAAAACAATTTGTTTTAATATTATCATTTTATAGTGTTATTTGTCTTAATAAATTAATAAGTAATCTACAGTTTACGGGTTTAATATGGATTTTATAAACAATTCAAATGGTTAGTGTACAATCATTTAGACGTATAGACTTACAGAGTGAGTTACTAATATATTTTTAGGATTTCTGTTATTCATGATCCATAGTTTTAAATAGTCTAACTTTGACCATTAATCATTATGTATTAAGAAACCCGGGTTAGGACAAAACCAAACCGGACTGGTCTTAATAATATATTTGTATTATTGATTTTACTAAAAAAAATTGTCAAGCCCGGATCAGACCATTGCCATATTTTGACTAGACCGGACCGCACCCTTTAAATTTAACTGGACTAACCCGGACCTAACCGGATCAATTAAAAAAACTGTAGCTAGTGACTGGACCGGATTAACCCGGGAAACAGTCCGGGCTTTTGTGGTCCGGTTTGGGTTAGCCCGGGACCGGACTAATCTCTAGTGTATATTATTTTACCCATATGTCATCTCCATGTATATAAATTGTTTTTTTTAACAAATTATTCTATTATTTCTATTTCTATTAGCAACTATAAAAACTAATTATTTTAAATAATAATGTTCATACTTAAGTGGCCAAATATTATATATGCATATTGTATTAATATGCATTAGGTCGAACCATAACATATAAATGATAATAAAATCAAATTGTAAATAGTCATAAATATGTATTAGCCCGTAATATTAAAATTAAAAAAAATAAGAGTAGAATTTGATGTACTTAACACTACTATGTTAAGGGCATAGGACAATGTATCAAAAATGAGTACTATCCTACGAAAAAGAGTATGTGTGGTCGCTATAGTTAAAGTAGCAATAGTCTTAAAAAACTCCTCTAAAAGATTTTTTTGGAAAGTATACTTGTAAGATTATCTTTAATATAAGTTTTACTTTGTAATGAGGAAAGGTTACGTTTTTTTTATCGTTAATAAATTCGTTTTTGATCATGTTACAAATGCTACTTTACTCTTAGCAGATATTTTTAATTCCTTGTAAGATCATTAAAACTTATATTTTTTTGTTTTTAGGGACAGGCGAACGAGCAACGAAATGGTAGTCAAAGTTGAAGTAGATAATGTGGATGGAAATTGTTTTGAATCTGTCTTACAATTTGATAAAAATTATCTTTTTGATATGCCAACGAAAAACTACGATTTCGACGAAATACATTCTTATGTATGTGATGTATGTAAGAAGTCGTTTTCTAACAAACAAAAAGTGTCTCAACATATTTCTCATAATTTTGTCTCAAATTTTCATTCTAGAAACATTTGTCCTATCACAGATTAACATGAATTTAATTTTTTAAGCTTATACACGAATTTATATTTTCCAAATAGACAATAAACAAAAACATTACCTGTAATAAAGACTTTATCATCTTTTTAGTTCTAATAAATGTATTTAAGATATAACAAGTAATTCAGACTTTTGTCGACGGATACAATTTAATTTTAGGCCACGATTGCACAAGTATAATTTTCTTTGTATCTTCTAGTAAATTTATAATTAAAACTGAATAATAAATTAGAGGTACTACACAGCAGAAGCTAACCAAGGGATTCCCCTCCACCTGTTCCAACATATTGCAACCTCTAACGTTACATAAATAACACATACTTTGTAATCGAAATTAAAGGCCAAAGAAAAAAATTATAAATTTAGGACTAACTTTTACTAAGAGGATTTAATTATTAAAAAGTAATATTTAAGTGAATACCACAACAAACCCGTTTGATGTCTCTTCTGTTCTAACAACCAGATGTTTTCGTTGTGTAATAACTTTTACATTAATGTTCTCCCAAAGTATTAACAAATACAAATAAACCATCAACAAAAAAATGTGTAAATAATTTTACGACTAAACTGAATTCAAAAAAGGTGTTATTAAAAAAAATTAGTACTATATTTGAATACCATAGGATTTAAGAGTAATATCATTGAAAGTAATGATATGACTTTTTAAGGATAACTCTGTTCCTGTCATGTTAACCAATTGCCATTGATTTTTTTGTCTGTCATATCTTTCACAATGAAGTTTTCCTCTATTATTCACAAACACGAATAAGTCGTTTTTCATGATAACAACACCTGCATTTAAAAATAATTATGAGTAAAATAATGACTTATATACTTGATTAAATGTATACAGACTTGAGCAGTATATATTACAATCCATGTTCATGTCAGGCATTTGATCCCATTTGAAATGTTGTAAATCGAATTTAAAAACTTGTCGAAGTGCGAGTGAACCACCAATGAGATAAATGACGTTATCTATTCTTGACAAACCCATGGTATGATTACAAATCGGCATTTCTAATTGTTTCCAGTGTTTCTTTTTAAAATCATAGTACTCTACAATTGCCAGAGACCTATCATTATATCCACCAAACTACACAAAACAATAAAAATTAATTCAAATGCTAACAAACTATAATAGCTTGTTAAATAAATATTTTACAATTATTTTGTAATACAAATAATAAAATATAAGTATAAACATATTTAGTCGTTAAGCATGGTATTTATCGTTAAATTGTGTTTACTTACAACATATAATTTATTACTAACTACGACAGCACTGCACCTGTATCGAGCAGTGGGCATTGGTTCAATTTCGGTCCATACTTTTGAATTTGTATCATAGTATTCGATAGAATTTAAACGATTTGTATTTGATTCATTATAGCCTCCAACCTAAGTATAAAAAATGTGTATTCATTATGTTAACTACAAACAAATTAATACGTGCGACATATATGTACTGTTTGTAAGTACAAACAGCAAAGTGTGTTCGTGGTTGATTCAATGGCCTTGTAGAAACCCATTGTTTTGACTTTGACTAAGATCAAGCTCATCTACAAGTGTTACAAATGTATTGCCAGACTCATTTACACCACCAATGGCAAGTATTATCCCATTTTTAGAGACAACCATCGTTGTGTCTTTACGGGGAGGTAAAAAGAATATATGATCGCTCGGTTTCCATTTTAGATCATTATCGTTTCTAATATCCGTATACTTTACACTGGAACCGCCACTTTTCGAATGACCAGTAATTGCAAAAATAATCTGAATACACGTATATACAAATGTCAGGTAATACAAGCACATAACTTGTACAATTATTATGTACCTATAAAATGTAAAAACCTAGATTTAAAATGGCCAAAAGTAACTTAACATAGAGAATTAAACTATTTTGAATTTATTATTTAGTTCTAATTTGAAAATCATTCGTTATGTTAACTACGAAGCGACGACGAAAGACAATTATCGGAAAGACCATTTCGGATCCATTTCGAATGTTAATCTGTTACGCTGTTATCTGATATGAGATAAGAGATATGTTGCACGTTCAGCGTTCAAATTAGAACTTAATAATAAATTCAAAATAGTTTAATTCTCTATGTTAAGTTACTTTTGGCCAGATAATAAACACTACAATTTTAACCAGAAACTTGATTGTACATAATTTTTTAATCTCCTTGGCTTTATGCTGTAACTGGAAGCTCCATGTATTTTTTTTTTTAAATTATAATTCCACAACTAATCTAAATTTATTTGGTACTTCAACGAGACATGAAAATGCTCTTTCGTGGTTGCAGACTCGGCTGAAAAACTTTTTAGTTCTATTTCTAAGTTCTACTAATCATTATTTATAGACCCTCAAAACTCGTCAGTTGGCTCCTTCCCACCCTGTATTTCAAGAGCTTTGTCTAATTTTTTTTTTTTTTTTGGTTTACACTACTAAAAACAAGAAAAGAAAAGGTTTTTTAATTATTAACATTAATATTTATTTAATTCTTATAATTATCAATAAAATATATTTTTGAGAAACATTAATTAAGGTAATATAATCTAAAAAAAAAGTTGTATTCCATTATTTGTATAGCATATTCTGATATTGCTTTTCAGAAAATGTTTTTTAATAATTAAATCTTATAGTAATTTATGACTACTAATGAAAATGAATACATTAATACGGATACATTCTTTTAGAAACAAAGAATTTTGTGATGTTACCTTAGTTACTGATGAAGGCCTAAAAATAGAAGCACATAGAAATATATATATATATTTTTTTTAATAATAATTCCACAACTAATCTAAATTTATTCGGTACTTCAACGAGACATGAAAATGTTCTATCGTGGTTGCAGACTCAGCTGAAAAATGGCTGATTTTATTTAAGTTATCTTTTTAAATATATATCTACAAGATGGCGGCCGTTAGTAGCAATCTTTTGCTGTAGCCGATATTTGGAGTTTACTCATCGATCTCTGGATCTGTCAATAAACAGAATTTTTTGATACTGGGCTGAAAATAACCCACGGGAACTTCATGAAAGACCATTCTACTCAACTAAAGTGTCAATATTGTGTGCTGTATCCCAAATTTGGGGTGATTAGCCGGTATTTTTTTAAAGAGCACAACAGGACTGTTACTGTCACTTCGGCGCGATATGTTTTGATGTTGGAAACTGCAGCACAGGTTGGAAGAAATTGATGAAGAATATGACTTGGGGGATGTATTGTTTCAACTAAATGGAGCTTCAGAGCACACAGCTCGAAATTTGCTAGTTTTTTTTTCTTCCAAATGTTTCCTGGGTGGTTAGTCTCTCAAAAGTGTGACGTGGGCTAGCCGGCTCGCTCCCCTGATTTGAGCACGTGCGTTTTTTTCTTCTAAAGCTTCCTTAAGGATAAAGTTTTCAAACATTGTCCCTATACCTTAGAAGACCTGAAAGAGAGAATCACTGAAGAAATCCCGGTCATACCCATCGAAACGTGCCGAAGATCATACCAAAACTTGCAAAAATTGCTTACAACAATGTATTGCTAATGACGCCAGCCATCTTGGTAATATAATTTTCTAAACTTAACTTGAGAAACTGAAATTGTTAATAATTTAAATAAAACAAACCGGTTGTCTCTAATTAATGTTCGTAATTGATAGCCCCCCAAAACTCGTCAGTCAGCTCCGCTCCACCCTGTATTACCTACACACCAGGACTCCGCTATATTAATAAAAGGTCACTTAAAAATACAAACATTAATTGGTAATAAATAATACTTGTACAATACTAATCAATTAATGAATCACTTATAGAATTGATACATTTTTTCGGAGTGTTCTTGCATAATAACTTCCATAATTATTTTGCTTGTATTACAGTATAGATTATAAATGTACCTTTTATGTGTCTGAAATTGTAAAATTAGTTTACCATTTAACATGGTAAAATACAATTATTCTTCTTTTAAAAAGACGAAGTAAAGTAAAAAGTTTACAATCGAACACTACAAATTCCCTGATTTTAAATAAAACTCTGAAAAAAAATCATGTTTGAAATTAAAAATTATAAAATAGGCTGATAGAATTGTTTGATATAGTCGCAATTGTTAATATAGTAGGCCTGAAAATAATTTTTAGAAAATCAAAGGGCGTGAAAAACTTGATTTAAATACCAAAACCAATGAGTTGAGGTTTCAGTTGTAGTTCTGAGTACAATACTTGTATTTAATTATTTGTTTTGGGTATAAAATTGTTAATACATAAATGAAGTTTTCAGAAACATCTGGGTCTAAAAATACTAATTCAAACAAATTCTCAGCCAAATATTAACTATGGTTTCTATTATGTATTAACAATATTTATAGTGATAATGGCAACACTGTCATTTTGTTGTTACTCATTCTTATCAACAATTTTTGTATTAGTTGTAAGTCGTTGTATCAAAAAGAAATATGCACAAAAATATACAACAGTTTCTAAATCATACATTTTAAAAATTTCAAGTTAGCTATAACGAAACGATAAAAATTGTTTCAATTGGATATAGAAAAAAAAAAATTAAATTAATTACATTATTTGAAAATTAAAAACCAACAAAGTTACCAATCAAGGTATATATTGTGTTTTTTTAAACATTGAAAACTAAATTTTGATTAATAACAATATTAATAAATAATAACACAAAGCTAGACGATTTTGCGGACTAGATTAAATTAAACTGGCGTTGATCACTCGACTCAACTCCGAGTAAATCATAAGTAATAAAAAAACATATAAAGATGAAGACAGAAAACACGGAAATAATGTAAATTAATTAGAAATGAAAAATAGTAGGTACTCACACAACGTAGAAACGTAAACTGTTGTCCAGAGCTGCTACTAAAAACTTATATTAAATAATTAACAGGCAAGACAAAATTCAATTGTATTGTTGTTTTCACAACGAACACACTTAAGCGAATGGATAATGAATTGATTCAAAATAACTAGCCAATAAATCGATTAAGGCCAATTATTAAAAAACTACTAAAAAACTTTTGGCCACAACATAAAATTAATCATCACCCACCATTCGAGTACGAGATTACAGTCCCTTATTGTTATAATTATCCATTTTAATTCTTAACTAGTTTCTCACTATTTATACTTTAATCTTTATTGTCTTAGCTTCTAACCTTCAAGTTATACTTGTAGTTTTGTATTATTCATCTAATTTATCAATATATACCGCTGTAAATTTGGTTTGGTTTTATTTTTCTAATAATGTAAACTACATTTGTCTTTATTTTGTTTTATTATTTTCAAGCTTCGGCAACTTAGGCAATTAGTATGTATGGTAGTTGGTAGACACATTTGTACCCATATAAATTGACTTTTTATTATTGACTAAAATTAAGAAATATGTACTTAAATTGAGAAATGTTGAAATTAATATTACCTATATACTGTAATACGTTTAATAGCATAATATTAATCATTTTTGACACAATATAATCGATTTAGGTATGTCATAAAACTTTTTTTTTAAAAATAAATTTCTTTTATTATTATTTTAGACTGTTCTTTGCAGATAATATTAACCGTTTGTAATATTTTCTACAGTAATTATTTGTTTTGTTTATTTTCTACAGCTAAAAAAATTTTAAAAAAATTTTCGGAACACTACTGCACAATTAGGGTTTTTTCTCGTTGAAGTATTTTTACTTGCTAAATTAAATTGATTACTAATAACTAATAATTAATGAATTTAACTAATTTTTAAAAATTGTATACACATTTCGTTATTGATGTTTTATTAGTATTGGTTAATACTTTGGGTGAACTTAATTGTGCAAGATATGACAGACCAAAAGAACAGAGCATCTGGTTCACAAGGAGAGCCATTAAATTATATTTGTCATAATATGATGATATTAATGATGTTATTCTGAATATATATGGTATTCACTTATAATGTTAATTTTTATTAATTAAATCTTATGAGTAAAAATTTCTACATAATATTGCACAGCTCCAGCTATGTAGTACGTCTAACTTGTTATATTCAGTTTTAATTCCAAGTTAACTGGAGGATACAAAGACAGTTTTTTCAATGATGATTTACAAGTTGTTTCCGAAATTAAATATTTGTCCTTTCAACGTACGGATGGCTCTTGTGCATGCCCAATACTTAGGCCTATGTGATTGATTTTTTTTTTAACTGTCTACGAAGGCGCTTACAAGAGTAACGCATTTTTGTTTCTGCACGGTACTGTTATCTCGGAAGACGAAGTATAATTATATGATTATATGGTTGTTTACAATACCTCAACGCTAGGTTTTCGAGTCAACTAAACTATACTTAACGGATTTATTAGTACGAGCTACACTCGAAATTATCACATTTAGTGCAAACTAATGCAGTTGTTATGGTGTTTCTTATAAGGAAGTTCATTGGAAACAGCTGTTTCTTTTTGGTCGAGACCGTCGGGTTATCGATTTGTAAGACCGAAAGTTCTTGTAAATGTAATTGTACCTGAATGTCCGAATGGGTTATGTGCAAGTTCGTGAAGTTCTTTTATAATATACTTCTAACAAATACAACAATATTGAATCATTTTGCTGAACACAATACGTATTTTGTATCCAACTCAAATCTCTATTTATCATTAACATTGGTTTTGGAATGTCTCAAAAATTGTCCATACAAGATGTATGAAGAAATGTGTCATGAAATGGTTTAATCGTAATCATTAGTTTGTTTCAATAAAAAAGATAACAAAATCAATTAATAGCCATTTTCTCACCCTCCTGGCTTTTTCCAAGATATATGGCTGACCTTTTTAAGACACCAAATGTAATAGTGATAGGTATCGCTTGATAAAAGCGTCATTGGAATAGCATGCCAGTATTCTTTGCCAAAGGATCATTATCAGAAAAAAGAAGTTTAACTGATAGGTACTCAACTGGACTAAAAATTTAAATAGTACACCCCTTCCCTTCAAAATCAATAATAACATTTACATATTTTACTACTTAAAATTACACAACTATACAACTTAAGAATAATCGAGTTTGTACGGAATATTCATTAGATATAGAACTAAAAATACAAGTAAACTAACCTAAAAAAATAAAAATACAGTCATTTAGATGGGATAAAAACGTTTTTTTATATTTCTCTTTTTAGGGTGTAGTGATAGGACTAAAGATTTGATAATCTGACTAATCAATAGTAAAGCAATAATATAAAGGTTTTTTTTTAATTTCTTAATTCAAATAAAATAACAAAAAAAATATTAAATCACACTCTTGCCGTATTTATTTTCCAAGTTCAAAGTGTCCAGGTATCTAAAGGTAGCATAATAACTAAAAACCCCGCAAAAAAACAAGAGGCAACAAATTATTAATACCACACGCAGTAAACCTTAGTAATAATCATCTAAATATCATAAATACAATTTATACAAACAATCACATTTCAAAAGTTTATTTCTATTTATAATTTAGGATTAGAAAAACTAACAAAATAACGCACAAATTATGATTGAAAAAAGAACAAATATACTAATATCTAACATGTCTTAACATAAAATATAGTACTATACTGTACCAGCACTGTATCAGGTCAGACTTTTGAAAAAAATATTTAGAGTAGAAACCTCAAACAGAGGGTTTGTACACATTTGTGTCATCATAGGTGTGTTTTTAAAAAAAAACTTTAATTACACGTCACTTGTGTACGGCTTGCCTAGTGTGCATGCGTTCATGTTTTGTGAGGTGGGATTTTTGAGTGAATGACTTTATACACACCGTACACTTGTAGGGTTTTTCACCAGTGTGCAAGCGTTTATGATTTGTGAGATTAGATTTAATAGCAAATGGCTTTAAACACACCGCACACTTATAGGGCTTTTCACCAGTATGCACGCGTTTGTGAACAACAAGATGGCTTTTTCGAACAAATGACTTTAAACACACCGCACAATTGTAGGGCTTTTCACCAGTGTGCACGCGTTCATGATTTGTGAGATTAGATTTAACAGCGAATGTCTTTAAGCACACCGTACACTTATAGGGCTTTTCCCCAGTGTGCACGCGTTCATGATTTGTGAGCGTGAATTTAAAAGCGAATGACTTTAAGCACACGTCACATTTGTAAGGCTTTTCTTTAGTGTGCATACGTTTATGATCTGTGAGTTCGGATTTTTGAGCGAGTGATTTTAAACACACGGTGCATTTGTAGGGCTTAATCCCAGTGTGCAAGCGTTGGTGTCTTGTGAGGCTGGATTTGTGAGAATACGACAATACGCACAAATTACATTTATAATGATTTTCCCCAGTGTGCACGCGTTTTTTATGGGTTGATAAGTGTGCACTATGTGAATGTGTAATGTGTCGGGCAACTTTTTTTTTTGTAGAAAATGTTTTTTTGCATACATCGCAGACAAACGGCTGTATCTCGTCCATGATATAGTTTGTTGTTGGCACATCCATAAGAACACTTTTTTCAACTTCAATCACAGACTCGAAACAATGTCCATTCACTAGATCCACTTCGACTTTGATAATGGTATTGTTGCACGATTCTTCGATACTTTAAACATAATACATAATGTTAAAGGCTAAAAATGGAATATAAAATATCTACTACACCGCTTGAATATGAGCAATCAATATTAAAATAGAATTATGTTCTTAGTATTACCAGAAGAATTAATAAATTTGAAAATTAGTATTCAAAAACTAACTGGTCATAGAAATAACTCCAAAAAAAAAGAAAACATATTTTGTTAATAGGCCATTTTACTACGCTCGTTTAATTTACAGAAAATTGTACTCAGTAAGGCAATAACAGTTTTAGGAAAAGATTGGAAGTAATAGAAATGTTTGTTGGCGAATACAATTGTGCATAGCTAAAAAGTAAAGAAGGAAATATTGATACTAAAAACTGTACGCACTTCCTATTCTGTGGATTAGATATGGGACTAAAAATTATAGGATTTTTAGGTATGATCAAATATTATAATTTATTAACAACAAATTATATTATATAAACATTATTTAAATCCAAACTTATTGATATTGAAATCTAAATCACCTCTTGTATAATTCTTTAATAATATTCGGTTTTGTTTCTTCTACTAATGCTCCAGTAATTTGCTCTTTCGTATCCTCATCTTCTTCCTCTATTTTGATAACAACTTCACTGCAATAATCATCCATTTTAATTCTGATGCTTAGCTGGTTTCTCACGACTTTGAATTCTAAAACACAAATCACAATTTCAAAAATTAGTAAAAGAACTTATAATTAATTAATAAAAATGTCTTTAGCTTGAGGTTAAACATATTCAAATGAAACATGAGGGTAGACATATGTTTTATTTAAAAAAACCGAAAAGTTTTACCAGCGAATGACATCATTAGAAACATGCCTATACTTATCTCGTATTAAGGGACAATAACTACATTTTCGGAAAATTTATTAATTAGATATAGCATGTAAAAAAATAACCCATACTCTTCATAATTCTACCTCATCACTGTTTTACCCCACCATCAAAATATAATTCAATTTTTCTCTTAACAATGTGGTAATATTGTGTTTAATTATTGATATTGTACATATATAAATATATATATTATTATTATTATTAACAGCCCGGACTGTTTCCCGGGTTAATCCGGTCCAGTCACTAGCTACAGTTTTTTTAATTGATCCGGTTAGGTCCGGGTTAGTCCAGTTAAATTTAAAGGGTGCGGTCCGGTCTAGTCAAAATATGGCAATGGTCTGATCCGGGCTTGACAATTTTTTTTAGTAAAATCAATAATACAAATATATTATTAAGACCAGTCCGGTTTGGTTTTGTCCTAACCCGGGTTTCTTAATACATAATGATTAATGGTCAAAGTTAGACTATTTAAAACTATGGATCATGAATAACAGAAATCCTAAAAATATATTAGTAACTCACTCTGTAAGTCTATACGTCTAAATGATTGTACACTAACCATTTGAATTGTTTATAAAATCCATATTAAACCCGTAAACTGTAGATTACTTATTAATTTATTAAGACAAATAACACTATAAAATGATAATATTAAAACAAATTGTTTTATGAATTGTTTTCAAGATAATATGAAATTTTTAAAAATCACAAGGTAGGCTCACAATTTAATAAATATCTCGAGTTGGAATCTCCTATCTGTTAGTCGCACAAGCTATCAAATGCAAGTAATTGAATTACCAATGATGTTTATCACAATGATGTCAATCGGTTCAGTAGTTTAAGTGCAATCGAGTAAAACATGGGAATGAAATTATGACACAATAAAAAACTAATTTCTTAAAAACCAATTTATAGAAAAATATTTTAATGTTTACATAAGAAAAGGATCATGGCATCTACTACACCGGATGGGTGTAAACTAGCGTTTTCATCCCTACGGCTGTTGATGGCGCACCTCAGTTTATAAGTCTGAGTATAAGACCGAGTTCTCAGTTTGTCGTTAGCGGTGAAGATGACAACATTGTTGCCAATATACGCTAAGAGTATATCATTTTTACAGTCGAGGGTTTTTAATATTATTTTATTACTGTAATCTGTAGTTAATTATTAAAATAAATAAAACTGGTGTAAATTGTAATAGATGAAAATGTTAATATCGGTACCTCATCACTGTTTTACCCTACCATCAAAATATAATTCAATTTTTCTCTTAACAATGTGGTAATATTGTGTTTAATTATTGATATTGTATATATATATATATGTATTTATTTATTATTAAACGGGCAAGCACAATGACAAATTATACGTGGATAAAATATTTACATAGATAAAGGTTTATGTGTAGGTACAATAAATTAAGTTATTAAATCACTAATATATAAATTAAACGTAATACAAGAATTACAAATAAACATGTCAATGTTAAAATTTTTTACATGTTGCGTAGATCTAACTAAAGGGTTTGTTTTTACCATATGAGGTACGCTGGAATGGCACGTAAAAAGTATTAGTTTGTTTAGTCATACGACCAGGAACTAAAAAAGAAATACTAGATAATAAATCCGGACAGTTAACATAACCATTTAAAAGTTTATATATAAATATATACATAATATTATTGTTATATATATATATAATTCTTCCCTTCCGATACGGCGACCCGTGCCGTCTTTGATAAACAATATTGTAATTTACCCAGTTGTCAGTAGCGTTGACGTTATTCTCGGATTACCGCGAGACCTTTTTAATTGTAATATTGGACAATTACTTACAATAAAGTTTAACGTGTTTTTTTTTAACAACTGTGTTTAAACATTAACCTAGTTTTTCTCTGCCACATTTACCCGCTTGCCTACCGCTGAGATCTACAACAATAAAACATTTAAAATATTTATTATTTCTGTTGACCATAGATTATATTTGTTAAGAAAATAAATTTACTAGTAAGCATATAAAAAATGATAACTCAATAAAAATTAATACATCACAATCCTGATTTAGTTAAAAAGGAATAACATTTTTAGCACCAAAAATGACACTAACTTGCGATACTTAAGTAGCGCGCCTACTTTAAAAATATAATCACATCTTATTGCCATCAAAATAATAACGAGTTGTCGTCGTCATGCAAATAATTGGTCAGAACATATGCTGCTAACTAGCAGTCGTAGCAATTGGTGTACAATGTTCTTACGAATTATATAAACCTAATGAATTGTCTAGATTGGTAATAAGATGTAGAGAGCTTATAGAAGAACTATAGAACAATTGAACAGTATATCAATAATAAATTATTATCACTAATTGTAATTATTAGAAGTCTCAATTAACAAAATTATTACTTATGTGGTGTTTTACAATTTATCAATTTTCATTTTAAATGTTTTTTATAAGTTCAACAAGTCAGTTTACATTAAAATAAAGTAGAGAAATCTGTTTCCTAATATAGCAGTAAACTAGTGTTATCATCCTTATAGCCGTCGATAGCGCTTCTCACTCTGTAAGTATATACGTCTAAAACGACTGAGCGCTAACCATTTGAAATGCTTAAAAAATCCATATTAAATTTGTAAACTGTAGGTTACAAGTCAGTTTACATTAAAATAAAGTAGAGAAATCTGTTCCCTTATATAACAGTAAACTAGTGTTTCAAAAGTCCTTATTAAGCCAGTAAACTCTGTACTTTATTATTAAAATAAATAAAATGGGATAAAATTGTAATTGATGATAATGTTAATATCGGTACTGTAGTATAGAGTAGAATTTAAGTAAATAGATTAAGTAAAACAAATTATATGTTAAAATTGTGTATTATTATGTACTGTGTAACAATAACGCCAATTCGGCAATTCATACAAATGACCCACTTTAACTTAATGTAAAATACGCAAAACAATATTAACTATTTTTACTATAAAAGGCAAATGTCAAGTAAGCCAAATTAACCTCTCCACTTAGCATTACCTAGGTGGAGACCATTTTGTACTTACCGATCGTTCTGTGTGTTTTAATTGCTATTATACTTGTTTTCAAAGTGTAATCCTTTTTTTGTGTTATTATTTAATAGCGTCACTTTTATTATTTACTACTCTCTTTTACGTTAAAGTTTAACTCCAAATAACGTGTACTAGGACAACCTTTTTAGTGATCAAAATTGCAAATGGTCTTTAATCCCTAAGTTCTAAACTTACAGAAATTGTCATTAATCTAGCTCTAGGAATAATTAAAAAATGGTCTCTAATTACGACCAAAAACCGTATTAGATGCGCTGCATAACTATTACTTATTGTTAGTGTGTTATTTGTGCTGGCTGAAGTATAGTTTCGAAAGGTATTTAAACCTTTCGAAACTATACTGTGCGCGTTGGCATTGGCTTTGATTAACTTTAAAAAATCCTAGTTTAACTGATTGAAAGAGTTTAAGTTAGTGTAAATTGAGGCGGGTATTGGATAATATCGTATACAACATTACTCACGTTCACACAGCTACTTCGAGATCCTCAGATTTACAGACCACACGGCACAGCGTTGATCTAGAATGTTCTTTGGTAAAAACGCACAATGAATAATAACTTTTTTTTAGAAAACCTTAAGTGACGTTGTCTAATTATAAAGTATAAACATAATATACTGCGTGACTCATAATAAACGATACACATACAAACAAACAAGAGTGCACTATCACGGAATAGTCTACAACATGTGATAACAGCGGAGACTGCGGTCCGCGATGGTCGGCTGGAGGTAGAACGCAGTGAAGATAAGTATTGGAGCGCGAGGGGCTTGAACAAAATACATACTATCGACGTTGACCAAACACCTTTAAAGAAAACCTACAAAATTATTATTTAAATGTTTTGTTAGGGTGATTTATTCCACTTGAACCTGCAGCCTTTTTTTTAGTGCTCAACATGTTTTATTAATAGTTTTATGGTTTTATTACTATCGGACATCTTGTATTGTTTCGACATGACTATGTCAACATTGTCATACGATTTACAGTTAAAACAAGTTAAATTTTGTCAATTTTTATTAGTAAATAATTTGTTAGCTAATCGCGACATTTATTTACTTGTCACTATTTTTTTTGAACATAACTATAAAACACTGATCACATACTGATAACAAAAATGTATATCATTTTGGAGCCAAATATTTTTAGCTTAAGAATTATGTTATTGTAATTGTATACATCATAAAAAAACCACAATGACTTTATGCTTTTCTACAGAGCAAATATTGTTACTTCTTGATTTTAATTGTTGCGATTTTTGTAGCAAACGCTTTTACGTAATAAATACTATTAAATATCTGTAACTTATTTGTTATTGTTAAGAATTTTCATAAATATCACACAAGTTGTAAGTACAATTTATTTAACTCTGAACTCTACTTAGTCGTCAAGCAGCCGATATATTATAGTTTTAAATAACGATTTCTGTAGTTTGGTTGAATTGCTTTAATATTTTGTGGCAAAATCTATAGGACGCAAACATTTCTAACAATATACCTAATTTTATGTCTGTTAAATTATGTTATAGTTGTCCCGCTTTAACGCTAAAAGTCGTTTAAAAACAAAAGTAAATTTAACCATAAGATATTATAACAAATTATTGAAAATATTTGTAGTTCATTTATTTGCAGCTCAAATAGATTTTGTAATTATTTGAATTTATGTTAACATTTGCTAGGTAAGGATGCCAAATAATTGTGCCTTATTGTAGAATAAACCGAACTAAGGCAAAATAAAATATACGAAGGCAATTTGTAGGCTTAAACATTGATGTATTACATTTTATAAAACCCATCACGTTGAGAGCTTTACTGACGGTAGTATTGATATGAGATGGTCAAAGTTCAAAGACTGTGTATAATATATACCAAGAAAACTCGCTCGAGAGGAATACCATTAAGAAAATAAGAGTAGGAGATGTCCAAGTCCAAGGTGTTTAACCCAAGAAAAAAAACATGTAAAGCTCAGCATTAAGTGTGAGACAGCTTTTCTAACTTAGGCATCCATTTGTTTGTAGAAATTGACAAATCAAATGAATAGTAGAGGACTGAGGTGACCCCTAAATTATGTTTATTAAGTATAATTTCGATACATTTTCACTTTTTCTGAGTGTTACATAGTAATACCGTATAAGTCAACATTGGCGTCTTTTGGCATTTCGTCAACCGAATACTTAAAAAAAAATAACACTTGTCTGTAAAACAAACACATTTTTGTGATCCGAAAAATAGTAAACGTCACAACATAACCATATTGTTGACAGTAAAATATATTATTATTTTAGATTTAACTTTTCAGATAGCTATAAACCCGACAATTTCACAGAGAATAGTGTTATTCCTTTTAATTTTGCTTAGTTAAACTTCAGTGAAAACAGTAAATAAAATATTAATACTATGAACTTCAAACTGTATATTATTTTGTTGATATCCTTCATCTTAATTACATATGCCGAACTAACTGGTAAAGAGGTAATTTTTCATATTTTTTTTTCTACTATTATACTGAAACAATTTTAGATTATTATTTTTATCGATCAAAACTATAATTTTAATATTTTTTAACTATTTATTAAATAATTTTTTTAAATAAAATATGATATGAATGAAAAAATAATAGGTTAAACGAATATTTATTAAATTGTAATACAATATTGTATATATATATACTATATTATATAATTGTTTATTTCAATAGGTACTGTCATTTGTAATTTTTTAATTTTTAAATTTGGGAATATATATTTTTTTTAAATATAGTTACTTAAAAATTAACGAATAAAATATTATCATTTTATTTCAATTAATACGACATTAGCTACCTCAAAGCCAGTTTATGGTTTGACACCTAAACAAAAATAAAATTGTTATTTTGACAAATTTCTTTCAAAAAACTTTTCAGGCTATACAAAAGGCTTATGAAGTTGCTTTAGATTTCTACGAGACACCTGAAGAAGAAGATCTTAAATTAGAGAGTTTTATTGATTTTATTGGTGAAGAAAATAGCGGGACTGTAAAAGATTATTTGGACAATAATTCAGAAGAAGCAAAAGACAAGGGTAATTTTTAGTATTAATAATTATTTATCATACAATAAACTGTTCGCCTATTTTCTACGAAGGCGAAGTTAAAAATGATTTCTTCGGACGTTAAAAAGTCAATTTCAAACCTAATCGGTTGTCTTACACTCGGTTCAACATCGAATCTACAATACCGACAATAGTCAAATTAAAACCCTTATATATTATTTAAAAAATAGAATACAAACCTTCTTTAAACATTTTAGTGAATTTTGAGTTCTGGCAACTTTTTAAACTTTAACGCATGTATTTAATTAACTTAAACAAATAAGAATAATTTGCTGAAAATGTTGATTAACCGATAGCCAGTTTTGAAGAATTTCTTTTAAGTTCAAATTTTAGGATTGCAAGGAAGTTAATTAAATATATAAATTGTAAATTGTAAAATAATATTACAATATTGTACGTACATCATAATATTAGAAGGGTTCATGTCTAATACTTTAAGAAAACCCTAGGTGTTTATAAAAAACACATCTCCTATTTGTCATTACACAATTTTGCATATAAAAATATACATCAGCCTTCAACATAATATCCCAAACACACTAAAAGATGCACTAGGAGAGAATAATACACTTTTTGAAATATATAAATCTGAACACATTATTATTACATAGATTTAGTCCCCTACACTTATTAATTTATAAATAATTATTTTGTACAACGTGTCTTAAACATAGGCGAATAGCCTAGTTGCTGAAATCAGTTAGAATAATCTCAAACAATTTTTTTTTAAATATTACACATTAATATAAATTTTCCGTTGTTTTATGAGTTAGAGAGCTGTATTAGTGTACTAATTTTAGTGTCATATGAAAATGTCAATAACAATTTGTTAATGCTCAATATAGTCAACAATCGCTTATATAGTTTAGGGCCTAAGCATTTTTTTCTATTTTTTTTTTTATTCTTCTACGCTGGTTTTTTAGTTAACTATACGCTTGTTTTTTGTTTTTCCAGACAATATAAAATTAGAACTTTTTACGAAACTTCTGGGAGCAGTTGGCTTAAAATACAGTGTTTCTGTCAGAGATATGGTTTCATTAGTGTTGGTAGGACGAAATTTTAATAATATGGCTCGTTACATACAGGCTACACGCATATCCGTAGATTAAAAATATATAGAGCTGGAACATCATAGTGTAATATTTCACTCATTGCGATTCCCTGACTATAATATACATTACGATTAAATTCAACCAGCCTATATTATAAGTGTACATTATATTCAAATGCTTTATTATTTTGGCGAAACGCCGTTTCTCATCTATTAATATTATATTATACATAATTTGTAAAAATAAAAAGATATCAGTATAAAATCTAAATTGTTAGATTATTAAACATTATTTAATTTATAATATAAAATAAAACATAGTGTATTAAATGTTTATAGCATATAGTACAATAAACGCAATTATATAAAATAAAAGCGGTACGTTATTTTTTGTTTGTTATGTATATTATACTCTGTGATCTATTTAGCGTTAGACTCTCATTTTCTATGAAAAGAATTTAAAATTTTTATATTTGGAAGACATTTTAGTTAAATGTTGTTTTACTATAATAAATATTACGCTTCGATACTAATCTGTCAATGACAGAAGTACAAATATCGACAATATCGTTTATTGAAAATATTCTGACTATTTTTTAAAAATATATAGTGTGCGTTAATTTTAAGTTCATAATGTAAACTTTTAGTATGTTCTTCTCGATTCAAAGTACATTAGGATACATTAACTGGTCTAAAGTCTTGGTTCGTTATCAAATCTATTAAGCGGTTCAAAAGATAATGTGGGTCCAGACACAAAAATTCTTTAAAAAAATTAAAACATCATTCTTTCTTAATTCCTATGGTTTTTTACAGAAAAAAAAATGTTAGAAAATATATTTAGTATTATGTAAGCAGCTAAAATTAGCATACACACAAATAGTGATTTCCAATTCCATCTGAGTCGTTAAAAAGGTATCGCCAAACATTACTTGACTTCTGTTGGAATTTCTAGTGCCTGTAAAAATAAAATATAAAATAATAAAACTCTTAAAAACATGTTTATACTTTAAAATGTTCTACATTAAAAAAAAAGTTATTAAATTATTAAAAACTAGGTAAGCAGTAAATTCATAATGTAAAAGTAGTATCAATATCACTAATATTAAAAATGATTATAAAATATTATTACAATTACATGAAAATATAAATAAAAAATGATAAGGTTTTACTATAAATGTTTCAGTACTGTCATATTTTAATTTTTTAATTGCCACTTTGAAATCAGTTCTCTATTTAAAAATTTAACAGATGAAAATATTCTAAATCTAATAAATAATTTAACTAAATAAACAATCACAATTTGGAAATGGATACTTATAAGGTAATTTACATAAATGTTCATTAGGCGCCACTCCTTTAGCAACTGCGAGTAATGGAAAATGTTGAATAAAAATATTATCAAGTTCAATTATGTATTTAAAATAAATCATTATCGGGCGTTTGAAGGTTACCGTACAGTATTGGTGTAGGCTTTAAAATAGCATTATAATAATGCTTGATCTAAACTTTTTTGAGATCTACCATACTACACACACACACAAGTCACAGGAATGTTGGCAATTAAAGTATGTATTTCTTAAAACCGACTCTAACAACACAATATTGGCAGCGCTGGCTTCTTGGGAATTTATGTAACACAAAATCTCATCTAGGTCTTTTATGCAATTAGCATTGTGTGAATGCTGAAAATAGTTTAGATAAAATACATTTCTAAAAGCAACATACAATTATACTGGAATTGGATTTCAGTTGTTTCCATTCTTATTTTGAAATATACCGAACAAATGTTTTTAAACAATCCTAAATTTGTACGATTACTATACAATAAATAAACGCTGGGATGCTTGGAATTTCCAAGAGTCATACAGCATTAGAAAAACAATTTATGGATATAAGCCACCCATCAATGAAATTCATTCGGGCAGTCTATATCTGCCCCATTCACTTTGAAAAGTTGAAATCATAATAAAAAGATGTTTTTTTTTGCAATAATGTATTTTTAAAAGGCTTTCGATAGCATTTGCTATTTGGCACGTTAGATGAATAAAATATATCAAAAAGTTTATTTACATATTAGTTATAAAATGAATAATAGCTTTAGACTCAACGCTAGTTTACCCAATGCTAAGTAAGTATTCATACCAACAGCTACCGATTCGATAAACACCTGGCAGATAAATGCTCTCATTTTTTTCAAATGGCCCAGGACATATGTGAGCAAAAGTAAGCTCCTGCTAATCTTTTTACAAAAAAAAAAATCAAGTTTGCTATCTCTACTATAAAATTGTTGAAGATAGGTACTATCAATTGTTTCATCACCAATTTTAAAATAATGTTTAAGAACATATTTCTTGTTGACTTTATCAAGTGTGGCAGATCAAATAAGTATATAATATCCTTACTTCTAACTGTAAAATAAGAGTGCTCTAGACTAACATGGACGCTTTTACTAAAACTAACAAAAGTTGACCCTTGGTCTGTAGAAAACGCTTTTACATTTAAAGAAATATTTAACGTCTTTACAATACCACTTAAATCTACACTTTTGCTGCTTCCAGACACAAAAAGTACGCTATAGGAAATTTCCAAGCTACTTTATTTCCTCTTAGCATTAAAACTTATGCATACTTGGCTGCACCAAGTAATTAAAACAAATGGGTTTCACGAGACATTTCCTCAGTACATAATATACAGTCAAGCGTATCATTTTGAAAATTAGAAATTTTAAATTTAACAAACTCGAATAAAAAATTCAATTGAACCAGAAGTTGTTCATATTTTGAAGCAACTCTCCTTAACGTTCTAATAGAAGGTAGACTAAATACTGTGTTCAAGAACCTATATACAGCTGGGCCTAAGAAGTAGATTGTCAACGCCAGTTGTTTCATATCATTAGTATACCTGTATCCATGAGGGTTTCTTTTCTGTCATGTGAGACTTCACAATGGTTAGTACATCAGGAGACAAATGTTTTTGACACAGATCAAGAAAATGTTCAACGCTCTCATATTTGGCTTGTTGTTTCCTTAATTTCATTACAGTTTTTTCGGCTTTAAGACGAGCTTTCATCTCATTTTTAATTTGGGTACGCAAAATGTCTTCGACACACGAGTCTTCAGATGTGCATGTTATTACACTACCTATATATTATATAAGGACATATAAGGTTAGTAAAATATAAGTTAACAAATTATTAGAAAAATAATTTACCAGTGGAAGAAATGTCCAATGGTTTATCTTCAACACAAGATGTTGAGTCGGCCAATTTTTGAGAATCTTTTCTATCTGAGAAGTAAGAATACAGTTTTACATTTTTATTTTATTTAGATAGACATTTTTCATATGTACCTGGAAAAAATGTAGGTATAGCGTGTGGTTGTAATCTATTTCTTAGATCATTGAGAAACATTTTTTTCTCAAAATGTTTACTGCACAATAAAATGTTTTTTAGAGAATGACTATCGGCATCGAGTTGACAATTAGTTAACCAGATTCCACATCTAAAGCATAAAGAAAAAGCTATTTTTTAATTGTTTAAAAACACCGTTGACTTATGTTAGTTTTTATAATTATAATAAAATCGAATTACCGAACAGGATCTTTAGGAAAACTAAACAAGCTCAATGATTCATTGCCAGTACGTTTTTCTCCACACGACTTCAATACACATTTCTTTGAAGAACGTGCACGCTCATTAAACCACATAATAATGAACAAACTTAATACTAAAAACTAATTTAAACATTTAAATAATACAAATTATATAAGCAATTAAAAAAATTAATAAGTTTTTACTAATGTAAACAAATAGATAAGAGGAGTTCTGCTAACAATATCTGATAAGAGCAGCCAGGAGTTCCCAAAATGGTAATAAAAACAGAAAATATACTACCGTTGATTATACTACTGTATAATTTGGCCATTGCAATCTGACTAAAAAATCCTTGCTAATCAGATTTGAATAAATAAGTATATTTGTTTAGTTTCTCCAATACATATAAAACATTGAGTGTGTAATTCTCTACCTGTTGTTATATCCCAAAGAAGAAGAGCATTTGCAAGTAGTTAGTAGTCTCGTTGTAATTGTGTTACTGTAAGTATCTAGTAATATTATCATTGATTTTATAGTTTTATTTGTATTAAGAAATGATTAAGTAACCTACAGTTTACAAATTTAATATGGATTTTTTAAGCAATTCAAATGGTTAGCGTACAGTCGTTTTAGAAGTATATACTTACAGAGTGAGAAGCGCTATCGACGGCTATAAGGATGATAACACTAGTTTACTGCTATATTAGGGAACAGATTTCTCTACTTTATTTTAATGTAAATTGACTTGCTGAACTTAAAAAAAACATTTAAAATGAAAATTGATAAATTGTAAAACACCACATAAGTAATAATTTTGTTAATTGAGAGTTCTAATAATTACAATTAGTGATAATTTTTTATTTTATTTATTTTACAAAACAGGCCGTGGCCCAAAGTACAATTTTTGTAGACACAGAAATACATTTATAGTTATTTAATTTAACAAGCTATACAAAAGTGAAGGTGGAGATGTTCACATTTGCAATGCGCAATATCTTGAAAATAGGTCTATTATATGAATAATTAGTGTTGCAAATCGGTACAAAGAAAGGATATGGGGATCTAGAATGGAAGTTATGGACTTTGAAGTTGAGTTCAATTAATAAATCAGGACAACCAATAGTACCATCCATAAGCTTTCTCAAAAAGTCTTGACTAGCAGAAATACGCCTATCAGCTAGTGTTGCTAACCCAAGTTTATTTAATACTGGCTCATAGTCGTGTGGTCAGTGAGCAATATGGAGTACCCTGGCAGCAAAATACAAGAATTTCCGTTGGACCCTCTCTATCTGGTTTTTAGCAATTACGGTATTAGGGTCCCACAGCATACTTTAGAATAGATCGAACAAGAGCACAGTACAAAGATTTTAACGGAGCTAACAAGTTAAATTCCGTGGAAACTCTCTTTACGAACCCAAGTGTCTTTAGCGCCTTACAGCAAGATTTTTCAATATGGTCATGGAAGTTAAGTTCCCAATCAAATGTGATACCGAGATCATTTACTGTACTAACTACATTAAGGAATACTTCTTTTAATAAGTAATTATACATAATAGGGTGATGGATTCTGTAGGACATAGAGTGGACAATTTTGAAGTATAGTTATATTTAAGGAGTAAAATTTTGATATGGATGCTTTCAAGCAAGATAAGTACGAATAAAAATTAAAGAAAATTTTCAAAAAATTGTCTTGTTATTTTTGTTTCGTAACCTTAGAAGAAAAAAAGTATAAAAGGGGTGAAGAGTGGCGCAATGAGCATTGTATGGTTTTAAAGGAAATTTAATCTAGTATTTAAATATTACCATTTCTTTTGCATACATTTGCCCAGTGTTTTATTCTCATTTTTCGCAAAATGAGATTAAATAGAGTCTTTAAAGTGGAGGCCCAAAAACAGGGGGCTGTGTAATAAATTGAATGTTAATAGTTATATAAGGCAAAAATTTTAAGTAGACTATTTTGAAAACAGGTTTTAAACATAGAAAAATTGCAAGGAACCTTAAAACTCATGAATTTGACCTTACCATTCCAGTTCTGTGTGTGAGCAACATGAATCTGATACTCATTTTGTTTAAAAAGTAATTGACTAAATTTCAGCCAAATTGTTTTAATTTGTATTAAAATTTTCCAAATTTGGAACACCATTTATCCGGCGGGGACGACAGTTTTTTTTTAATTCTTTCAGATTTTTTTATACAGTGGATACTTCCTTATATTTTGCTTGTTTCACGAAAAAATTCAGTTTAAATACGAAATAACGTGTTCTGTGAGATTTTGTTAGTTTTGGCGAACTTAAAAAAATCATTTTTAAACAAAATTAAATTTTGAAAATGATATTTAACTTCAAAATTGTTGTAGTTGTAATAATTATTACAACTGATAAGCAACAGAATTGACGCTGATAACAATGCGAGATAATATAAATTTGTTCAACCATGTCTCAAAACCGTCACATATTAATAATTATGAATACATTTTCAACAGGAGCTATGCTGTTTCTGGGTTTCACAACTATAAAAAAAAACAACTAGCATTAAATGGAGAACAATTCTGAGAATGACTTTTGTCCGCCTAAATCAGCTTTTTTGCCCACTGTGCGGCGGCTCGTTATTATTTCGATGGCAATAAGATGTGATTATATATTTAAAATAGGCGCGCTACTTAAGTATCGCAAGTTAGGGTCGTTTTCGGGCTGGGGGGCTAAGGCTAAAGCATGTCCATGCTAAAAATGTTATTCCTTTTTTACTAAATCAGGATTGTGATATATTAATTTATATCGAGTTATCATGTTTTATATGATACCTTCACTGCGTTCTACCTCCAGCCGACCATCGCGGACCGCAGTCGTCGCTGTTATCACATGTTGTAGACTGTTCTGTGATAGTGCACTCTAGTTTGTATGTGTATCGTTCATTATGAGTCATGCAGTATATGTTTATGCTTTATATTAAGACAACGTCACTTAAGGTTTTCTTAAAAAAGTTATTATTCATTGTGCGTTTTTACCAAAAAACATTCTAGATCAGCGCTGTGCTGTGTGGTCTGTAAATCTGAGGGTCTCAAATTAGCTCTGTAAACGTAAGTACCGGTATTAACTTTATCATGAATTACGATTTACTCCTATTTTATTTATTTTAAAATAAACTACAGAGTTTACGGGTTTAATAATGATTTTTAAAACAATTTAATGAATTGTACTTGTGTAAAGTTTAGACTTATAGACTGAGGTGTGTCAACGGCCGTAGGGATGAAAACGCTATTTAACAGCCTTTCGGTGTAACAGATGCCACCATCCTTTTCCTATGTAAACATTCAAATATTTTTCTATAAACTGATTTTTGAGAAATTATTTTTTATTGTGATATAATTTTATTCAAATACTTGGATTTGATAGCTTGTGCGACTAAACGATTGGTAATTCCAATTGGATATATTTATTAAAACGTGAACCTACTTTGTGATTTTTTAAAAATTCATATTATCTTGAAAACCATCCATAAAAAATGGATTATCACTGTTTTTATTGGGTTATTTGTCTTAAGAAATTATTAAGTAACCTACAGCTTACAGATTTAATATGGATTTTTTAAACAATTCAAATGGTTAGCGTACAGTCGTTTTAGAAGTATACACTTACAGAGTGAGAAGCGCTTTCGACGGCTATGAGGATGATAACACTAGTCTACTGCTATATTAGGGAACAGATTTCTCTACTTTATTTTAATTTAAACTGACTTGTTGAACTTATAAAAAACATTTAGAATGAAAATTGATAAATTGTAAAACACCACATAAGTAATAATTTTGTTAATTGAGACTTCTAATAATTACAATTAGTGATTATAATTTATTATTGATATACTGTTCAATTGTTCTATAGTTTCTCTAAAAGCTTTCTACATTTTGATATCTTGTTACCAATCTAGACAATTCATTAGGTTTATATAATTCATAAGAACATTGTACACCAATTGTTACGACTGCTAGTTAGCAGCATATGTTCTGACCAATTATTTGCATGACGACGACGACTCGTTATTATTTCGATGGCAATAAGATGTGATTATATATTTAAAGTAGGCGCGCTACTTAAGTATCGCAATGTTAGCAAATTAGCATGTTCCATACTAAAAATTGTATTCCTTTTTTACTAAATCAGGATTGTGATGTATTAATTTTTATTGAGTTATCATTTTTTATATGCTTACTAGTAAATTTATTTTCTTAACAAATATAATCTATGGTCAACAGAAATATTAAATATTTTGAATGTATTATTGTTGTAGGTCTGAGTGGTAGGCAAGCAGGTAAATGTGGTAGAGGAAAATTAGGTTAATGTTTGTTTAAACACAGTTGTTAAAAAAAAACACGTTAAACTTTATTGTAAGTAGTTGACCAATATTACAATTAAAAAGGTCTCGCGGTAACCCGAGAATAACGTCAACGCTACTGACAACTGGGTAAATTCCAATATTGTTTATCAAAGACGGCACGGGTCGCCGTATCGGAAGGGAAGAATAATATATATATTTATATATATACAATATCAATAATTAAACACAATGTAATTATTGTCCCTTAATACGAGATAAGTATAGGCATGTTTCTAATGATGTCATTCGCTGGTAAAACTTCTCGGTTTTTTTAAATAAAACATATGTCTACCCTCATGTTTCATTTGAATATGTTTAACCTCAAGCTAAAGACATTTTTATTAATTAATTATAAGTTCTTTTACTAATTTTTGAAATTGTGATTTGTGTTTTAGAATTCAAAGTCGTGAGAAACCAGCTAAGCATCAGAATTAAAATGGATGATTATTGCAGTGAAGTTGTTATCAAAATAGAGGAAGAAGATGAGGATACGAAAGAGCAAATTACTGGAGCATTAGTAGAAGAAACAAAACCGAATATTATTAAAGAATTATACAAGAGGTGATTTAGATTTCAATATCAATAAGTTTGGATTTAAATAATGTTTATATAATATAATTTGTTGTTAATAAATTATAATATTTGATCATACCTAAAAATCCTATAATTTTTAGTCCCATATCTAATCCACAGAATAGGAAGTCGTACAGTTTTTAGTATCAATATTTCCTTCTTTACTTTTTAGCTATGCACAATTTTATTCGCCAACAAACATTTCTATTACTTCCAATCTTTTTCTAAAACTGTTATTGCCTTACTGAGTACAATTTTCTGTAAATTAAACGAGCGTAGTAAAATGGCCTATTAACAAAATATGTTTTCTTTTTTTTTGGAGTTATTTCTATGACCAGTTAGTTTTTGAATACTAATTTTCAAATTTATTAATTCTTCTGGTAATACTAAGAACATAATTCTATTTTAATATTGATTGCTCATATTCAAGCGGTGTAATAGATATTTTATATTCCATTTTTAGCCTTTAACAGTATGTTTTATGTTTAAAGTATCGAAGAATCGTGCAACAATACCATTGTCAAAGTCGAAGTGGACCTAGTGAATGGACATTGTTTCGAGTCTGTGATTGAAGTTGAAAAAAGTGTTCTTATGGATGTGCCAACAACAAACTATATCATGGACGAGATACAGCCGTTTGTCTGCGATGTATGCAAAAAAACATTTTCTACAAAAAAAAAAGTTGCCCGACACATTACACATTCACATAGTGCACACTTATCAACCCATAAAAAACGCGTGCACACTGGGGAAAATCATTATAAATGTAATTTGTGCGTATTGTCGTATTCTCACAAATCCAGCCTCACAAGACACCAACGCTTGCACACTGGGATTAAGCCCTACAAATGCAACGTGTGTTTAAAATCACTCGCTCAAAAATCCGAACTCACAGATCATAAACGTATGCACACTAAAGAAAAGCCTTACAAATGTGACGTGTGCTTAAAGTCATTCGCTGTTAAATTCACGCTCACAAATCATGAACGCGTGCACACTGGGGAAAAGCCCTATAAGTGTACGGTGTGCTTAAAGACATTCGCTGTTAAATCTAATCTCACAAATCATGAACGCGTGCACACTGGTGAAAAGCCCTACAATTGTGCGGTGTGTTTAAAGTCATTTGTTCGAAAAAGCAATCTTGTTGTTCACAAACGCGTGCATACTGGTGAAAAGCCCTACAAGTGTGCGGTGTGTTTAAAGCCATTCGTTCAAAAATCCCACCTCACAAAACATGAACGCAAGCACACTAGGCAAGCCGTACACAAGTGACGTGTAATTAAAGTTTTTTTTTAAAAACACACCTATGATGACACAAATGTGTACAAACCCTCTGTTTGAGGTTTCTACTCTAAATATTTTTTTCAAAAGTCTGACCTGATACAGTGCTGGTACAGTATTGTACTATATTTTATGTTAAGACATGTTAGATATTAGTATATTTGATCTTTTTTCAATCATAATTTGTGCGTTATTTTGTTAGTTTTTCTAATCCTAAATTATAAATAGAAAAAAACTTTTGAAATGTGATTGTTAGTATAAATTGTATTTATGATATTTAAATGATTATTACTAAGGTTTACTGCGTGTGGTATTAATAGTTTATTGCCTCTTGTTTTTTTGCGGGGTTTTTAGTTATTATGCTACCTTTAGATACCTGGACACTTTGAACTTGGAAAATAAATACGGCAAGAGTGTGATTTAATATTTTTTTTGTTATTTTATTTGAATTAAGAAATTAAAAAAACCCTTTATATTATTGCTTTACTATTGATTAGTCAGATTATCAAATCTTTAGTCCTATCACTACACCCTAAAAAGAGAAATATAAAAAAACGTTTTTATCCCATCTAAATGACTGTATTTTTATTTTTTTAGGTTAGTTTACTTGTATTTTTAGTTCTATATCTAATGAATATTCCGTACAAACTCGATTATTCTTAAGTTGTATAGTTGTGTAATTTTAAGTAGTAAAATATGTAAATGTTATTATTGATTTTGAAGGGAAGGTGTGTACTCTTTAAATTTTTAGTCCAGTTGAGTACCTATCAGTTAAACTTCTTTTTTCTAATAATGATCCTTTGGCAAAGAATACTGGCATGCTATTCCAATGACGCTTTTATCAAGCGATACCTATCACTATTACATTTGGTGTCTTAAAAAGGTCAGCCATATATCTTGGAAAAAGCCAGGAGGGTGAGAAAATGGCTATTAATTGATTTTGTTATCTTTTTTTTGAAACAAACTAATGATTACGATTAAACCATTTCATGACACATTTCTTCATACATCTTGTATGGACAATTTTTGAGACATTCCAAAACCAATGTTAATGATAAATAGAGATTTGAGTTGGATACAAAATACGTATTGTGTTCAGCAAAATGATTCAATATTGTTGTATTTGTTAGAAGTATATTATAAAAGAACTTCACGAACTTGCACATAACCCATTCGGACATTCAGGTACAATTACATTTACAAGAACTTTCGGTCTTACAAAACGATAACCCGACGGTCTCGACCAAAAAGAAACAGCTGTTTCCAATGAACTTCCTCATTAGAAACACCATAACAACTGCATTAGTTTGCACTAAATGTGATAATTTTGAGTGTAGCTCGTACTAATAAATCCGTTAAGTATAGTTTAGTTGACTCGAAAAGCCAGCGTTGTGGTATTGTAAACAACCATATAATCATATAATTATACTTCGTCTTCCGAGATAACAAAAATGCGTTACTCTTGTAAGCGCCTTCGTAGACAGTTGAAAAAAAATCAAGCACATATGCCTAAGAATTGGGCATGCACAAGAGCCATCCGTACGTTGAAAGGACAAATATTTAATTTCGGAAACAACTTGTAAATCATCATTGAAAAAACTGTCTTTGTATCCTCCAGTTAACTTGGAATTAAAACTGAATATAACAAGTTAGACATACTACATAGCTGGAGCTATGACCAGTTAATTTTTGAATACTAATTTTCAAATTTATTAATTCTTCTGGTAATACTAAGAACATAATTCTATTTTAATATTGATTGCTTATATTCAAGCGGTGTAGTAGATATTTTATATTCCATTTTTAGCCTTTAACATTATGTTTTATGTTTAAAGTATCGAAGAATCGTGCAACAATACCATTGTCAAAGTCGAAGTGGACCTAGTATTCACTAGGTTGACTTCGACCTAGTGTCGTGTGTTTAAAATCACTCGCTCAAAAATCCGAACTCACAAGACACAAACACTTGCACACTGGGATTAAGCCCTACAAATGCAACGTGTGTTTAAAATCATTCGCTCAAAACTCCGGCCTCATAAATCATAAACGTGTGCACACCGGGGAAAAGCCCTATGATTGTAATATGTGCTCAAAGTCATTTTCTCGAAAATCCAAGCTTAGGAAACACGAACGAGTGCATACTGGTGAAAAGCCTGACAATTGTAACGTGTGTTTAAAATCATTCGCTGAAAACTTTAAACTCACAAAACATAAACGTGTGCACACTGGCGAAAAACCCTATAAATGTCACGTGTGCTTAATGGCATTTTCAGAAATATCTAACTTCACAAAACACCAACGCGTGCACACGGGTGAAAAGCCCTATATATGCGATGTGTGTTTAAAATCATTCGCTCAAAACTCCCACCTCACAGATCATAAACGTGTGCACACTAAAGAAAAGCCTTACAAATGTGACGTGTGCCTAATGTCGTTTTCTCACAAATCTAGCCTCACGAGACATAAACACGTCATGCACAATAGAAATTTATAAAAAACAAAAAAAGTAAAAAATAATTACAGCACATTTTTTTTAAAAATGTCAATTACTTTAAAAAATGAAAAATAACTACAATTTTAAATAATGTTAAACATCTTTAATTTTTGACCAAAAAGAAAAATGTGGTCCCTATTCAACAAAGTTTCTAATACATTTATCAAATGACATTTCAAATAATGTTTTATATTGTAACTAAAAATTAGTTAACATAATACCTAACTCAATGAAATTATATTTTGTATTATTATTCTAAGAAACCTAATATTGTTTTTGTGAAATATTTTTAACGTTGTAAATTTTTTTTAAACTAATACAAATTTTGTATCATTTATTTAAAACTTTTGTCAATCTTTATAATTTTGTATTACCCTAAACATAGCTTTGTAATACGCAGTTAGTTTTTAATGTCGTGATCAAAAGCGTATGTCATAACATCCAATATGATAGACCTAACCGAGTAAAATTCAATTTAAGTGTACCTACACTTCTAATTTTCAGATTTTTAAAATTTGTAAACAAGTTTGAACAATTTAAATTTCAAATTTTTGGTCTTTTGTTATACAATTTACTATATTCTCTAAGAGGGGTATTTATTTTTTTAAATTTATCAATTTTCTGATAACCAAGTAAAAAATTATTCATTTAGTTCCCATATAGAAGCTTTTTTGACTTTTTAGGTCTTATTCTGTACTAATATTCGAGCTTAACATCCTCTTTTCTAGGTTATTTTAGGAATCGATTTTTATATATTTGAATGAGAATTGTGTTTAAATCCTATTTTAATTATATTTTCATTTTTCTATTTTTCTCATATTTTTAGTATTCACTGCCTTGTCTTTTTTAAGTGAATAAAGTAGAAGAAAATAATTGTTTTTACTCGTAGAAAAAATTGTATAAGTTATACAACTACAATATATACATTTTATACATATTGCTTTCTTTTAATTTAAATATTTTAATCAATAACTTATGCTCTTTGGGCGGTTATACAAATTAATAAAGAGTCTCTAGGAGTATTTTAAGGTAGATACAGGGTAATTACCTGTCCAGGGTCTCTCAATTTAGCCCTAGAAGGCACTGTAACAATTTGGTAGAGGCCTATATGATCTCCAGAATCGGATATAGTTGAAATTTCTATAGAACATTAACTAGGCATGACTCCATTCACACTTGGCCTTAAACCCAAATATCGACAAGCACTCACCTCTGGGAGGGGGGGGGGCTGGAAGGTGTTTAGTTTTTTCCCATTTTTAGGACTTGAGATCTGACAATTATTCTGATGATAGGACTTATATTTATACCTATAGCATGTGTAAAAAAAATTCTGAAGTCAAAATGTATTCGTATTATGGAAAAACAAGAAAAATCTTAAAATTTCGATTTTGAAAGCTGTTTTGGGTTAAGGAATTATATTATTATTGATAGCTTAAGAATATTTTTTTTATGAAAAATGCACAGAAACAAAAAAAGAGAAACTCTAACATTGACAATTTTATAAACAGGTTAATTTTTATTATCATGTGTCACTCAATTTCTCACTGGTTTTAATTAATAATAACATTTTTTATTTTATATAGTTTTGTATTGTGATCTCAATTTTCTACAAATTTTTATGTTCCTATCCCGTTTCTAAACTAATTATTTTTATATTATCTTTTTAAATGGATAATAATAATTAGTTTTGGAGGGAGGTAAAAATAAAAAAGATTGTAAAACATCGAGATCACATTATATAAAAACAATATGAAAGAAATAGTTTAATTTTTCATTAAACCCTAATTGAGTACACTTTATACATTGAGTATATTGAGTGGTTCACGATTAAATGATCATCGTATTGGTATTACAATTAATGAAATTGTTTAGGTTTTATGGACGTTGAAGCTGTTTTCAAGTATCTCAATTATTTTGCAAACTGAGGATACCAAAGCAATAAAACAATTATTGGTTTTATTAATAATACCACCTGCTTTCAATGCTGTAATAACAACAGATTGTTTTATATTTTAGGGTGATATCCTGTTTTAAAACTTAAGTTAATCTAACCTTAAAGTTGAGAATTCTGACTTTATCATATCAAACTCGGGGGATTTACTATTCTTTAATTTCAATATAGTTGCTTGTACTTTAGTCTTCGAAAAAATCGTTAAATAATAAAGCGTTTAAATCGGAGTGACTGCATTTGTATTTATTTATATTGTCATTAAAATTTAAAAGGAATATTGAAGCTATACTAGCTTCTACTTTGGAAAAATAATCATTAAAAATATTTGCCCACATAGCTGGTTCGTCAATATAATTAAAAGTTCCTTTTCCGATTTTTATTATAATATATATTAATATTTATCATATTACTCCTAAAATATAATACTTTACAATGGTCTATGAACACAAATTTTTTGTACGATAAAATGTGTTAGTATAAAAATGACTTTGAAGTATTTTTTTTTTCTTCAGCTTCAGAGACCGTTCAGGCCCATTGCTGCAACACACACTTCCTTCCATTTCTCTCTTTCCATTGCTACCTCCCTGTAGTTTTCAACTCCTAGCGTTGTTAGATCCTTTGAGACTTTATCAAACCATCGTTGTTTAGGTCTGCCTAAGGGCCTCTTTCCTCGTGGCCTCCAACCTAGGACCTCCTTTGCAATCATGTTAGACATTAGTATGTGACCCAGCCAGCTTAGTCTTTTGGCTCTAATTACTCCCTTGAAGTATTGTGTATAAAAAAACGCACAATTATTTACCATTGCTTTTACGGTTTTATATTTCCGACCGCATAAACAATTTTACATACTTGAAATTTTACCACACAATAATATGTTGGAAAATAACTTGTAATCGACATGCTTTTCAATTTAAAGTATGTAATGTTAATTTTTGTACCCAGAATTATTCTTATATAAATCATATTAAAGCTAATCCAATACCAACGTGGCTGGCCAGCCAGGATGTTATTTCCACAGCTCTCGCCATATGTATTTAATAATATATTCTACACGGTTTATTTAGTCACTCAATATGGGAACTCTGTTAAGATTGTATTATCACTAACACTAAATCTTTATAAAATAATTTTCAAGATGAATTAGGATATAATATCTATTGGAATTATAAACAATTAACCTGTCACCCGCATTTGCCTAGACATTAAATTAAGGTAACAAACATTGAGAAGTAGAAATAAATAGCTGGAATAGACTAGATGAAAAAATACAACTTTAATTAGGTACTCGGTAATTATTTATTTTGTTGGTAGACATGCATGTTACAGTACTTAATATTACATGCATGAGTAGTAGTAATTTGGGGCTTTACCGCTCATTTTTACAAATTGTAGTAAATTAAACTAGAAATGAATAACAACATCTCTTTATATAGTATAATAACTTTTATTAATCATAATAATTATAATATTTTATGATTTATCAATCTGTATAGTATAAAATAAACTTACATAAAGGTTTTCTGTCTCTATTATTCAAAGCTAAATCAATTTTAAATTACATAAATTCTACCTAACACGCATGAAAATTATCCTGAAGAACCGAATCCTTTTTCTCCTCTATCAGTTTCATCTAATGACCGAAGTTCCCTAAGTTCTGGATACACAATTTTTTCACATATTAGTTGTGCTACTCGATCTCCACGTTGAACGATAAAGTCTACATCAGAATGATTGAATAGGAGAATACCAACGTTTCCGCGGTAATCTCGATCAATTACTCCACCTAGGATTAAAAAAAAAAAAATATATATAACATTTTATTTAGTGATTAGATTTTATAAGCATACCTCCAACATCAATAAAATGTTTCCATGCTATTCCTGATCTCGGTGCAATTCGTCCATATGTACCATGTGGTACCACAATTTGTAGATCGGTCTTAATCAATTCTTTTCCATGTGCTACTACAATATATTGGTATGCACTTTTTAGATCGTATCCAGCCGCATGTTGACTTCCTCTAATCGGCGTGTATGCTTTATCGGTTAATTTAGAAAATAAAAGCATCTAAAGTTTTAAACAATCATTCATTCATAATAATCTTTATTTAATTTAACCCTAGCTTCATTTACTAATTTTATCATAGCATCATTCGTTTTTTTGTCTAAACTTTTTTCTAAATTTTTTTCTAATTCATCATTCATTAACGTCATATTTATTTTATTTTCCAAACTAGTGATACATTCTTTGAATGAGTTATTTAATTCAGATTTTATTGTTTCTATTGTATTTTTTGAAACATTAGTTATTGATTCATTATGTGTATTTAGTTTTTTTTCTAAACTATCTTTTAAACCAGTCTGAGTTTCTAAGATAGAATTTTTTATACTATTTTCCAAATCAATTAATTTCGAATTTAAATATTTACCAACTCCGATATTATTGAAATGATTTATATGATGACCAAAATAATCCATTATTAATTTAAAAATAGAGATCTTAAAAGTGACAAGGACTTCTTATTTACTAAAACCAAAACAAAAAAACTATATTATACGAGTTTACGCACTTCTCGGGTAAATGGTGAATACTCAACTATGCGGTCGTGTATTAACATACAATAAGCACTAACACCAGTTAAATTATCATCAGCTTCTATTTCTAAACGTAAGTCAATTGTAGAAGAAATTTCAGAATCGTTTTGTTTACTAACATCTAAAACAATAATTGGAGCATTTGATAAAAACAATTTTGGACTTAGTATCGGATTTCGAAGTCCATTTTCATAATATGATTCTTGAAACGATGTATACATATTATATAATAATGTAAAATCGTTGTGCGTAAAATCTAAATTTAAATTATCATAAGGATAATCATTTGAGTTCAGAAACACTTTAATATTTTTCAACTTAGAATGATCAAATTCGCTTTTGTCTGCAGTTATTGAATTGTTACGATTTTTTTGGAGGCCTACAATGATATAACGAGGTTTTTCCAATTTCGTTGATGTTTTTAAATTCCATAGTACATTTTTCGTGTTTCCGAGTTCAGGGTAAGTATATGTTTCAAATGATCTAAATGGTATAAACAAATGTTTTTCTTTTTCAACTATTTTCATTAACTTTAAACGCTGGCTATCATCAACACTAACATGAGGAACTTTCCAAACAATATTCTTAATATTCACACTACATTTAGTTGCATCATCACTTTTTTTAATCAATGCATTTAAATCACTATTTGATCTAGTTAATATGAGTTCTATTCGTGAATTTAATAAAATTTTTCTATAATGCTCAAAAAAGCCTAACCAGTATTTTAGTGGTATACATGCTGTAAAATGACCATTTGTGTCTGATATGGATGAACTATTTTTGAAAGTCCATCCAGCATTTTCATAACAATAATAATTATCTGGTGTACTTGAAAGATATCCTTTGATAGAACTTGTAATATCTAACATTCGTGAACTATCTATCTCGATACCATTTAATTCTAAACGAACTTGTTCAAAAAGAAAAGATAATCCAATTATTACCTAGTTTTACTTTATCTTTATCTTCAATGTTGCCTTCGATGTATAAAAAGTTTTCATGTAAATATGGGTATACATCAGTTTGTTGTACACATATCCTAATTTCATCATTATTATTAAAAGCTTTAGTATAAGGAATATATGAGTGAAAATCAAAATTAGTTATTTTCGAATCTGACACATAACCCATATCAACTTCCAAAATATCATTTTCAGGCATTTCGATTACTTTTTAATTCAAATCCAAGTTGTCTTAAAATATTTTTATTCTTCGACGTAAGATTTATTTCTGTTTTTCTCCTTGTTGCTCGGTCAGATTTCGTTTTGGGAATGGAAGATTTTTTATGTGACGGTTCCTTTATATCTAATATTTTGTTTTGGAAATTAAAAAATTTCAACCCCATTTTATGAACCGTACCGTCTGATATGAAAAACTGTTGTAATTTTTTCACCTAAATTCTTTAGCGGTCTTTGATCCTGACCAACTAACTTTACCGTTATATTATTTATTTCATTTGTTATCAATGGATAATATATTAAGTTGCTAGGTGCTTCAACAATTTTTGATCCGTGTACTGCTGTAGGGTAAAACTCATAGACTGAGTGTGAGGGTTTGTTACCATCAAATGATCCTTGAGCAATACTACATAATACTTTTATTGAATTAATCATACTAATATTAACAGTTTTTTGAGATTCGTGTAATTTATTCGGTTCTAATTCCACTTCATCAAATCCTAAAACATGGCTTAAACTATTATCAATAGTGAAATCGATTGTTTCAGAACAGTGAACATACGATTTAAATGTATTGATGTTTGGAAATATGCTAAGTACAATATTTGGATGGGTTTTTTTAATCATGTTTTTAATATATTCATTTATTTGACTTAGTTTATAATACCCTGGTTCTATTTCAAGCTTTAAGATTTCTTTATCCGTTTGTTCACTCAGAATGTGTTCATTACTTTTTGAGAAAAAATCGAAAGATTTATTAATATTACTCGTATATGATTCCGTGAAATATTTAGATAAATGTCTTGGATTATGATCAATAGCATTCTTATCTGATTCTAGTGAAGAACTACTGCTTACAGAAACATCGCGTTTATTTATTATTGTATTGTTCTTTATAATTATTCTCAATTTATTATTGCTTTCATTAATATTAGGAAAAGAATTATATGTCTGAAGATTTAATAATGCTATTTCTGAGTCCTCAGCTATAGTTAGTGATGGAAAAAAATTTGTTGATAACTCTGTAGTGTTACCTGATAAACTTATTGTTGTTGATTCATACATTGTAAAAAATCAATACATAAATGACCACAAATAAATGTATTATAATTTTGATATTTTGAGTAGTTATATAAAATATTGTATCCTTTAAAACGATTTTGGAGTTCAATTGGTGGTGGTAAATTACCAAAGCTATCAAAATACCATATGTTGTTATATTTTTTAAAGTAAGCTACCCAATGCGATCCTTTTTGACTTATTCCAGCAAGGTTAATAACCGCATATTCGTTTTTAAAAATAGTTTTTGGTAAGCTGTCACGTGAAAATACACCACGGAAATGTGGAATTTTTAATTGTGCAACATGTTTTATAATGTCTTGAGAGGAAAGAGGTCTATTAGGTAGCATAGTAATTAGTTTTTTTTCTTAATATTTCTTCTTTTCTTCACACCTAAACCTAATTTGTCTAAGTATAAATCTTTACCATTACGAACATTCAAATATAAGCCTTTACCAATTTTTTTCGTTTGTCCATTTTTAGAATCTTTAACAGCTTTATAGATATTTTCTGCACCAGACGCAAGACTACCGAGGGCTGAAAGTCCTGCAAATATTGGTATCAAAGGTATAGCAGAACCCCTTTGATTTGGTACCTTAATTTTTCTAACTTTTTTAGACTTTCTTCTAGATATTCTTTTTCTTACTGCTCCAACTAATTTACCACCTTTTTTAGCTTTGCAACAACCCATACCAATTTTACGTTTAGCTTTCATAATGTTAGTAACGGTGTAGGCTGCAGCTTTTTCCCCGAATGAACTATCTTTTGCTTTCACCCTATCCCACGCTTGAAATTCTAATTTTTTATCAGCTAAATTACGGTTTGTTACGTCTTTATTTTTTAAATACGCTATATCGTGGTCACGACAAGCCTCATCAAGAAGATTTATAGGTTTATCACCTCTAGCCAATCTTTTTTCAAGTTTTGTTCCAGGTCCACAATATTTATAACCTGGTAAATGTGCTTCGAACGGAAGTTTATTTATTAGTGTATTAACGAGACCTTTACCGGTTATACACTTTCGCACTCTCGGCATTTCCTATATATACTAAGTATTTTTTCTTAGTTCACAACTATTATATATACAAAAAAAAAATGCGTTTTATAGAACAGAATAGTAAATTAACTAGCATATTAAGAACCACTAAATATTAAAAATATAGACACAGAAATTTCTAATAAAGCAATCTCAAGACATGGACCTTTACTACCAGATAGTATCCGATGTATTATTGTTGGATCTAGTGGCTCTGGTAAAACAAATGTAATGTTTAATCTTCTCACACATGTAAATGGTTTAAAATTTGAAAACGTTTATTTGTATACAAAAACGCTTAACCAAGAAAAATATATTTTATTGAAACAAATTTTTGATGGTCTAGAAGGAGTGAAGCTGTTTATTTTCACGGAAGCTGAAGAAGTAGTTAAACCACAAATAACGAATCCAAATTCTATTTTTATTTTTGATGATGTGTTGTGTGATACTCAAATACCCATTCAAGATTATTTTAGTATGGGGAGACATTTTGGTGCTAATTCAGTTTTCTTTTTAGTTCAAAGTTATTCTAAAGTTTTAACACGATTGGTACGCGATAACTGTAATTTATTAGTGGTGTTCAAACAAGACGAACGTAATTTAAAACATATATTTAATGATCATATTTCAACTGATATGGATTATCTAGATTTTCAAAAAATGTGTATTTATTGTTGGGGCTATGAAAAATATGGTTTTCTTGTTATAGATAAAACTAGAAATGTTAATGATGGTCGGTACAGACGTGGTTTTGATGTCTATATAAGCTTGGTGTAAACTGAAATATTTTTTAGTTTGCTAAAATGTCAGAAAACAAAATATTACTTAACAATTTGATAGAATCAAAAAATAATATTAAGCGGAAAATTATGGAGTTAAAGCGCGGTGTTTTAGATTCTGAATATACACTTAACGAAACATTTAAACCGATTATAGAACCACTTAATATGCTAGTTAATGACAATAAAATGAATAATATTATTGATGAGGAATTATCTGTTACAACAAATGAGGAAAATGCTGATCCTCAATTATATGAATTCAACAATTTCATGAAATTACCTCCAAATAGAAGATCATATAATCCATCTTATGGTATGCGTTATGATAATATTGATAATCAACTAAAAATTGGTAACTTCCCAGTATTCATTGCCAACAATAAAATTTATGTAGCAGACAAAGACTATGATTGGACCCCAGGTCTATGGTCGTTACTTTGTGAAAAAAACCCTAAATTAACTACACGTCAGGATTTTAAATCGTATTACAAAATATTAGATGCTACAGAGGTTCACTTAAATGTTAACGGAGGACCTAAATCTAGCCAATCTCATAAATGGACTTTTATTGTTAAGCCATATTATACTGAAAAAATGTTACAATTGAAGACAACAAAAAGAGCGAAACTTGATGTCAGTTTTATAGCTTCAAAGGCAGCGGAAGCTGTTCATTCAAAAGATCCAATCACATTTGAAAAACCTACTGACTTAGAAAAGTCAGACGATTTTAAGTCAAAAGAAGGATCTGGTATATTATATAAGAATGTACAACCTAATACACAAATCATTTATTATGATAATCCAAATGAGTTAGTGTCTAGGCTTGCTCTTTTAATGGCTTCTAAAGAGGCTCGGAATACAGGTGTAAGTAATGAAATAATATCAATAATTGAAGAACTACGTGAACGAAAAATTATTGTTTAATTTAAAAAAAAAAAAAAATATATATAAATATTACCACACCTCCTCTATACAATTATTTGTATTGTCTTCTAAAAAGTATTTTTTGAGTGAATTTAAATTTGAATTAAAAAAAATAAATGGTATTTTTTTAGAATTAATTATTAACAAATCATATTTCTGAATTATAGTATCCACCCATTCATCGATTTCTTCCCAGCTTAATTTGTCTTCTTCTTCTTCTTCTTCATCCTCTTTCTGATCCAATAAATCTTTTCTATACCTATAATATTTTAATATATGGTTTAAAAATAGAAGATGTTTTACATTTTTTTATACTACCAATAATCAATTTGTTCATCTTCTTCAACATCATCCTCATCTTCTATCTTGAACTCCTTAAAATATTCTCTAATGAGTTCAATTTTCTTGGTATGTTTTAAGTCGTCCGGAATCCAAGGAACATAATCACAACATGTTATAATTTCCAAGTTGTAATTGGAAAAAGTTTGTTTTATAAATTTTTGATTGTTGATGCAAATCATTATGAACTGTAAAATAATGTAATAAAAATTAAGGTGATAGAAAAAAAATTATTTCAACTAGTTTACATATTAATCTATTATGACTTCATTAAGAGATATAGCCAACGAATTACATAGACTAGCTAGAAAAATATTTCCAAGACGTAAAGTTATTACAAGGTTCATGGATGAACTTTGGCAAATTGATTTAATGGATATGCAGGCGCATTCGAGGAAAAATAGTGGTTTCAAATATATTTTAGTTGTTATTGATACGTTTACTAAATACGTATGGTTAGAACCTTTAAAAAATAAATCAGCAATTACTATAAAAGATGCGATGATGAAAATATTAAAAACTCATCAGCCTAAATTTATTCAATCGGATTTTGGATCAGAATTTCTTAATGAGAAATTTCAAAATATTATGAAAAAATATAACATTAAACATTATTCAACTTATAGTAGTATCAAGGCGGGGATGGTAGAACGAGTGATTAGAACTTTAAAAAATTATATTTATACAAATTTTACAGCTCAAGGCAGTTGGGACTGGATAAAAGCATTACCAAAACTAGTAAACAGATATAATAATAGTAGACACAGAACAATTAGTTGTACTCCACAAGAAGCCTCATTCTGTTACACATAAAAGTTATTCTAGCAAAAGTTTAGAGAAAAAACCAAAATTTAAGTTAAATGAAAAGGTTAGAATATCAAAATTTAAACACATTTTTAATAAATCTTACACGCCAAGTTGGACTATGGAAATTTTTACTATAAGCAACATTTTAGATACGAATCCTATAACCTACAAATTGTCTGATGAGAAAGGTGAGCTAATTTTAGGATGTTTTTATGAGCAAGAAATTAAAAAGACTAATTACCCTGATACATATCTTATAGAACGTGTCTTGAAAAGATCAAAAGGAAAAATGTATGTAAAGTATTTAGGACTAGATTCATCTCATAACTCATGGTTGAAAACAGAAAATATTGTAAAATAACTTTTATTTAAAAAAAAACTAAAAATAAAAATATAATTTCTTTATATTAAATTATTAAAAATAGTAACTTAGTTATATATTTAAAAATTAAAGATTTATGTGTCTAGTTGACTAATATAAAATGTTAAACCAGTTAGGATCTTGTAGTTTATATGCTGATCTTTCAGAGCCAGCGAGGAAGATTTTATCCAGTCTACACTTCATTTGTACCCGTTCATCTCTATTGGTGGTTGAATGATGGACGCAATTGACAATACCCAATACCGGTCTAGAAAATCTGGTAGATTCTATCCGTTCAAAGTGGTACATATTTAGTTTTTTATGACCACCACATACAGTACGTTTAAATGCAGGATTTGATGCCAATAAAGACAAAACTTCACCGTTATCGTTTATGGTTACTGCAGCATTCATATCGAATTGCTCAATGGATGGATGTAGAAATATTTTCAAAATATCATTATTGGCTACGTAATCCGGTCTTCTCCTAACATAATATGTACCACCTGCATGTTCATTCCTCCACTTGCGTAGCACAATACGTGCATTGCCATCAAGTATATGACCGATAGGATATACATACTTGGCACCATTATCTATCGTTGGTACAAACGATGGAAATATCTCTTTTAGTTTTTCATCATCAAGCTCTCTATTATGATAAAATAGTATGATATCTGTTTCTGAAACGTCATCAATTGTTTGATTAATATCATCGTCTGTCTCAAAGATAAAAATAAGAGCTAATTCTCCAGGCATTGCTGCAGTCACATTGAGTGAACGGAATGTTCGAAAAATTTCCAAGAAACGGTTGAATCGCGCCATCTAAATAACAGAATTATTTAAATAATTTTTTTAACATATAAAATTATTTACATATTTAAATTTTATAATGTTCATAAATATTTGTAGTGACCATGTGCTATTGTATCTATCCCATTTTCCAATATTATTCGCTTGTCATCGCTTGCACTAAGTGCGAGTTTGTAAATTTTTTTTTAATATACTTGATGTTTTTCTAATTGAATTGTGTTTATAGATTGATATGTTATTGTATTGTTCTGACTAAAAGTGTTTTGACTAGAATATGCTTTTAAAACGCTGATATAATGTTCCATTTTCATATTTTTTTCAATCACATACTTTTTTACTCCTTTTGCTTTCTTTGTTTCTTTTCCTCCAACATTAAAAGCATACAGTTTCGGTCGCAAGGTTACAAATTCAAGTAAAATCAAACTTTTTAATTCGTCTTTAAAGTAACCTGGTACATTCTTCCTCCTTTCTGAAAAACATGGATGATCTTTGGGAAAATTTGATGTATCGAAATATGGTGACAAATCATTTGTGAGATCAGTCATAAAATCGTCTGTAATAATTTCATAGATTAAGGAATCTGTATCGGAGTAGCATAATCTAATGTTGCGACCATACTTAGGCTTCATTACATTATAGTGAAAATTATACATAATAGTTTTGGAAATATCTAGAATAGCTAATCCTACATATATGGGTTTATCAAATTTAAGTTTCTCCTTGAACATGTGTATAGCCATTAGATTATTAGAATAAATTGTACGATCTTTAAAACTAGGTTTTATCATTAAACGATGTGCCTGTCGATCAGTTGTAACCAATTTCATATTCATACGTTTTCTCACGTTTTCCATACATTTTCCAAAAACAGAATTGATAGCGAGTTTCCAAAACGCATTTTCAAACTCATTTGTTGCGTTTCGTCTCATTTCAGTACAAAGTTTCACGTAGGGTGCCATCCATTTCTTTTACTCGAATTTAACAATTCTATGTACTTTTGTCACAACTAAACCGTTTGCGATAGCTTGCTTCAGTGAACGATAATGTACAACATAATTTCGTTTAGGATTAAAAGTAGTCATCAATTTGTTCACCTTTGAATTAGGTGGGAATGTAAATTCGGGTAAAAATGGGAAATCGTTATGATCATTGTGTAAATGCTCAGGGTAATCAACATCAACTTCTAATATATAACCATACTTTGAATTGTTTGGTATTGTTGTAATATCTAATGATAAATCTTTTAACCATTCGAAATTACGAAAAGGTAAAACCGATAGCATAGCTTTCCCATAGAGGTTTACACAGTCAAAATATGTAAGCCAAGACGTGGGTTTACCAGGATTGTAATTAATTCCCTCGACATTAGGGATCTTAGATTTTACGTGTCGTTTAACACTGTTACACATATCTCCGCGAATACCGGTTTCAAGCATGAGATGCATATCATAATCTTTTAGCCTTTCAAGTTCAACATTAGTAAATTTCAACATTGCTTGGAATGCAAATCCTGGAGCTGTAAAATAATGTGATGCATCAAGATGAAATGTGTTCATACAAAGATTTCGAAATGACTCGAAAACATCGGCTAATATTAAAATATCAGTCAATAGATAGTGATCAGAATATTCACCTAAAGTTTTTATTCTAAATGTATTCCAAACAGTTTTCGCATGGTTATAATCTTGGTTACTGATTTCTTCATCATTTAGTGAGTTGTAAAAGTGTTTTTTGGATGGTAAATAAGTCTGTTCAAGTTTATCCCAGTTATTCACGTATTCGTAGGGGAAACAACCTTTACGACATACTAAATCTAATTTATCTATTGAAAAAAATCGTAATGTCTCTTTAAACCTAGATTTGTCGTCGGCTAAATTATTAGCAAGCGTACTTAAAGGCTCTGACATAAATCTAAACGTATCTATGAATTTTATTTTCATAGTTTTGGAAATTTCTTTGCTAAATGATATATATTTTTCACTCGAATTAGGAATAACATCAATTCGTTTGTTATTTATTCCTAATTGATGTACTATGAAATGACTATCGTACGCTAAGTTATGAAAATAAATTGGAATGAAAGTTACATTTTTCAACTTGAAATTACAGGTCAAACATAATACATTTCTAAATTTACCCGTAAAATGACAGTGGTCTCTAACTTTTATGGTATTGATAAAAGATCGCTTACATATTTCACAATTGCTAGCGTTTTGAAATCGATTTGTTTCTTCACTAGTTAAAGGATTCATTGCTATGTTTGTCTGATATAATTTATCTACTTCTTCTCCGACTTTTATAAGAGCTTCCATACATTTTTTGGCAGCATTTTCACCTCTGTAAATAACTGGTTTTTTAGGTATTTTAAATTCATTAACTAATTCAGGTGGAATGGTTGTGTAATTAATTTTAACATAAAAGCCAAAACTCATCGGTTTGTGTTGAAAAGTTTTAATAGATTTCTGTTTTTCATTTGACTGTTCCATAAGAGGTTTTAAAAAACATTCAAAATCTGCATAGATCACTTTTGGTACGCGTTGAGTAGCTATATAATTTGTAAATTTGATTACAGAATCATCATGATCTTCAAGCATAACTGGTCTGCTTAATTTATGTTGAGAACAGAATTTTTTATGTTCTCGTAGTCCTCCAAACCCCCATAATTTATTCTTACAAGGTGTGTTGTTAAAAATAGTAAAACATCGTTTGCAAATATTTATTTGTTCTTTGTGTTTAGTTCTTTGAGACCTAATAAGTCTTGAAAAATTGGATATAAAGCAATAATGTTGTCGTGAAGTGTTGCTAAGTAAAAGTAAGTCAAAATGGTTTCGTTTTTCAATATCGGAAACTAGTATTGGATAAATTAATGATTTACTATCTAGTCCATATATGTTAATGGAAACATTATTGATCTTTGCAAATTTTCTTACTTCTTTAATCGAAGTTGGGAATGTGATACACTTGAAATCAAATTTATTTTTAGTCTCTAAATAATCAAAATATTTTTTAGAGAATTTACTTTTATTATTACGCCTATCAAACTTAGACAATATTGCATACTTAAAACTTTTTTCGTCGTTATTATTTATGTTAACTATAGCTCTTCTACCCTGAATTTTTTGTGGTAGAGGAATGTATGATGAACCTTCTAAAGGATTTACAACATTTATGCGCAGCTGTATACCATCAATATTTCGAAGAGACCAACCACTGCCTTTAGCAATAAATTCACTTTCTTCCTTCAAAAGTTTACAATATATTATTCAACAATACCGTAAAATCTGATCCTGATGTTGTGAATGTGTTTTTTGTTTTAAACGAAATATCTTGCAACTCAAAAGTTAAAACATTTTCATACACACAATCCAAGTGAAGATTAAATTTAATTGAGTTATTTTTACACGCTTCCTTAATTTTTGGTAAAATAAATGTAGTAGCATATTTGAAAAAAAGTCTAGAAACTTTAACTTGGTTTTTAAAAAGAAAGTTTTCGACCTGGACCTAAATCTTCCTATTTCTTGTAAACCATCACCAGTTGAACTCAAACGAATGTTTTTGGTAATTTTCATGTTTTTTTTTTTTTTTAAACTAGAAATATAAAACCAAGAGTCACATAATCATATACAAATACAACAACAACAAAATTATTGATAAATTTAAATATTTTCTTTTATTGTTTTTATTATGTTATACATTTTTTTTTATTATTTCTTCATCTAATTTATTTTTTATTTTATTTTTATAATTCTTTCTTCTCCTAGCATGTTTGCTAGGCTTGCCTAGTGCCTTAATTATTTTTATTTTTTCCTTAGGATCTAATAAAAGCGTAGATGTTTGTTGTGCCATACCTTGATTGAACAGTGTTCGAATGCGTTTGATACCTTGATAGTAGTGAGGACTGTTACGATATTCTAAAAAAAAAGAATCATAATGTTCATTCTTCATACTATTTTTTTTTTTTTTAAAGACACTCAATATTTTTCATCCGTTGGTGACATAATTAAAATATATATTTTTTATTAGCACTGCTTTCAAATAAATGACGGCGACTTAAATAAAAAAATATGATTTTAAAAAGCACTACACAACTGGAGTAGAAAATTAGAACTGATAGCTCAATTTACACATCCGTTGGTGACATAATTAAAATATATATTTTATTAGCACTGCTATCAAATAAATGACGGCGACTTAAATAAAAAATATATTTTTAAAGAGCACTACACAACAAGAGTACAAAATTAGAACTGATAGCTTAATTTATGCATCCGTTGGTGACATAATTAAAATATATATTTTTATTAGCACTGCTATCAAATAAATGACGGCGACTTAAATAAAAAATATATTTTTAAAGAGCACTACACAACAAGAGTACAAAATTAGAACTGATAGCTTAATTTATGCATCCGTTGGTGACATAATTAAAATATATATTTTTATTAGCACTGCTATCAAATAAATGACGGCGACTTAAATAAAAAATATATTTTTAAAGAGCACTACACAACAAGAGTACAAAATTAAATGTCTTTAAGTAAAAAATTATTACACTTACATAGCTAAGAATGATATAGTACTGTCGAAAACACTTCACTAGCAGGAGACGGTGTTTCCACTGGTAAAAGACGATCACAGACTGATGTTTAAAACACACGACTAGGCAGTATTTATGCAGTCGAAAGGAGGTTATTCTCCTCCTCATATTATAATTTTAAAGACATTCACAACATATACCATTTCTATAGTGTATTAAAAAAAAAAATTAAATCGACCTCGCTTGGAGAATATAGTTAAACGTCTATAGCAGTTAGGTTCCTCAAGGATTATAACACGTAGCGCGCAACGAGTCGTAGGGTTTCTGTGGTCCGTGGTTAGTTCATTGAATCGTATTTATACATTTTTTTTTTAGCTATTGTACAATGATTGTTACAATGTTACAACTGGAATGAATAAAAGAAGGTTAATTATCTTTCTCATATTATTATTTCGAAGACACTCTACATGGTATTATAAAAAACAGAATCATCCCACTCCGTACATATTTTCGCTTAAGTTATTTTTACCATACAAATTTGAACGTTAGCACTATGGTGGGATATTTTTTATTTGTCAAGATTGGAATAAAACGAGAAAAAACATAAACATCAGAGTTATATTAACATTAGTTGTGTGACAGTACAGTTCGAATTTATTTTACAAACAAAATGTCGATTCTGGAATCATCCGACGAGGACTTCTTCGCAGTAAGTTAACTAACTAATAATAATAATAATAATATGAATGATATAAAAAAACTTTTTAGGAGACCTCGCAGAGAAATGATGAATCAAGCTCGTTTGATCCACCGCAAGTGAAGAAACCCAAAGTAGTTAGCAAAAATATAAGAAAACAGCCAAAAAACAACAAAACGGTATTATTTAATTATATACTTTTTTTGTTTTTTTTTTTTAAATAGTAAAATTATGTATTTTTAGTCAACAATTTTTCAAAAAGCGTTAAAGGATGCAGTTATTTTAGATGAAGCGAACTATGAAGAATCGATGCTGCTTTTACGTGACAATGATCAAAAATGCGTCATTAATATTAAAACACCGAGTCCAACGTCTTATATAATTATACAAGAATATTTGGTAAATGATGTATTAGGATTATCCTATAGTGAGAGGTGAGAATTTTTTTTTTATTTTGGTACCAAAACGTAGCATAATTAATTTTTTTATAGATGGCGAAAAGTGAACCGATCTGCTAAAATTGGTCTTACAAATAATAAGGCGAATTCTAAAATCAACAATTTATTGAAAAATCTATTTGATGAATTGGGAGAAAAATTTTTATCAGATGAATCTCGCACAATAAAAATGACAAAGGAATGATATTATTACAGCTATATCAACTATTTTAAATACATGATGGTGGAGGTTCTTTTCATAATAATAATATTAATATTGTATGGTATTAACGTAATGATATATTGTTAAGACGAGTTATATTTTTTACTTATATACCATTGTTTTTTTTTCAGTAGTATAGCAGAGGTATAATACCACCTGTTATATTTTATACTAGTATCATTATAGTATTAAAATAAATTAGAAATCATTGTTTTTTTTTTCAGCAGTATAACAATATTAATAATGGTAGAGAACATTTCATCATAATAATAATATTGTATGATTTTAACGTAACGATATACTGTTAAGATAAGATTATATAGTATTACAATAAAATATTTTAAATTAGAAATCATTGTTTTTTTTTTCAGTAGTATAGTAAAGGTATATAATAATAATATTAATGTTTATTCACGTGTAAAGAAAGTTAACTAGACTCGAACATTACCCACATAAACCGCATAAACCCAGATCACGCAACGTATAGAATACAACAAACCACAGGGTTCCATTGACGCGGTGTGTCTTGTTCAATGAATCGTAGTAATTTTTTTATGTAATGGTTGCTATGAATCAAATGATTATATTTATTACAAGGCGAAACTGTTTCACTAAAAAGTAAGTAGGATTTTTTTTTTTACTATCAAACTTAGTGTATGAGTAAGAGCTGTTAGTTCAAAATGGACAGCGATTGCCTATCCATCGTCTGCTAGAACGGTAAGGCGTTGCAAACGACGGCGGCGACCGCGTAAAATGCGAACACAACGGCGACGGATAGGTTCTTACACATCTCTTGAAACTGATACTACCGCATCGCGAAGTCGATCGGTAAGTGTTAATTCCAGTACTAGTTTTTTTTCATTATCACCCCCAACGTCAACGGTCGCTCTCGTCGACTTCATATTCTCCTTGGAGCTCGAGTAGCGACGTGAAGTCTTTTCATAGCAAATTAACACTGTGGTTGGAATGTAAGTTTTAAGGGAGGTATTTATTATTGTTGAAAACATGAACGTTGGAGATCACTGTAAGCTGATTTTTAATTAGTAAAATAAAAAAAATATTTCAATATATATTTTTTTTTAAAGGTTAACAGATAGAGTTGTTGGAAATTATTGTCATGTGTACTCTACGCTATGAGACTTAAATATGAGTAATTATATAATTTATATATATATATAACACAATTGATTAGTTAATAGAATGTTTATTAAACACTTTTTTAAATTCACAATACAATTACATTATTTAATAAGATTAATAATACTTTAAAAATAATCCTCGTTCACTCAGATTTTGTTGAATTTTTTATTCTGTAAGCGCTTGGATCGACGAGCATCTGGCGTTTTCACAATTAATACTGAAATATCATTTTCTAAGTTTTGATTTAATATTTTAACACTATTTTTGGTTGCTTCGATAATTATATATTTTAACAAACGACACTTTCGACAGGAGCACCATTCTAAATGTGAAGGCATTATAATACCTTCTTGTAAGACGGCTATTTCTAAACTAAAACGAGTGAAATATTTTTTTAAATAATTAGCTTGTATACGTTTTCCCTCTCTCAATACATATATTTTTTTTCCTTTTCGAAATTATACTATAGTTACTAGAAGTTCTCGCATAATCAAATTTATAATTTGATCATAATTAATTTTTAATTCATGGATGAATAGCGCATTTGTATCCGTTGCAAACATTTGAAAATCATAGTTTGCGACAAAAGCCGTTATGAAATCAATACGTCGACATTCACTTGAAAAATTATTAACATCATTAAGTATAGCTGAATATATATCGTTAAAAGATTTTTGATACAACTTCAACTTATTTAAGCGTTCAGTTATATGTGCTTCAATACAATTTGAAATCATCTGAAGTGTCAACAAATTTATACGCGTCAATTTCATACGTTCATTTTTATTACGTAATATCACTGAATCTGTTTTAGGGTTGGTAGTACAACTAAAATCTGAACCTAATTGTATTCGCTTTGCATTGTTTTGAATTGTGTTCACAATGTTGTTGAATGTTTGAAATTCCATCAGAGTACGCCACTGTTTTTCATCAAGAATTAGCTGGTCTTGACTATTTTTATAATCTAAATAAACAATAATAGTGACGGAGTGAATTAAAGTATGACTCAACCTCAACCTACCTAGCCTAGCATGAGTGCTATCAATCCACATCCTATTAAATTTATCCTAGAAAGTCACGCCTTAACCTACTACACCACTGCGTCTACAATGTGAATTCATGGTTTTACTAGTATTTAAAGAGTTAATTTAAATGTAAGAATGTTGTAATAAATTAACACCTTTTTTTTTATTTAATAGGTTTTAAAATCAATGAGGTGAACCCTTCTTTAACCGAAGATAACCACAATCTGGAGACCATCTTGCATGCTCGATCCAAGGTTCGTCGTTCGGCTCCCAAGATCTCAGACCTTGACGACAATAAAAACATGAGACATCATCATTTGATCCATCACCAATATAAATAAAACCGGCTTCACTCATAAGTTCTCGCTTTGAAATAAGTAGTGTATTACTACATTTATCAAAAGTCTTGTTACGCGTTTTACAATCTAAATAGTCTAATGTACAAAAAACATCACATTCACTATTATAATCATCCATTATTATACTGTTTAAATTGAATTAAAATTACTGTAATTTATTTGAAACATGTTTTTATATATGATTTATTTCTTCCACTTCTTATTTAGTAAAACACTCAATGTTACAAATAATTTTCTATACTAAACAATATATAAGGTTAAACTATAATTTGTAAAAATGGGCGGTAAAGCCCCAAATTACTACTTCTTGCATGTACTATTATGTACTCGATATCAAAATGGTTTATGTGGAATATGTTATTGGAAAATTCACCGACATAGGAACATTAATACACAAACACAGAAGCAAAATAGTAAAATAAAAAAACTCAAAATTACCGTATATTGTTAAATATCTGTAAAATGGGCACACGGATAGATATGGTTACTGGAATTATTTCATTTTACATTTACCTAAACCCTGTTATATTATTTAGTAAAAGTTCAAGACTGTCGTTATTTTCCACTTGTTATCGCGCATTACTACTATTAAACTCAACCAGTTTTGTTGATTTTGTTTGAATGCAAATTAAAATTAGTTTTTTTTTCAAGATGAATTCTATACAAGATGGTCAGTAGATTTTATTTATGTATACACATTTAAATGTACACAAATATTGATTGACAAAAAATATGAAAAATGTACAATAATACATTATATTTTGAATAGTCAACTTTATTTTTGAAGCATAATTAAAAAAAAAATAAATTACCGACACTCAAAATTAAATGACATATATTTTATAGCAAATTTTCCAAGGTTTAAAACAAGTTTTTTTTTATTCACTGCGTTTGGCGATTAAAATAGAAACCGTAACAATTAAAACGATTTTTTTTTACTTTTTAGAAACATCCTTTACAATTCAAAATCGATATATTTAAAAAAAAAGTAGGGATCGCTATTTTTGAAACCTTAAATTGATATGAAAATGTTTTTTTAGCCTTTATTTAAATATACATGTAAAAGGAAACCTGTTCTACTAATGTAAAATGTATAAGGTTTCCAAAGGGTTAGATAGAATGGTTAAGTTAGGTTTGGTTAACAAATCGTTCTTATTTTACATAATTAAATTAATTGTATTTTATGTCATCAAGACAGAACACTTAATACATTATGTTTTCTGTTATATTATATAGTCAAACCAGTTTAGAATTTTTAATACTACTCATTTTTTAATTTTACAAGTGATGTGTAATATAGTATTAATAGATGAGAAACAGCGTCACGCCAAAATAATAAAGTTTGTGTAAACTTATAATATAGGCTGGTTGAATTTAATTACAATATGTATTATAGTCAGGTAATCGCAATGAAGTAAGCGAAAAAGCGAGCTGCAGTGTGATCAGATTGACAAAATTACATTTCTCTGGTAGATATTTTTAATTTTGTTTCACTAACTACAACTATTTGTTACAAACCATTTGTATTTTCGGTTAAAAAAATGTATCACATGACATTATCATGTGAAATTCGAATTTACCTATTGATCTGTATAGTTGATCGGTTAGGTTTAACAACTTATGTTACGTATCAGCAGTTTATATAAATACATATGGTGGGAATTGTCAACCATACGCGGGTGCTGCACCGGCACAACTCGTCATTCGTGTAATTTGGGTTTCATAATAAACATTAGCGAATATTATTATTTATACTAATCTAATTGTGTTTTACTTTCATGCTAAGGTATAACAAATTGGCGACGAAGAAAACTCTTTATTTCTCACATAGACCATACTGTCTATTAAAAGTAAATTAAAATTATTTACGTGTCTAAGAAGCTCAGTGAATTTGTAATAAAATGTTTTTAAAAAATGGTTGAAACCAAAGAAACCGTTTAATTCAATCAAGTAATTAGAACATCCGGAACATTTGAACCTGGAATGGACGTGACCATATTCGAATCTAAGCTGACAAATTTTTTTCTGGCAAACGGAATCGAAAACGAAGTTCAAAAGAAAGCCATATTGCTTTCATCAGTTAGTGAAGAAATTCATAAAATTTTATTCAGTTTATGCGTTCCAAGCACACCAGACACTCAGACGTATGCTACACTTATTGGTCTTTTAAATAAATACTATAAGCCAGTAAAGTCCTACTTCGCCGCGAGACATGCGTTTTATCAAGCCAAAAAACGTACAGATGAAACAGTTGCTGAATGGGGTGCCCGAGTCAAAAACCTTGCATCCAAATGCAATTTCTCGTCAGAATTATCTACTGTCATCCGTGATATTTTCGTAGTGGGTATGGATCCGGGAAAAGTGCAAGACCGACTACTTGAAGAAGATGCTTCTAAAGTAAGCACAACATTTACAAGCCTCTCAGAAATAGCTACTGCTAAAGAGGCTACTTTGAAAGAAAAAAATGGCTGGGAGAAGGACGAAGCCGACCTCAAATACCAGAGGCAGTCGCGCAAGTTCAAACCAGCTGATCGTCGGACAACTTCAGATAAACCAAGGTGCGGGGTATGCTGTCGTTCAAACCACGCCCAAAAAGACTGCAAATACAAGAACTACAGCTGTAACATTTGTAATGTCAAAGGTCACCTGGCTCCTATGTGTACTAAAAAGGGTAAGAATGATCAACCAAACTATAATAAGTCTGCCCATAATAAATTTATATCACAGAATTCGAATGAAAATGTAGATGAAAATGTAGATGAAAATGATATTATGTATAATTTATCTGATACGTAACAACTTATAAAAAAAAAATGTTTATTTCTATTTCAAGTGGTCACACTGTCGGTCACCTTCTTGATTACATCGTATAGGTTATTTTTACTCTATGATTATAATATAGGTAACAAGTTAGGGTTCTTAAGACCTCGTGCTACCAATGCTGCCATAGCCATATTTCTGGTATTTAATTCGTATTTAGAGCCAACTACTTTCACAAGCTTCGTAAAGAGTTTTAATTTTATATCGTCTGAAAACAAAAAACAAAAATATAATTAAGTTGAAAATTTATTATATACTTAAATTTTTAGAATATATATATATATATACAGCTGCAGTTTTGCAGTAACAAGTCACAAAAAATTAAAAACATAATACAAAGTTTTTGCGAAACAAATTTCTTATTAAATCTAACACATGAGTTTTAGATTATTTTTCTAGTAATCAAAAACTAAATTTTAATTTTTAAATTTCTTATGCTTAAAACATGGCGTGAAAATTTTTATTATTATAATTTTAGAAAAATAAGTAATTAAAGTTTTTGCTAATAACTTTAAAAGTAAGTCAGACCGACCAAAACTGACTTCATTATCGTCATCAGCTTAAAAAAACCAGTACAGTGTGGTCGGGGCATAGTGGGGACGGAGCAAAGTTGGGCCGGGGCATAGTGGGGACGGGGAGGTCACAGGTTTACAGGAATTTTTAAATCTGAAAGTGTTAAAATCACTTTCGAAAAAACGCCTCGATGCAAATCGGTAGTTAGTATTTTCAAGCCAGTACAGTCCAAACCAGCAAAGTTAGAAAGTTTTAATTTGAGGTTATGTATTTACAAATAAGCATCAATGCGTTAATTTGAAAGTGATTTTATCCGAGAGGCCTAGTACAGTAGAATTTATATTCTAATATATTTTCCATTAGGCCTATGCATAATGGAATCAAAGCAACGAGACAACGGAGAGGTCACAGGTCTACAGGAATTATTATAAATTAAATTTGTGTTTGTTTAATAAGAGTATAGGAGCAGTATCATAAAGAAAAATCGATTTTCTTACATTTAAATTAAAATAATACGTATACTGGTACTGTGATGGAGAAAACAATAAATTTTAGCTACATATATTACTTATTAGTTAAATATTACTAACGTGTATAGCCACTAGCGGTCGGCTGTTGCCTGTTATTTAACAATAACCTTTTATGGAGATTTTAAAAATTGTGTTATTTTAATAAAAGCATAGGAGCGGTATCATAATGTTAAATGTTCACGAGATTTAATCTAGTCATAAAATAAAGTATTATCATTCATGACTTAATTATTATTAAAATATATCTTAATTTGAACATAGTAATAAAATAATGAAATATTTTATACAAAATTAGATCTACAAGTTCATAAACTAAACAATTAAAATTAGCACGAAGCAGATTATCTAATATTAGACAATTAAAACAATCAAGCGTGAACCTCTTCAAATGAATAACAGTATAATAATATGCAAAACATTAGTGTTCCTTTAAAAAAATTGTGTAGTAAAAAATACATTTTGGGGCGGTATACTGCATAAAAACCAACTCTTAATCTGAATCCAAAAAACAACAGTCATCTTCATAATTTGCAGGTAGTTGGACCTTATATACTCATAGTTGACCTTCGGTCGGTAATATAACGCGGGTGATAAAATAACGAGATAACGACAGTGGTTTTGTCGTGTCAGAATCATTAAGTGTCTGAATAAGTACACGGATAGGTTTTTTCCCCAATAAATCGTGTACCTATTATAATCAGTTGCACGATTTAGTCGTCTGTGATATCATGTAATGATATCACAAATTTCAACCCAAAGGTCTTAAAATTACGGCTTAAAACCCCGAAAAACAAAAAAAACTGTACCCCCCTTGGGGGGTGGGAAATGGGTATAATTTAAATTTGATACAACTGACGTGTGCGGGCCGGGCATACTAAATAAATATTCCTTATAAATTTCATCTCGATCCGACTCTTTTTCTCGAAATTGTAGCCAGTAAAAGTTCTACTCGTACGATTTGTTTTTTGTTTTTTCAAATTTCGTCTGTGGAGAAGTAAACTTTTTCAACTTTTACCCCCCCAAACACTTTTTTAATATTCCAAAAATACATATTTCTATAAAATTCTATGACCAAATTTCATTATTTTTTGGTGTTTATATTATATATTTTGCTAGGTAGGTATCATTATACTTTATATATATATATATATATATACATTAACATGGCTAACATCGTGACAAATTTATTTAAGTACCAATAACAAATGACAACTCTGTTGTGGTTTGTGAATACTAATAAAATATATTACAACTTTTATAAGACATTTTCAGTGTTGAGTGTTGAGGGGATGGGTGTAAACTACAATTACTAATAATTCAAAATATTATTTATGAATATAAATAATATTTATAATCATGTCAAATTGAAATAATTAAATTATAGGTATATACTAATTTATATTATAAAATCAGTCACTAGTCATCATTGCAACGGTCAACTTGTTTATCCTCTTCATCCGTACATAACTTTTTGTCTTAGATTTTTCGTTTGCAAAAGTTCGGATAATATCTTCGAAGTCTAATGATTTTAAAAATTCACTTTCGATGCTCAAAGTTCCAAGGTTTTAGTATTTTAGTTTGGAGGTTAAATTTTGTTGATGTAAATATAATTGCAACACTATCATTAGGTATGTGGCATTAGGCATTGTTGGCAACTTTAATATGATCTTTTTAACAATATTTATTTTCTGCAAAGGTATTAAAATCAGAAACTGAATAGATACATAACACTGGAATGCTATTATTTAAGACCTTAACCTAGTCATGGTAGCCTTAAATACCGGTCTAGTAATTTGAACAGCATTTAATAAAGCAACATCTGTTTTTAAAAATTGCATGTTTTCAATAAAGAAGTCACATTTGAAAATCATTTTCTTCGCTTTTCTTTTTGCATGATATAACTTGAGGCGGAGTCCAATACACTTGTTCTGGCCCTTTTTTTATTTTTATAGTTTTGTTTAGTTGAATATTATCATTAAAAGTCAACACTAACAAAAAAAAAAAATTGTTCTGTAACTTCTATTACTGTGATCTCCAAATCTCTTGGTTTGATACCAAATTAATCACGAAATTTCTATTCAATATAGTAGAGGATTTTATTAAATATTTATTAAGATATATTCAATAAAAATTGTGTATTATATTATGTAGTATGACAATTGAATCGGTAGCAATAATTAATATTTCATAATATTAAGTATTGGCTATGCTGTAACGGATTAAGCTCACCGAGCACATGCATGTTTGACCTTCTGAAGTACTTGAGCTCGTGACATCTATTATTTCTAGATAATCTAACCAAAAAGGCCTTTTTTTATGAATTTATAGGGATTAATTGATATCTAAATCGATATTATATGCCAGTGGATACAAACTATAATGCAGCGTACATAAACAGTGTTAATTAAATTAAAAACCAATGTTTTGCATATTTACGTTGACTTCTGAACACACATTTGCTATTTCAGTTTTTAGCTCATTAACGTTTAATAATGTTTTACTGTAAACTTTTATTACCCAACTGTGTTAAATCTTGTTGTTGAAATGTTACCTGAAATCGGTCAACGACTAATAGAGTAAATCAAGAGTACTACGGTGTTAAACGTTGAAACGGTTTTCAAATAAAATCAATCAATCGATTTCAGTAGTGTCGAATAAAATTTTGATTACAGTTAAATCTAATTAAATCGACTTGCAAATAAAAACACGTTGTAAGTACTTGTAAATCGTAATTGTTAAAAGTTAAAACTATTACTAAATAGTAAATAGGTACAGACTACAGTATACACTAGTCGCTAAAGTAATCAGATATTATTGAGTATTTAAACTTTTAAGGTTAACCGTTAACGACAATGCGTGTAATATTATAACATTGTGTACAGTGAATGAAATAGTAGAATATTTACTGATCATTGTAATATGTGAAATAAGAAGAGGTACAGCTTGGACCAAATATTTTATTTTTTAGTTTTGAACCATAATTTTAAAAAAAAAAACCTATCATCCCATTTGAAAATCAAAAGTTGCTATCGAAAAAACTAATTTTAAAAGGGTGGTAAAACCAAAAAAAAATTGTGAAAAATTGAGATCACGTTGTATAAAAATACTATGGTTAAAAAAAATTAAATTATTAATTAAACCCAGTGGGATAATGAGTGCTTCACGATAAGTGGATCACCCTGTATATTAAATATATAAAACATTTAATTAAGTTAAATATTTTTTAAATATCACCAAAACTTCGAAAATTCCTAGAAGGTGTTTTTACCGTAGTTTTTTTTTTACCTAATCACATAAAACAAAAAGGAAATATAATATTTTTAAAAAAATCGAATTATCAAGAATATTTTTTATCGAAGAAACCCCAAAAAACCTAGTCGTACCATTTGCGTTGCTTGTACAGTAGTTGTTATTGTACATTTTGTTCAATCAAATAGGTGCATCTGTTTGGACGCCTACAAAGAACACACGCCGTTTCTATTTAGACATAGTTGAACTTGTTCAAACAATGTATATTGTGCTCGTGTACATTTTTCTATACGTAAGTTATTAAGCTTTCATTCGTCCAACTTAACGCTGTTTTTTGAGAGTTATAAACGATTATTATTTCATCATGCAAAAATTCACTATTTTTTTGTAGTTTTCGTTATTTTGGAAATATCATTGGGTAATATCTTTTTGTATTTTACCTATGCTACTTTATTCTCAGGATAAATATCCGAAATTATCAGTGTAGTTATGATTTTAAGTTAATCAATTAAATTGAATAAACTGTATTGGTTGATGTAGATTACTTAAATGTATTATATATATATATATATATTTGAGTAATCTACATCAACCAATACAGTACACATATATATTTCCCTTACAAACCTATGTGTGCAAAAGTGAATATATATATATTGATACCTAATTTTTTATATTTAAATTTAGTTACACGAGGTCTGCCGTATCCAGGTAAGTAATAATTAACAATACACGGAGCGTTATATATTTCACTTAAATTGTACACATTTCTTTATCTTGTACATAAATTGTTTTATAATACTATTGTTAAGAATTGCAGTAGAAGTAGAATAACAGTATATAGTTATCAATTATTTTTTTTCCTATATTATACCAAACGTAACTTTTAAATTAGTAAACGGTAATTTAATTTGTATCGTTTGTTGTATTAGGTTTAAATGACGCGCAGCAAGACGAAAAAGGTCAGTACAGACTGTAGAGACGGTTGTTACTTAAAACTTTAAGTGCATAATTTCTCACATATTTAAAAAAAAAATAGTTTTGATTATTTTAGTTGTTTAGAAGTTTACATGTTACACTACTATTATAGTTGCTGTAGAGAGATAAATTCTCGACAGAGGTTATCCCCTTTTACCCTTATACTCATTATACAAACACAATACCGTTTAAATATTTATTATTATTTATCCAGTTTAAAATATAGACATGTTTCTGGGCTGGATTCAAACAATAATTTGTGTGGATAAAAATGTGTTAGGTCGTTCAATGGCGGCCGAGTCTGTTGTGTATAGAGCGACCCGGTCACGGTTCAATCCCCGGCCGTACAACTAAACTTTTTGAATTTTTTTCGACCATTTTTTTCGGGGGTTATTATCAGGTTATTTCTTGTTTAGAAGCAGGTTATTATCGGGTCATTATAAAATAAAAATTGCAAAAATTAAGTGCAGGATAGGAGATTGTAGGTATAGAGAGAAAAGGGGTAGAAGAGGATATTTTTGAAGTTCAATAAAGCCCTGTCTACAGTTTAGACATACGGTGTTTGGCTGTGGAGACCTCCCCTAAAAAAGTTACCATTTTGAAACTTATTCTTCATTATTTAATATTTATACTTACATATATACATATACACACATGTACATATTTTATATTCGTTATATACAAAAATTATAACATTCAAATATTCATTATTATTTATTTACACATAAAGCAATCCGATCCATTTTACCCCTTATAGTAAGGGAAGATTAACGTTCACTAGCAAAAAAAACCGAAGCGTTACAATGTTTTTTTCAATTTACTTATACATTCGTACTAATTGTAAGAGTTAAAAATATTGATATCTTCTAATGCATTTTTCCCCTGTACCATTATGCCAATTTTTAATTAGCTAGCAGTAAACTGATTTTTATAATTTACTGAATTAGGCGAAAAAGCTGTGGGTGAATTTCCAGATGTCGTAAAAGGTCAGTATAGATTATAGATTATGTAGAGGGGGTAAAAACAAAAAAAAAGTGTGAAAAATTAATATCACGTGGTATAAAAAAAATATGAAAAAAAAAAAATTTTAATTTCTTATTAAACCCTATGAGATATTGAGTGGTTCACGATAAGTGGATCACCCTGTATATACATACAGAGTGTAATGTAAAGTTCTACCGAGCTTCAAATGAGACATTCAGGATGCTTTATGGGTACAATAAATGGTATTCATTGTTTTTTAATTTAAAAATTATTTAAAATAGAAATCGTATCTCATTAAAAAATTGTTTTACGAAAAAAAAAAAATTTTCAGATTTGAATTCAGAATTCAGGAGAAAAAATTTTAGGTTAGATTTTCATTCTCTATTCAGTGGTTTTCTTAGAATTATTTTATATTAAATGATGTGTCGCATGTCATATGTTGGTTTTAGTCACATGCCGGCCACTCAGTGGCCACTCGGTGGTCACCCTGTGGACGTATGTGTGACCAGATACCAAAAAATCATGTTACATATCAATCCAACACGATTTTTTCTCCCAATTTCAAATCTGATATAATTTTTTTCGTGAGACAATTTTTTAATGAGATACAAGTTCTATTTTAAATAATTTTGATAATAAAAAAAAATGAATACCATTTATTATACCCATCAGAGCATCCTGAATGTCTCATTTGAAGCTCGGTAAAACTTTACATTACCCCTGTTTATTATATATGTACATTTTATACTCGACTCGTATATTATTATTTATTTTTAGTATATTTTATGATTATAATTTTTTATCAAATAACAACCCATCGAAATTGACCTTGAGTAGAATCAAAACAATGAAATAACAGAATTTAATGGCCACTGATTTGACAAAAAAAAAATTATATGATGAATTTAATAACTTCATAACTTAATTTAGCGAACGTTTGTAAGTTAAGTTCTGCTGGCTTCGTGAAAATATAACAACAAATACATTTCTGTCGAATATAACTTAATGAGTACAAAAAATTTATATTTATTTTAACATATCTAACTTAATTTCTGATTGTTTTTAGATTGTGTGAAAAATATCACATCAGGTATGTTTTTTCATCACATTTTACCTCATTTCAGTTCCTTAAATTGAAGAGTTTCCAATTTGAAGTTATGTTTATTCGTTTAGTTAAGTGCACCCGTGTTAGTACAAATTAACTATGCTCGCACAAGTTTTAATTTTTAATTTAAAAATTTTTAAACTTATTAATTACCTAATCAATAATGTGTGCACTGTAATGTGTCCGCATAATTTGTGATTTATGCAATATGTAACCCAAATTAAATAGGATTTATATTTTTCAGTGTTTTTTTTTTAAATTATACATAACTCGTGTTAAAATTATTTATATGTTTTCTGTAGTGGTCGGAAACGCGGCTAAGCAAGTGGGAAAATGTTTTAGTGGGGAAAACCTAAAAGAATGCTGTGGCCTAACGCACGGTAAACAAAGATTACTTATATTCTATTTTTAATTTGTATCTATTTAAAAATTCATACCTTATTAATTTGATAATTCATATTTAAAAAATTTCAATAGTTCTGTGAGTTAATTTCCTAAAAAAAAAAAACAATTTCAGCTTCAGAACAAGGTCTTCCAGGTCATCACCAGGGATCATAAGGTAATCTAATCTAATATATTATTTATATTATAAATATATATATATATATATATATATATATAAAGGCCAAATCGCCAAATACGAACATACTTTTTGAGCACCCCCCCCCCCGCCCCTCCCATCGCAAAACTTTTTACAATCTGATAGACATTTTTTTTATTTTGCCGAGTAACGGAAAGTTGCCCGAAATTTTAGATTTTTTCTAATATTTTTTTTTAGAAAGCTGAGAAAATGTTACATCATGTTATGTGTAAATTTCAAGTAAAAAATTTGGAAAACTATCTATACTTTACATAATTATTTCAACTATTTTACTGTAATCGTTTTATCAAATTTTCTATGGATTTTCAACAAATTTTTGGTTTTCTAAGCGTTTATTACCTATATTATAGGGAACCTAGTTTGAAATTTACACATTTTATGAAAACAAATTTCTCAGCTTTCTGAAAAAAAAAAAAGAATAATACTCGAATTTTTGGCAACACAAAAAATCAACTTTTTAAATTGTAAACTCAATTTAAATTACTTACTCAAAAAAAAAAAAAAAACCAATTTTTTTTTTAGAAAACCGAGATTATTTTACATAAGAAAATTATTATTAATAGTTTGTTTTGATGGGCGAAAATACTAAAAACCCGATAAAATAGAAGACTAAATAAAAAACTAAAATACTTTGTACGATAATGGCCAAAATAGTAAAAAAAAAAATGTTCAGGGGTAAATTAAAAAAATATGTTTTAAAATTCTAATTGTAACATACGCAAACAATTTACAATTCGTTTTTATCAACTTAAATTATTTTAAAATAAATTATAGTTTAAGCTATGAATGATAATAGGTAACTAAAATACCATCGTAACAAATAAAATTATATTTTTCAGTTACAGAAAGGATCCAATTATACAGTTTTTGTTAAACACAATATAATTATCATTAAAATGTGTACATTTATCCTAATCCTAATTATATATTTCACTAAATCGTAATAAACATTAATTACTATTTGGTAAACTTAACGTGTTTTATTTTTTATAAGTTTGTTAAAAAATACTTGTTATTATTGATAAACTGACTGGTTTGAATTAAAAGACAATAGTGGTCTGATTGATTGAGATCCTTATTAAGAGATTTCTTTTGTGACAATTAATTTTTATTTAGTTTGAAATGACAGTTCAAAATTCTATAAAACTTATGTGGTTCCAGCAATGATGCGTTAAAACGTAAATATTGGACATTAAGTGATATATCTGATAGAAATATACTTTGATTAACTGTTTTTAGGTCAAATTAATGTTGTGTTTTTAGTAAATATTATTAATTACTTTGAAAGTAATTATTTAAAACTGGCAATCGATTAGTCAACATTTTCAGCTAATTATTCCTTGAGTTTATTAAACATAAAAATTATCATTTAAACGGTTGATAGAGCCTAAAAAATACTTGAAAAGGTAAATATTTAGTAATTTTATTATATTTTAAAATTATTTAAAGAATTATGTTTTATTAAGAAACAACTTGTTTTCGGTACAAACAATATAATATTAATATCGTGTTACGGCGCACCGGGTATGCAATTTAACTTCATACGTGCCAACTAACCAAACGGTTGTCTCTTTTTTTATTACCACATATTGTTTTATTTTTTCTAACTAGCTCCCAATTTATTTTGTAAAACAGAAGCAATTAATAGCTGATATACCGAGCGATCCATCCGATGTAAGACACTTATTTTTTCAAAAAATTTGAATGTTTTAAATAATATTTTAGCTTCGATGCAAAGCGAGAAGGTTTTTTTTTTATCTGTATACACTGTAACTTTTTTAATACTGGACCAATTCCTTCGAATAGCAACTCTATAAATCGAAATTTTCATCTAGTTGGTACTTCGGGGGGTTAAAAGTTGAAAAAGTTTAATTCTTCACAGACAAAGGTTGAAAAAACAAAAAAAAAACCGTACGAGTTTTTAAGTTAGAACTTTTACTGGCTATAATTTCGAGAAAAATAGTCGGATCGAGTTGAAATGTATAAAAAATAATTATTTGGTATGCCCGCACACGTCAGTTGTGTCAAACTTAAACTATACCCATTTCCCACCCCCCTAGGGGGGGTACAAGTTTTTTTGTTTTTCGGGGTTTTTAGACGTAATTTTAAAACTTTTGGGTTGAAAATTTGCCAGTAGTTGGAACTCATATGTACCCATAACATATTAAACGGAAAAAAAATTCGGCACTACAGTTTTTTTTTAATTGCCGGGAAACTGTGTTTTCGCAGATTTCGTATATTTTAACAAAAACACCTAAAATCTTTAAAAAAAATTGATCAAATCATTAAAACAATTTTACGTATATCTATGCAGAAGGACACTATTAGGTTTTGTGCTCAAGTACCACTTTTGACTTAAAGTTTATTATTTTATTACTATGTACAGATTAAGATAAATTTTAATAATAATTAAGTCATAAATGATAATACTTTATTTTATAACTAGATCAAATCTCGTGAACATTTAACATCATGATACTGCTCCTATGATATTATTAAAAAAACACAATTTTTAAAATCTCCATAAAAGGTTATTGTTAAATAACAGGCAACAGCCGACCGCTAGTTGCTATACACGTTAGTAATATTTAACTAATAACTAATATATGTAGGTAAAATTTATTGTTTTCTCCATCACAGTACCAGTATACGATTTATTTTAATTTAAATGTAAGAAAATCGATTTTTCTTTAGAAAATGACAAGAAATTAATATACAGGATGAGGCAGTGAAACGGCGATTTTCTAATGTATTTAAATGGTAAAACCCGTTTCACTATCCCACCCTTTACATTTTAAAAATCTATGAAAAGGTATTTTTAGTTGCATTTTATTTTGTACATTGTCAATCTAGTGATTTTATCCGAGAGGACTAGTACAGTAGAGTATAGGCATAATGTAATCAAAGCAATGAGGAAACGGAGAGGTCACAGGTCTACAAGAATTATTATAAATAAAAGTGATAAAATTGAATAAAATCGCTTTCAAATAAACGCTTTGATGCTCATTTGTAAATACAGAACCTTCATTTAAAACTTCCTAACTTTGCTGGTTTATACAGCGCTAGGTTTGGACTGTACTGGCTTGAAAATACTAACTACCGATTTGCATCGAAGCGTTTTTTCGAAAGTGATTTTATCACTTTCAGATTTAAAAATTCCTGTAAACCTGTGACCTCCCCGTCCCCAATATGCCCCGACCCAACTATGCTCCGTCCCCACTATGCACCGACCCCACTGTACTGGTTTTTTTTTTTTTTATACTCTTCAGTACATATTTTACCACATATTGCAATACTTTGAAAATGCCTTTACCTTCATCCATTATATGTAGAAGAAGTTTTTTTTGAACATATGTTTTAAATTCCATTAATATGTAGGTAAATTCTAAATCTCAAGAGTATCAACCAGCACAATTAAGAAAGAAGCATGATGTTTTTAGTAGTTATTTAATTTAAAAGTGTTAACATTACTGTCGCTTCGGTGCAAATTTGTAAATAGTAAGTACACTGTACAGAAAAAATTAAGTACAGTCGAAACCATTACAGATCAAACCAAGCTCAGTGTTAGCCAGTTCTGTCGAAACCAAGCACAGTATAACCAAGCTCAATTATAAATTAGCATAGCGGTTCAAGAGGGGTGATTAATTTGAAAGTTATTAAATTACATTCAAGAAAACTCTTCGATGCGAATCTGTGGATATTAGAACTCATTTTGGTGGTTTTTTACTGTGCTGGTTTATACTCTGCTCGGTTTGAACTGTACTGATTTAGACTGTACTCGATTTATACTTTACTAAGTTATACTTCATACAGATTCGCATAGGAGCGTTCGAAAGTGATTTAATAACTTTAAAATTAAACCATTCGCTTGAACCATTATGCTTATTTATAATTGAGCTTGGTTTCGACTAAACTGGTTTAGACAATACTTGGTTTATACTATACTGGTTAAAAAAACACTACTAATTTGGACTGTACTGGCTTACACTTTGCATTTATTATTCAGAAACAATTTGCTGAAAATTTTGAATTGTCAATAACCACTTTTGGATCATTTCTTTTTAAGTTTTTTAGGTTTAAAGTTTAGGAAGGGAGGTGGAGGGCGGTGGAGTAATGCGTGCAGATAATAATAACTCTATGCGCTTACTCTACCGTACTCCACTTTTCGTCTTATATTTTAACCTTTAATAACTTAAAAAGTAATTATCTAAAACTGTTTATTTGGTTAAGAAAATATTCAAATAACTGTTAGTTATTATTTCTTTAAAAATCTTACAAAAAATCAAAAAACGCTAAGACATTATTTGTTTTCAAACTAAACACAATAAAACGTATAAAGATTTGTTTGAAACTAGTAATCCTTAGTTTAAGACATTCTATCTTTTTCTTTTGATGTGATTTGTAGACATATTATGATGTATTACTAATTTAACTGAATACAAATAATTGCAATAAATAGCATGCCAGAAAGACAAAAAAAAACACTTAACAAAAATAAATTTCTAGTATGTAAGTATTTTAAGTATTATTAATATAAAATAAAAAAGGAGAAAGTTGTAGGTATATTTTATAGATGTAGACTGGCCGTTAAAAATAAAAGTTTGCTCCCACTTGAAAAATATAAAGTTGGCATCAAAAAAAGAAGATTCTGAAAGTTCTAACGCTCTGTCTCAATAATAAGGGGTTTTTAAATTGGTAAACTGTTTTTGTTTTTCCATATAATACGATTTTAATGATTTTTGGCCTTGATTTTTACGGTTTTTGTGACGATTAAAATAAAATCAATATTAAACAAATAAATTTGGAATTAGAGATACTTTTTACTCAAATATTTTCAGGTCCTAATGATGGATGACCATGGTGATCACCATGATTCACCATGGTTTCAAAAAAATTTAATAATTCAGAAGTAATTTTAGATTTCTAGGACATGAAAATATTTGAGTAAAAAATATCTCTAATTCCAAATTTATTTGTTTAATATTGATTTTATTTTAATCGTCACAAAAACCGTAAAAATCGAGGTCGAAAATCATTAAAATCGTATTATATGAAAAAACAAAAACAGTTTACCGACACCCCTTAATATAGAGCATTAGAACTTTCAGGCTCTTATTTTTTTTATGTAAACTTTATATTTCTCAAGTGGGAGCAAACTTTTTATTTTTAACGGCCAGTCTAATATATATTTATGTGTATGTATTAGATAAGATTGATAATGATAATAAAGTCAGTTGTTCGGCAACCACCAGTACAAATACTTATGTTGTTCGATTTATGTTAACAACCTAACAAAATGTACAGACCAAAATAAGAGTCCGTTGAGAGGATGACTTCTTCTTTGCCCAAACTCCTCGGACCACAATATAAGCGCTCAGCGTTACTGGTCGGTTCGGGGACATAGGTGATTCCTCCGGGGCGAACCACAAAATTACTGTTCCTAGTTACAATATTTGTAAATTAAATTGTATAAATATTTTCGAACCTACTTTGACGTTTTACGTTGACGGCTTGTTCGGCTGTGGAACTTTGTAAGGAGCGGTAGGAGCGGAAATAAGAACTTAAGGCCGGTGGTAGGGGGGCTCAGGTAACCCGGAAATGTCATTTGGGACCGTTAGTACGCAGTACTGATGCGTTTCCCCTTAAGCAAGCGATAACACTGTAGACCTGTTAGCTCGTGATTTAGAGAAGACAAATATTAGCACCAAGCCAACATATCTTGTCAATTGTTCGTAAGTTAGTATTTGGTAGACAGACAACTTACAAGGTACAGATAAAGGCTTAGAGGCACCAGAGCTTATTTACGTATGGTAATTATTTTGCTTCTGTTACTATGTAGTAGTTGGCACATTGTAGATACAATACAGGGTGATTCACTCAATATCTCATAGGGTGTAAAAAGAAATTAAATTTTTTTTTCATATTGTTATTATACATTGTGATCTCAATTTTTCACAATTTTTTTGTTTTCACTCCCCTCCCAACTTTGTTTTTTTGATAGCAACTTTTGAAACTTAAATGGTAAAGTATATATTTTATCAACTTTTTATATTGAGAATAATTTACTAAAAATGTTGACTGGTCAACAACCAGTTTCAGATAACTATTTTTGAAGTTATTGACGTTTCAAGTTTGGGGCAGTAGGAAAGGCGCAGTGTAGTAATGTGGGGTAAAAAAAATTTTTTTTTAAAAAAATTGAGATCACATTGTATAAAAACAACATGAAAAACAAAATTGTAATTTCTTATTAAACCCTATGAGATATAGAGTGGTTCACGATAAGTGGATCACTCTATATGCCGATAGTATTGTAACACAAAATCAAATTTAAAGTAAAAAGAAAAATAATGATTAATAAGTGGTAAAACCTTATATTAGTTTCACTATTTACCCAATAGAAGAATTTTAATTTATAGTATATATTATTGAAAAAGGGATTGTTTAATATTTTGTAAATGACTAACGCCAGTTTTGTACCTTGTTTTATCTTTATTAATAAATCCTAAAAACGTGTGACAGTGAAATGGCAAATAATTTTTTAAATTACATTTGACTATTTTCGTATTTACTTAAATTATTTAAGTCTTGCGTGTACATGATGTAAAATGTTGTAGGATAAAATGTGACGTTGCCATATTATGGTTGTTGTGGTGCTAGTAGTAACTTTAATTCTTCCCGATTTTAACAATTCCCCCCACGCCGTATGCGAAGCCCAAATTGTAAAAGCAACTGTCTAAGATGTCACTAACGAAACAATCAATTTCGTTTTCTAGGAATTGCAACATAGTGGTTTCTTGCGGAATCAGTGTCTTGCTCTTTTTGTACTCAAAGTCTTCGAGTAAATTCTGTGCAGTCCAATCTCTGTGTGACTGAATGTTGCAATGTCGGTAGCTAAAAAAATACATGTGCTTGTTATACACTTCCAAGAAATATTGGCTTATGGTCTTTAGTTCGAAATCCACCACGTTCTCGTCGATAACTTGTTGGGACAATTTCGACGACGTGCTCGGTCCTATAGCTAAAGTAAACTCGGTCAATTTTTCAGTAGCGACCCTTACACTGTGCATAGGTCTCGATTTAGGGTCCAGCGAAGAAAGAGTGTCCAACGCGTCTGACATGCATTGAAACCTTGGCGACGTGCTGTAGAGTTTGATCAGCAGCAAACGAAAACAATCGTAATACCTTTGAAGCCAAGTATCTGACGTTCCCTTGTCGTATTGGCAAACTTGTATTAAAATATTTATGAGACTCTTGTAGTTTAAAACAATATCGCTGTACTTACACATGAGCACAGTACAGATCTCCTTGTATCGTTTCAGGACGTTGGATTCATCGACGGGATTCCGGTTCGAGGATATGGCTTCGAGTATTACAGATATGGGATCCAACATTTCTTTGCGATTTTTTTTTAAGATTTTAACGTTGTCCAAGAACTGCCATCCCGAATGACGCACCAACGTATTTAATTTATTAGCTAGTTCTGATTTTTTTAATTCGCTTATAACTTGTGTCGAATTAAGTACAACAACCCAAACCAGTATTGGATTCAAAGTATGTAAATGCATTATTGTAGCGTCTAATAAAGCGAAACACAGAATGACTAGTCGATGGAAATCTTTAACTAAAGACGACAGTGTTCAAAAGCTTTGATTACAATTTTGATTAATTCATTTTGTTGTTTAAACACATGTGAAATATATTTTCTAACAATATTCACGCGGTGATTTTGATTTACACGCAACGTTCCTCTAGTTTGTTAACTTAAACACACTTGTTATTTGCACAGTGACAGCGGAGTCGGCTCGAGTCTGATTACTCGTGTAGTTTGCACAATTTTATTAAAACTTTTAAAAAAAAATTTTCCGCTAAAATCGTATTCGGTCTATAACGAACATTAAAAAAAAAAAATGATTCAAATGGGTCTAACCGTTCTCAAGTAATGCGCTGACCAACGAACACCATTTCATTTTTTATTATAATCAGAATCTTTCATTTCTGATTAGCATTGGTTTCTCCAATTTTAACTTTTTTTTATGTAACTTTATTTCTGTTAATCTGTTTTTCAATAAGTATCAGCAGTCCTTGAATTGCTTATCGTGTACTTTTTTGTCTTCTAAATCCAAATTGGTCAATTTTTAGGTACACTTCCACTTTTCCTTCTATTCTTCGATTCATTATTTTTGTTAAAACTTTTGTTACATATTTGGCCTTCATAGATTTGGTAAAGGCATTCGATAAAGTTAACTGGAATAAAATGCTTCTGACACTAAGAAAAATTGGTGTCTAACAACACGACCTAAAAATCATCCATAGTCTTTACAACAAGAAGACAGCTTGCATTAATAAAGTAGAAACCACTGCAAATGCTCAAATACAAAAAGGAGTCCGACAAAACTGTTCGTTAACACAATCACTTTTTAATTGCTACATCGAAAAAGTTATAAGTACAGCGAAAGCAAAGCTAACAAGCCTAAATATTAGAATCAAAATTGGCGGAGAAATGTTTTCAATGATACGTTTTGCAGATGATATCGTGGTGATAGAAGACAGCGAAGGTGTCATTCAGCGTACAGTTGATAAAATGTATGAAATTATAACCATAGTGATTTAAGTAAAAGTCCATAAACTTTTAGTTTTGTGTGAAGGGGCAACTTGGATTTAGAGTGAAGAAATTGTATCAAAATGTTAAGACGTACGTTCAGTTTAATTTTAAAATGACAGTATAATTATCAATTAAGAGTGGGATAATATAAGGTTGTAACACAGATAAGATATCTTATCTGTGGTTATAATATAATATCTGGGTCTCTGGTAGATCGAAGACGGCAGCGGATCGCGTTTTTGGTAATCGCTTTGTGGAATTGCGAGGACAAAGTGATATCTTAATTAATATTAACATTCAATGTGTGCATTGTGCACGTGTACGTTTTCAGTAGCTATGGACAAAACGCATTATGAAGCGGCAGTGAACACGTGTGTCTTATTTAACCCTGGTACCCATATTTAATGTTCAATAAATAAATCGTTATCTCGATGACGGGAAATCGTAACAGGAATTTTCCACGCAAATTTCAGAATGATCCCCAGCCCGAAAACATATCCATGTCAAATTTTTAAATGATTGTGAATTTTATAGAAATTATCATGTTATCATAACGTTCACATTAGTTATTATTATTGTAACGAAATGGACATTTTAAAGTTAATATAATTTTGTGATATGTTGGCAATATTAGACTATTATATCAATCGTAATCTTCTATATTGAGATGTAGATTTTCCAACTCAGCGGTACATTCTTCTGTCCTCACAATACCTATTGTCGGATTGAGTTCTTCGATATATTCTGTAAGTGATCGTATGGCGCTAAAGTGGACCGTGCAGAAAGTCGATTTCAGATGAGACAAGTAAGTTTTCGCGTTCTCCAAACTATTGTACTCGATCCCGATCGGTTCAGGCACAGTACTGTCAATTTTTTTTCGAGATTTGATTTCTTCTCCGAGCCGGCTCATGTATGGTATTGTAAATTCTCGATTGTCTATAACGAATTGATTGGCAGCGTCGCATCCGAAAGGCTGACAAAGCGTGACCAGTATTGAAACTAAAAAGCTGACCACGCTGGCCAGCGTCTCTGTGCCGTTGATAAGATTTCTAAGAGCGCCCAGCAAGATGTACACGTGTAAATCTTCGGACAACTTCAACGTAGTGCCGAATTCTACCACTATATTGCGCCATTTTTGGGCGTAGTGTAAGAAGGGCCCCGACTTAACAGGGTAATCCAGTAAATATGTCATGTGCTTTACCGACAGACGGAACATGATGATTTTGAAAAAGTCATAGCACGCGTTATAGTACAGTATAACGGGATATAGATTGGTGTTGGTCCAGTCCAGGGCACGCGCATTTGCCCAAGCCGTATACAGTACCGCGCTAGTGTTGTTCCATTTCATTCTCAAGTTGTACACGTTTTGCAGGTCGGCTTTGAGCCTTTCGTGCGTGCCCAGGTTGTGGAAAAAAAGCGCTTGGATTTTCGTACTGATTTCGAGCCTTCGTCTCAACGCGTCGTCACTAATTATATCGTTTTTCTCCAGCTGAGCTTTGGCCGCGTCCAAGTGCTGTACGAGTATAGTTGTCTTATAATAAACCGGTCCGGAGGTCCGAAGTGATTTCAAAACGCTGCCGTAGGAGTCGAATGTATTGCCTTGGCGGCACCCGGCCAGGTCGGCATCCAGCTTCTGGATGACGTAGACTAGAGATTCGAAAATTTTCGGATCGTCTTCCGCCGAATTTTTAGTTTGCTCGTAAACACCACCTACCAAGCTGGTAAACAAATATAGTATCCACAAGGCGCCAATACGCCGTATTCTATTCAATCCGAACAACGACACTATCTGGAACTTCACTACTGTTGTAATACTGCTGATGGAAGTTACCAACCCTCTTAGTTCGGTATTGTACGGTTTTTCGAGTAAAACCTTAAATACCCGCATGTGTGTACGCCCTCCAAACAGATATCCGCATCTTAAGTCCTTTTGGAGTTGATCGTTTTGAATATTATCTTTGTCCGTGTACTCGTATCCGGTTTCCAATGGCTGCACCGAAGTGTAAACGAACAACATTAAACCCAAAACGATTTTCGCAGTCGGTAGTTCGGGGCGCAACATATTTCAGTATTGAAAAATATTAAATCGGTCAAAAAGTTTGCTCAGCTCGTAAGATGTCGAAATTTTGGTGATCGAAGATGAAATTATCGTTAACAAGACAAAATGTTAATTAAGATCTTATTCGTATTTATGACACTTTTTCATTGTTGGTGTATTTGTTTAGACGATATTTTTTGATTGTCAAATGTACGTTTAATAATATAATTTTTGAATTCAGCTGTTTAAATAATAAAAAGACAGTGCGATTGGGGCGGGTAGGACACGGGTCTCCTACAGAAATTATTAAAACTGAAAGTGATAAACCTTTTCTCCTATCCCCAACTTAAAACTTTATTGACTAAGGAAATAGTTGTCTCAAACTGGTTATCAGTCAACATTTTTAGTACATTGTTCTCAACTTAAAATGTTAACGAAATATATGCATTACCATTTAGGTTTCAAATGTTAATATAAAAACAATTGGGAGGGGATAATAAAAATTTGTGGATAACTGAGATCACATTATATGAAAACACTGAAAATATAAAATAATGAATTAAACCCAATGAGATATTAAGTGGTTCACGATAAAATAATCACCTAGCATTCGGTACAAATAAGTACACATGTTATTGTTTTACAACACATGAACATTTTATATTTATTTATTGTAACTTATTTTTTTTTTTCGTCGCGATGTTTAACTAGTGTCTGAACTCTTTGTAAAAACTACATAGGTTCGGTGATCTTAATGTGTACGTTGTCTGTAATTAGGACACATTTTTTTATTAAAAATTTAATTTATTTTGTTTAATGACTATGACGTATACATGATGAAATTTTAAACACTTGTGCTTACGCATCGATATTATTTGTTTATCCGCTTGAAAACATATGCATGTCGAAAAAATGTTTAAAACAAAAACGAGAAAAAAAGCCAATACGTATATAGTGGGGACGGTGAGGTTTACAGGAATTATTACAATTGAATGTGATAAAATTACTTTCAAACAAACGCTTCGATGCGTATCAGTAGTTAGTATTTTCAAACCAGTAACGTCAAAACTAAGCATAGTATAAACCAGCACAGTAAGAAAATATTAAAGTGAGGTGCAGTGTTTACAATAACACCACCACTTTCAAAAAAATCGGCTTAAGTAACATTTTCTTATTTTTTTTTTTTAATTAGATGTTTATAAAATGCAATAACAATAATCAGAAAATGTACCTACCAAAAGTATGTAAATAAAGTGAGTTATTTTCATAAAATGAATGAATTAACTAAAAAAAAATTGTTTTTTGTTGTGTACCTATTCAAAATCTGGCTATAAAATTTGGCTTAATTTTAGTATATTTTTCATATGGAATTTTTAAGTGCACACTACTTTACTTGCAGCTGTACATAACAGATTAGCATTAATGCTGTAACTCTCATCTATAGCCGAAGACGACTTAGTTTGAGTGTTTTCAGAATCGGAGGATTTTTTTTTATGGGTTGTTCTTCAATCCCTAATTTTGATTTTAAATTTGACAAAATGGTATATTGATTTTGAGTAACGATCAAGTACAAACTTTTAGGTTTTACAATGTTGTTAAATTCTTTTGCTATCTCAGACCAAACTAAATTAAGATATTGTAGTTAACCGTTTTCGAATATAGAATTTCCATGAATTAGAAGTTTTTGTTCAAGTTAATGAGGATAGACCAAAGGTTTCTTTCTTCGGTTAGTCTGCATATAAAAAAAAAATACTGTTATCTTTAGGAAAACGAGACGCAAGGAGGACGTTATACTATTTTTGTATTAGGTGGTTCGGTGTAGATAAAATTGTAATGTAAATTTACTTCTATAGAAATAAAGAAATTCTTTATTGATCATCAATTTTTTATCAGACCATTTTATCGTCGTTTCCTATTTCAATTAAGACATTTTTCCTTTTAAATCATTTATAAAAAGAGTAAAAGGCATTCTGCGTTAACATGTGTCCCAAAAAAATTACATATTTTGTAATTTAACATTACGACGCTCTAAATTTTTGTTTTAAAATGGTCAAATAGTCCCAAATTTGAATGAATTAATCTTTAAACATAGTCCACCTATAAACATCGACAAACGAAACAAATATCATAAACCCTTATCCAAAGAAGGAAAATATGTTTATTATATTGTGAATTACTATGTATGGGGAACTATGGCAAAAAATGTTTATAGACCGACGATCAATCCTAATCGTTTCCCCACTAATACTAAACATTAATTTGTAAGCCCATCGTTGTCATTAAGTACAATGCAATGGATAGTGGCTTTTTTTATTACAACACAAAACACATATTTTTGATAGTTATATTAATAACGTGTTATTATAATACTACCTAGTTAAAAAAAATAACAAATAAATAACAATAATTACTAACAAATGAAAAAAGTGAAGATTTGTAGAAGCATAAACACTTTTAATATAACTTAAACGACCTTATTAAAATAAAACGTTTATGTTTTGTATTACATTTTCGAATTGCTAAATTAAAAATCGGTCTTATAGACACCATAGAGAAATGTAAAAAGCTTCACATAAAAAATAACAATTAAAACCCGTCCAATAGATGTGTCGGAAAATGTATAGGCCCATATTGTTGTCGGCCATACAAATGATTGGCCTTTGTAAATGTGAACACTTGAAGAGCCATTATTATTTTTTTGAATATTATCATTCAAGGTTTCAGTTCTTCAATCATATAGTATTCTTTAAGTTCCTATAAAAAAAAATGCTCAAAGTTCGTTTAAAAATCAAAATTATGTTGTAAAAATGTTTACTAACAACACTATTACAACAACAATAATGCAAAAAAAGAAAATACATATGTATTTCTAGCTTTACTACATATCGCCGCCCCGGCAAAAATTTTAATTTTACAAGAGAACCAAAAAACAAATTTATTTTCACTAAAATATTATGGGATGTAATTTGTTTTTTTGTTATTTTTTCTCAGGTACACGTCAGACGTTCTAAAATGCGATAAAGAAATAACTTTAACCCGTTGCGTTGGTCCGAGATACATGTTTAGTTGTTACTTGTTACCTTTGATTTTGAACTGAAAGAGCTGAGATTTTGACTATATATGATTTCCACCAGCGTGGGACTCTAGGCATACTTTTATAGTTAAAAACGAAAAATTACTTGTCATCTAATACCGAAAACTATAGTTATAAAATTTGCATAGCTCAGAGACTTTCAAACTGTTTTCTTTCATACAAATTGGTAAATATACAATTTTCTATAGATCATTTAAAAAATGATCCAAGCAGCAGAAACTATATTTAGCCTGTGTAATTTTACACAGTCTATAATATTAACATTGTTATGTAAATATGAGATTATTCACGTAGCAACTTGAAAAATAGTAGCCAATAATTACAAATTTCAAAGATTAAAAAAAAAATATTGACATAGAGTTAAAGACTACATCATAAAACCAAGTGGGACTGTAAAATTTCAATTCCATGGAAGGGTAAATGAACATACCAACAGTTCTTATTAACTTTTATTGGTGGTAGCTAAACCTCGTATCTCTTCCCAAACATCATTCAAGCGTTGTAATATAACTACAATAAATATATTAATATTTAAAAGAATATTTATTAACTTTCAACCAATATACTAGCATAATTTAATAGTAATCTACTAGCTCTTATTTATATTTATGTAGAATAACTAATCTAAGTATTTATACAAAATCATGTTATAAATGTGAGTAAAAAGTGCACTTTAATAGTATGTGTATGGTATTTTTGTGAAAAGTTATTCGAATAAATTTCTCTTTAACAATTTATTACTTAGATGATTGTTTGTTAAGTTTTAATTCGAATAATGCACAGTTCTGCTTGCTCGTATTTAGTATTGAATATGTTTAGTTAATGTTTTATCTTATACACATTTTTGTAAATTTATTTATTAGACATTTTGATTTCCAAATTGGTATATTTATCGTACACGTGTTACATAAAACCAACTATGTAGTTATCTTGATATATATTTATTTATTTTTACTATATATTCCTATATGACGAAAATGAAATGAGAGAATCAATCTCAAATTTTTTTATAGAAATGGTAAATTAGGAACAACAAAAAAAAAAAAAATGTTAATAAAACTCAATATTGAGGTCGTATGTTCTTGTACCTGGGGAACTAAGTAGCCATACTTAATCCAACGATAATTAAAGTATTAAACCTAGAAAAGAACAGCTACCCATAATAATATGCCCCCCCCCTAGAACCTAACCGAACCGATTTCTTTGTGTAGCAACTCTATAGATCAGAAATCATACCTGAAAGGTACTTTAGGGGGCCAAAAATTTAAAAAAGTCACCCCTTCCCCATCAAAATCGAGAAAAACACCTAAAAAATGTACAACACTTTCAACTTAAAATTACGATGCACTATAACTTTTTTAAAAATAATCCAAAAAATTCCAAATTTTTCAAACATAGTACTAACGATAAACATTAACGGACCAAAAAAATATTTTAAACCCTTTCCCCTAGAAGAGATAGTATTTTTTTCTTTATTTCCCTTTTTCAATCAAAGTTTTGCAGATTTAAATCTGAAAATTAGACCGAAGGTTGATCTAAAATGGAACTATAACGTGTACAATTTTCTCAAAAATTTGTAGTCAAATTTTTTTTTTTATTAAGGAAAAACCCCAAAAATAGGGTAAATTTACACTTTAGCCGTAGTCAGTTTCTAGGTTGCTATGTGTGTGTGAATCAACAGCCAATAGGTAATGAAAATATTTTCATTATATTGTTAATTATGATATATGGGTAACTATGACAGTACATTTTTATAGACAGACGATTAACTCTTATCGTAACCACCCTGCACAAGAATAAATATTAAATTTTAAGTACATTATTGCTAGTCCCACGACATCTTCTAAACCGCTATAACTGGTTTGAACATACTATCCACAGATTCGCATCGAAGCGTTTATTTAAAAGTGATTTTATCACTTTTAGTTATAATAAAATCTGTAGACCTGTGACCTCTCCGTCCCCAATATTTTTTTTTTTAATTTTACGAATACGTTAATTAAAATTATATACTCGAAAATCATTGTGTTCTTTCTATAATAATTTAATACTGTTTTTTTACATTAAATTATTTTGGATTATTATCATTAAAATACAATATTCGTTTTTTCGTCTTTTTCACGATTTCTAAAATGTTGATCAAGAGTAATAGTATCATAGAATAGATAAAATATGGTCTTAAAACAGATTAACTAGTCTGTGATAGTTCCTTCTGTTCATACATCTATAACAGATTATACAAAACCATACCACAATTTTTTTTTTACATATTTTTTTGCGCAAATTCATTTAAATAATAATGTATATATTAAATAATTAAATGTAATAATTTGTTACAAATTCTGGCATAATCTATGGAAATGTAATGGTGTAAATTGTCTAATACAATATAAAATCTTCTATTTAACTGTAAAATATGTAAATAACTTTATCATTTCTTTTCGATGTTAAACACAAAAAAGTTGTATTAAATAGGTACTCTATTAATTACTCTTTACCGATTTCAAATCAAAAGTAATATACAGCCATAATTTTAATAATTTTAATTTTAATATATACTCTATTATTTATGAAAAATAAATTTAACTAATAAACAATACAGTTTTTGTTTCCTGATTTTTTGAAAACGTTTGGGTTTTATGTAATCCAAATCATAAATTTAATTAAAAACATATAGTATACGAATTAAAAATATATATAATTTTACCATAATTGTTTAACTATTTTTGCTATTCGTAAAAAATATCTATGAAAAACAAGAAAAAATCACAAAACATTTCAAAGTTATACGGTGATAGTAATTTAAAAACGATTTTGTTTTGATTCACGCAAATCTATATTATAACAAAACTTTTTAAGAAGAGGTAAATTTTTTAAATGTTCAGCCTAGTACAGTATCTTTCAAATGCGGTTTTTTCTATAGGTATAACTATAAAGTAATAGAACTTGGAATTCTAATTATGAAAATTTGTCTAAAGAAACTTATTATTACTACAAATTATGATTAAGATCAAGACTCTATAAACGGCCTATACTAGATAACTTTGTAGATATTATTTTTGAACAATACATTGATCTTAACGGTTAATAAAATAAATAATTTAGTATGAAACTATACTTTTAAATTCTTAATTTTGTTTACATTCAAGATATGAATTACCTTTAATATATCAATAATTAGGCTCTATAAAATATCTAACTAAAGATATCATATTTTACTGTTAGAACTCTAATTTTAAATTATTGTTAAATTTTAGTTTTTATTAAGATTGATAAAGTGTTTCTTTTTTTTAAATAATCGTACCTGTCTATATAACTAAAATACACTTAGTTCGAAAAATGTATAAAACTTGAAAAAAGTCGAAAAAAAATGATATAAATAGAGTTAAAAAAAAGTAACTAAAAGTTTTTTAAAATCAACTTCTAAAAAAATATAGTAAAACGTCAAAAAAATACATATTTACTACAATATGGAACGGGTTACTGACATCATCAAGATTTCCGAACATGTTTAGACATGATTGAACTTTCACCCGAGTGTATCATTATATGCTTTTTAAGAATTCCGGATTATGAAAATGTCTTCTTACATTACTCAAATTGAAAAGGCCTCTTACCAGTATGTGTCCTTATGTTAATTTTAAAAGTTCTGGAGTGTGAAAACATCGTTTTACATGTCTCACATTGAAAAGGTTTCTCGCCAGTATGTGTCCTTATATGGATTAAGATATCCAGATTCTGAAAAAGTATTTTTACAAATCTTACATTGAAAAGGCTTCTCGCCAGTATGTGTCCTTATACGGTTTTTAAGATGCCATAATTGTAAAAATGTCTTCCTGCATAATTCACATTGAAAAGGCCTCTTACCAGTATGTGAAATTTTGTTCTTTTTAAGAGTTCCACAATATGAAAATGTCTTCATGCATAACTCACATTAAAAAGGCCATTCGCCTCTGTGTGTCCTTATGTGGATTTTAAGAGTTGCGGCTTGTGAAAACGTCTTCTCACATTTCTCACATTGAAAAGGTTTCTCGCCATTATGTGTCCTTATATGGATTTTAAAATATCTAGATTTTGAAAAAGTCCTTTTACATATCTCACATTGAAAAGGCCTCTTACCAGTATTTACCCTTATGCGAATTTTAAAAGTTTCGGATTGTGAAAACGTCTTTTTACATATCTCACATTGAAAAGGTTTCTCGCCATTATGTGTCCTTATATAGATTTTAGATATCTAGATTCTGAAAAAGTCTTTTTTTGGTTAGGTGTGTAAATTTGTGTAATTATCAAAATAATCGGCAGAGGTTGGTCCAAATGTTTGTTAATTTTTCGGCGTTTATTTATGAATAGTGTCATTTTTTTTGTTTTATGATTATCAAAATGACGACAATAAAATTACAATTACGCAATAGAAAGAGTATTCACATATTCGTTCTTGATATATGCTATATCTTGATTTTCTTCAATTTGTATCGTTGATTTGAAATAACAATCATTATCGATTTCGTCGACCTCCCATTTATTTACAACCCCGTTGTTTGGCTTGATATTACTAAAATAACAACATTTGTAGAGTAATGAGTTAATATTTTTGTGTCTCCTAAAATTTGTTTTTGAAGTTTGGGTTGATGTAAATCCTTGCTATATTACAATTACGTACCAAGTTATTTTGAACATTAACTGTTAAAAATATTATAACGAAGCATGCTATATTATAAAGTTAAGAACCATTTATCTAAGTTAAATATTCCGCAAAGAAAGGGAAACCGGTTTTTTGTTATCTGGTTATATAATTGACGATAAAAAAACGCATTCAGATAAAAAAACGGACTTGCCTAGTAGAAAGAGTGTCCACATATTCGTCTTTTACAACCGCTAAATCTTTATTTTCTTCAATTTGTATTGTAGATTTGAAATAACAATCAATATCGATTTCGTCTACCTCCCATTTATTTACAGACATGGTGTTTGGTTTGCTAAAATTAAAAAACACATTTGTATAGTATTAATGAGGTATTATTTTGTTGAAGGAGAAAATTGTTATAATAATAATGATTATTATGTGAACAGTTAACATATAAACTTACTCAATAGTCAGAGGCTCTGGAATTGAATTTGAAATGTTGTCGACTTCAGTTTTTTCAACTTTAATACTTGTCAAATTTCTCTTTCGAAAATGGTTTACACACAATTATTAGTAAAATATTGATTACTCAATGGTTTAAAATTAGGATAATCAACTCATTATTAAAAATGTGATGGAAAATTGAACTTACCCAGTGAAACGGGAGTCCATAGATTTATTCATTATGACTGATAAATCTTGATTTCTATCTTGAATTTGAAATTATAGATTTAAACTATTTCTAGTTTAATTACCGTTACGCTGTTTGAATTGCTAACAAAAAAATGTAAATACTGAAAATTTTTTTTTAATAAAGTAAATTTTCAATAAAAATTAGTACAAAAATAATATTTATTACATTTTATTAATTTGCGTTTAAAATAATACATTATAATACTGTAATTTTTGACCAATTTTAATTAGTTCCTTATATAGCTTAAGACAAGGAATTATAGTTGATCTAATGTTATTTCGAGTTTAACATAGGATTATTAGTTATGTTGGAAGCAACTATTAATTAATGATTTAATGTTATTTTTTGTTATTATAAGGATGAAAAAAAAGTATTTAAAATTAAAATATATACTTGAAAGTTTGTAATAAAACAAGTCAATTTGGATACAGCTCAATTTAGAAATCATGTGCTTTTGTACTTGCGGAACAAAGTAGCCATAATCGATCCAACGATATTTAAACCTAGATAAGAACTTCTACCAATAATAACACCCTTCCTTCCGCAGAATGATTAAAAATACTTAATCGAAGTACATACAATATGATTGGAACTTCCAGTAACGGCTAATGTAATTCCTATTCGAACAGTTAATCATAATATTATTAATCATAATAATTTTATAGCTGTCTACGCCACACGTCTCATTTTCACTGATAAATATTATTATAATCTTCCTTTCGTATTATGTAGCCATTAAATTGTTATTTTTGTTTTCCTATCTTATATTACATTATACCTTAAAATTGTGACTTATATCATTACTAGTTCATGTCCAACAAACAGTATCTTGTCATTACGACAACTCATTTTGTTGCGTTATTAAAACCCACTCAAAACCTACACTAACACCTTTAATCGAAACAATAGCGATGCGCACAATATTAGAAATAGAATTGCCGTTTATTTATACAACCTAAAAAAACAAAAAATTATTCCATGTTATTCAGTTCAAAAAGCTAACCTTAAAAGAGGTGTCACATCATTTTCAGTCCCTTTCGGCCCCTAACTCAAAAAATGATTAGAGACCAGAAATAAATGATAAGTGATAAAAGATAAAAGCTAAGACATAATTGATAAGAGATAAAAGAAAAAAGATAAATTATGAGAGATTAGAGATGAATGATAAGAGATAGGTGCTAAATGATAAGAGTTTGAAGATAAATGATTAGAAACAAGAGATAAGAAATGAATAATAAAATATTAGTGATAAGAGATAAATGATTAAAGACTAGAGGTAAGAAAAAAATGATAAGAAAAGTGATAAGAGAAGAGTTAGGGGCTGAAAAAGACTGAAAATGATGTGACCCCTCTTTAAGGTGAGCTTTTTGCACTAAATAACAGGGAATAATTTTTTTTTTTAAATCATTTTTTTTTTACTTAACTGTCGAAATCTTCAATTTTTTATTCATCGAAAAAATGAAAACGGAGGGCTTATTTGGTGGTGATGACGATAGTATAGGCTTAATTTGTTATATGTTCTGGCCAAAACGTTTGCATGACGACGACGAGCCGTTATTATTAACTATGATAGCTAGGCAAAACCTAGAGCTGAGAATGAGCTAAAACGAGTCCAAGGACAAGTTAAGGCCTAACCTGACCAGGCCGTGTTCCACTGGGTATGTGGGTTAGACTATTTTTTGTCGCTTATTGTGTGTGTCGTTTTTTGGTTAGGTAGTTTCTAGCTGGGAGGCAAAATATGAAAATGTCATTTCCATATTGTATAGTAAACATTGTTTAATCTACTTAAAACTAATGCCAATATCACTGTTGTATAAGTATAAAAAATTGCGTTACTTAAGTTGGTAATTTCCTGTCAAAGTTTGGGCCAAATTTGGCGGGTTTTGTACAGTGATAAGGTTTGTTTTCCATTACGTGTCGATTGCATGCATCGCCCTCCCTTTAGTTTGGAACTACTTTATTTCTGTAAGATGGCTTATCAAATATGCTATAAATTATTAAAATATATTTGTTTAATGTTTCAAAAAATAGATCATTGGTATAAATTAATATTATTAGTGTGGAACATAAATTCTAAAAAAAATTTTAATATTTTTTTTCACCAAAAAAAAAAAACGCATAACACAAAATTATTCGGTTTTAAACTTTAACTTGAATAAAAATTGTTTGCATACAATACTTAAACATTTATATATAACAAAGCCAATGACTGAAAACGTGACGAGTACCAGAGATATTATATCTAAAAGGTAGTATTCGTACCACGTGAGATCAAACGCTTTTGTCTTTAGATGTTGTGCACCATCATGTCGTACGACGTATTCAGTCCAGTAAGCGGCTACTTTAGCAGGCGACATTGGGCGGTCCTTAAAACGCTTGGTTGCTAGTTTAGCGTTAGACAAGTACCTAATTGTGAGTACAAAAGAACAAATTTAAAAAAATAATAAGTTTCCTAAAACACCTAAAACATAATTTGTATTGGAATAACATTGATTGCAAATTAATGAACTAAAGTAATTAAATTAAGTCTATCCATAGGATTCCAATTATATAATTATATTTGAATAAAAAATATTTTGTACAATTTATGATATTATCTACCAGCCTAACATTATATAACCATGCACTGATAATTGCCCCAAAGGAAATCATTTTTATTGATGTAAGATGTCTATATAAAAAAAAAATTGTAAAAACTATATATTATGTATAATACTATTACTGAATTTTGTAGATAAGAATTTACTTAATACAAACAAGAGTTTCGATTAAATTATACACTGATCCTACACTATGCAAACGTTTGCTGTTCGAGTTATTATTTTACTCTCCATACGTATTGTCTATAAAAATAGTTTTTTTTGTTTTTCCTATGTGTAATGTTCCATATTTCAATATTATTAATAAATAACGTGATATTTTTTACTGCGGTTCTTACTTTTTATCGTTAATTAATTTATTAACCGATTCGAAAATCAGAGTTTCGGTGACAGTCATCACGTCGAGTGAAATGGCCATTCCGGCTTCGACGAGATTACCAATGTTCCTCGGTTGATCGTAGAATAGCGGAAACCCTAACATCGGAACTCCGGCATCGACAGCTTCAAACACACCAGATATCCCGCCATGTCCGATGAACAGCTTGACATTCGGATGCACTAGGATACAAATCGGTTCGCTCGTTTACAGTTGTGAATTAATAATAATCTAGGTACTTCTTTATACACATCCTCCCTGCGATTCTTACAGAGAATATCACGTTGAGGGAACCACTTTTTCGTCATCACGTTGTCCGGTTTGTCGTCCATTTCGCACTCGTATTTCCACAGTATTCTCTGGGGGAGTCGTGCAAGAGCTAGTTTGAATGCGTTTCTAATGTGGTCAGGAAACGACGACATTTTTATTGACGATCCGAACGTGAAGTAAATAACTCCATTCGGTGAATTTTCAATAAACTCTCGTATATCCTGAAGTTTTTTCAAAATTTTAACCGATTAATTAAATGCATGCCGCGCAATTTTTAGCATTTTTGGCATGCAAGACGCAACGCAAAGGTTCAAAGTATAAAAAAAGGTGGCCAAAAATAATTAAATAAATAAAAAAATATTATCTAAGAAAAATATAATTTAAAAAATCGATTTAAACCCACTTGTTGTTGCATATTTAAATGTTTGAAAATACACCTGTATTTGAAAACTTAAAATTGAAAACAATACAAAACCATAACCGGTAAGTTGATAAAAATACAAATGACCTTTCGGTTACATTTGTTTACCATTTTTATGGCGATAATCATGTAATTAAAGCACAAAATGTTTAAATTAGCTGCTGATATTTACTATTTGTATTACGGCGGTTGTTTAAAATTGCGTACACGTCATCATATCTTTTTTTTTTTTTTGAACAATTGTTTGTTTTTACTATGGCTTAAACCTCTCGAAATTTACACATGAGCCACTTCATGACCGTCGTTTTGCTAATGACTCTTCTTATACAATCCAATGAAAACAATTATTTAAAAGCATGGATTAGATGTATTAAAAATCAACGACCGAGTAAATAATAAAAACATTATTGACGATACTCTTAAGTGCTTAGACTTTTCATTCTTCACCAATCTCAATATCAATTTTATTATAGTAAGTACTCATAAAGTTAAACTGAATTACACATACTTTGCTAAATGGAATAGTAGTTGTAGAATAATATATGAAATATGTCTTAAAACCAATCAAGCTACTTCAATTTAAACATTTTGCGAAACTATACTTCATCAAACCCTAACCACTAGTTTAAGCGGAAAGGGGAACATATTACTTACGTCATACATATACCTAAGCCCATTGCATTATTTGGGACTTACATTTGGTATGGCGTTGGGTTCGGGAAGGTGGATACCGCCGATTTCTATGATATTCGGCGGCATGGGTCTGGCCATTTCGACGATGAAATGACTGTTGACAAACACCAAAGACGGTTTGACCGGCTCTATCCGGTCGTACGGTCTGGGGTCGGACTTGACGGCCATTGTTTCGACGTACCACAACAGAGACCTGCTGTATTTGTACGTGAGAAAGTTGAGCAACCGCTGTTGGAACGTCTTGGGGTAGCCGAAAGACAGCATAAAATTGGACACGTACGCGGGGTTCGGGTCTTCGCCAAGAAACGACGATTCCATGTAGGTCGGCATTGGCGACGGGAACAGGTAAATCAGTGGCAAACGGAGACGACGGACCAACGCTGACATACAGTCCGTGGCAAGTGATTCGGTGACGATGACGTCGAACTCGTCGGCGTTGCCCGCAGCCATGATGGTTTTCATTTTGGCGTTTGCAAATACGCTGTCACAAGATTGTCTATTGCGGTGCACCACGTAGTCGATTAGATTGTTCGGAGGTCTTAACCGTTCTTTGAATCCTACCAGATCCATATTCAACCGCAACGGTCCCTCCAAGACGAATTCCGTGTAGTTTGGGCGTTTTCCATCGGGAAACCACGTGAAAACCGTAACGTTATGCCCGAAGTCGGTCAGCGCATGCAAAAATCCGTTCATGAAATTCCAATGGCTTTTGCTCGATATCGTGTTCACGGCTAACACCCGTAATCCTGCCTGTGTCGGGTGAAAACACAACGCGGCGAACGGCAATAACGTCGAGGCGAACCGCACTAAAAACATGATTATAACTCTTCGGGAAAATTATTGTGTTGATCTTCTGTAATAACCGATCGGACTAGTCGATACCACGAGCGAGTTTTATATTCCGTTTATGAAAACAGTCATCACTTTGTGTTTTATCGACAGATAATCGAAGAATAGTTTATTCATATAGAAACATTTCAATGTATGCCTATGTCGGTCGGCTTTCGATACCATGTTCAAGATAAGTGCAATTGCCTCTCCCCTTGGAGAAATATAAAAATGCATTATCTTAATACCCATTATAGATTAGAAAAATACATTCAATTAACATAAAGTATAACAATTACATACTATCTAAATTGAAGTATCACAAAACAATTTTTTGAAAAAATGCTCAAATCTTGTAGAGTTTTACATTAAGTTTAATTTTTTTTGTTAAAAATTAATCAGCAAAATTGTTTTTCATTTAGAGACATGCCTACAAATCTTATGTAAAATGAATATTAATAAAAATGTTATAAATTAATAGAATAATTGTTTTTTTTTTTGTATTTAAAATTTGAATTTAGTTTATAACGACACAATACTTAAAGAAGAAAAAAATTAATTTTTAGTACTCTTTTTTTATGTAAGAAAAAAATAATCTAAATCAGTTGTTTACTTTGAAAAAAATATTTTAAAATAGGGATTTACGCTGTTGTTGACCTCGGGCTTTATACACAATGTTAAATGAAGGTGGTTGAAGGGGGTTTTTGAATACAATTTAAGAGACGATAATAATACCATTAAGATGAGGTTTTTTTTATTACAAGCAAATGATATTTAAATGTATACTGTTAACAATTATTGCGACGTACTCATTAGAGTAAAGGTTGTCTAGAGGTCACATACAAGTTGTTACATGAACTTAACTTTCACAAAATGTTTGTATTAATTGAATATAATAAAATATATTTATAGACAGCGTACTTGTATCCACAACAAGGCACGTAAAAGATACACACATGTACCTACATACATTTATATTATACAACAAAAAAAAATGTAAAGTTTGTAGTTGTACAAACAAAAGCTATTTTGAATCTTATTTATTTTGCTTTCTAAAGCAACAATAGTTTATGCAAATAAGAGTGAAGTTATCTAAACACACTTATCTAGAGTCTAGACAGTTATTCTGTCTATCTGGTACTACGATGTCGAATTTGCACAACTCGCTTGCTGAAGTAGCCAAGATAGTACGACTTGAGATTTGACATGAAAATGTTTTAATAATTTTAGCATAAACGCAGTTTCAACTACAACAAAAAATATAAATTTTTTTTTTTTATATAAGTTTTTATAACACTTAAAAAGTTAACATGGACAATATCGTATAATTTCTTTGAAATTAAAACATAATCTTCGTTTTTTGGTACTTTGTAAAACAATAATCGTCAAAACTGTATCTGAAACAATTTTTTTGGTTTAATCAACTTTTTTGGGGTTTAAAAATGTTTGACGGTATCGAAAAAAAGCCCATTTTATTTCTTTAACTAGAACAAACAACTGAACTCATATTTTTTATCACTTGAACTTGATGGACACAAGTGTTTTTAATACAGCTTATATTATCAAATAATTAATCGTTGACAACTATCACTTAAGCTATATAATATATCATAAGATATCTATTGTTTTATAAAGCACGTGAAAACCATGAGTGTTTATAATACAGCTTATATTAACAAATAATTAAATGTCATATTATTGATATATCATTGAAAAAACTTCCTCTTAATGTATTTAATATAACATAAGATATTGATCATTCCAGTTGACAACACGATTTATTATTTTGAAATTTTCTTTCCTTACATTTTTATGAAAGTAGTAGAAAAATTAAACATGCTATGTGGCAGGGAAATCAACAGAGATTTACTTTTCATGAAAATGAACTACTTTTTCGCATGGGGCGGTAAGATATTATAATATAAAATATAACTAGCATTCACTTTTACACTCCATTGATGATACAATATTACTGTTTGTCTGTTGATATGTTTATAATGAAAAGGGTAAGAGTGAATGTATGTAGGTGCACTTTTTGATGCATGACAAAAGCTGTAATTTTTTCTTGAACGTGAAACAAGGATGGAGTTTGTAAGTATGTGTTTATTAAAATAGAAATATGAAGTTTTGTAGAATAAATAGAAAAACGGAGAAAGAGTCAGGAGAGGATGTTTCTTTGCTTCCCAATTTTCAATTGATAAGCCGACGTATCTTATTCTGCACAGAAGAGAGTAAAAACTCATTTAAGATCAAGAATAAATGATAACCGTCTTAATAGTTCATCTATTATCTCTAACGAATCAGAAATTACCACGATGGAACTATTAATATAAAATTCGTGCCGAAAAATTGAATTTTGTTAAGTCATTTAAATTTTTGCGAGGGCGCTAAATAAACAGTGCTCCAGGGCACTAGAAATGTAAAAACGTCTTTGAGTAAAGCAACTATAAAATAGATAATGCCAGCTGACCTTACTTGTATAAGCAGAGTTGGGCATTATCCGAATGATTATTATTCAAACTAAAAAATTACTTTGATTAAATGATTCATTCCTATTTTTTTTTTTTTTAATACTTTTTTACCTTACAGCTTATTTTGCTATTGATGATATAATTAAAAAAAAACTTAATTACGTTAAAATAGTTATTCGAATAAAAAAAAAAAGTATTCGAATCGTCTTAGAAAGTTTGAGTTCTTTATTTTTATTGTTTTTTTTTTTAAATTAATTATTGACGTTTTTTTTCTATATTTTTTACATTAGCCTACGCACCTGTTATTCCGTTTTGTGCCACTATTGGAAAACAACGAGGTTATTCCGCATTGGCGATGGGAATCACTTTGACTGGCTTGCAGATACCTAGTCTTGTTGTACGACCTTTGCTAGGAAGCGTCACGGACGCCTACCAATGCCGGAAATTGATGTTTCTCATTGGAGAGGTGCTTTCAGCACTAGCAGTTCTCGGATTGATATTTTTACCTGGTGCAACGGTCGCAGAAAGTATCGCCGATGAGATCGTGTTTAACACCTTGCTGTACTGGGTGTTCTTTTTTTTATTGTTTTTCTTATACCTTGGATGTGTAATGCGGTCGCTCATGGAGGATACGATCTGTGTCAGTCTACTCGGTACATCGATGTTCCTAGTCGATAAATATTTCTTTATTAATCATAAAATATGTTTTCACGCTTAGACAGAATGTAACTATTTTTTTTCTCTCCAGGAGACAATGTACACAATTACGGACAACAAAGAGTTTGGGGAGCAATTGGTTACGGTATAATTTCTATAGTTTCTGGGGTGGTCGTCGACTGGTTTAGCATAGGACAAGCTCATGACGACTTTAGACCCGGATTCGTGATAGCATTTATATGCGTAGCCTTCGACGTGTACGTTTCGGCTAAAATCAAGGTAATCTACAATTAGAATACATTTTGGTTTCGGTCAATTTGATCTAACAAACAAATTAATATTGCGATTACCGAAACCATATAAATTTCGATAGATTGTTTATACTATCTGTTATTATTTTAAAGTTATATAGTTTTGGTACAGAGGTATTTTGTAACTAACTACACTAAAGAACCTGTATAATTTCAGGTTGAACAAGTTAAAAAAACAGAAACTTTTAGTGGCAATATGAAAACAGTTTTGACTGATTTTAGAGTAATCGTATTTTTAATTGCAACCATTTCGTTCGGTTTCTTTTATACCTTTGTTCTGTATTTTGTCATCTGGTAAGATACAATATCATATGGATAGCATAGTGCACAGGTGTTCGGTTTTTTTTAATTTGCAGGAAACATTTTGTACAGTATACATAACGCTATATCAGTGTGTTATATATAATTTCAAGTCCTCTAATAGTGAAAATATGAATCTTTGTGATCCAATATTCGCACCAAAATTGTGTAGGGGACTTTTAGGTATTATTTTTTATATAAAGTGTGATCTCAATTTTTTACATTTTGAATTTTTTTACACTTCTCTTAACTTATTTTTTTGACAGTAACTTTTGAAACTTAAATCGTAACGCATACATTTTATTAACTTTTTTAAATTGAGAAAAGTGTACTAAAAATGTTGACTGGTCGATATCCAGTTTTGGATAACTATTTTTAAAATTATAAAAGTTTTAAAGTTAGGACGGGTAGTGCTATTCAAGTTTCAACATTTTCCATAAAAACACTAAGTTGATAGGTTGGATAAGTTGACAATAAGTTGGTAAAAACAAAAAAAAATTGTGAAAATTGGGATCACATTGTATAAAAAAAAATAATTTCTTATCAACCCTATGAGATAATGTGGTTCACGATAAAATGACCACTCAGTATATATCTGTGCACTGTGTCGTCATTATCTAGATTCCAACACATCATTTTGGAACAAATAATAACCGTTAATAGTTTTTTTTTTAATCTTGTAAAATTGTAATTAACAATACACAATTTTTTCTATTCCGCATTTAGGTACCTCGAAGACATAACCAATTTACATCATCCTGAATATGAACCCCATATAAAAACTATTCAAGGGCTTTCTCAGACTATTCAATGTTTTTTAGGTGAAGTACCATTCTATTTTGTTTCTAGTAAGTGATCGTTTGTGTGCTCAGACATGGCAAAAAAATTGCGAATAACATAAAATATGTTTTCTTGTATTTATAAGGTTATATAATCAAAAAGGTGGGTCATATGAACGTGTTTTCATTGACGTTCGTGGCTTATGCAATCAGATTCGCTCTTTATTCGATTATTGAAAATCCGGTGGTTGCTTTGAGCGTGGAAATATTTCATGGAATCACTTTTGCACTACCGTATTCTGCCGGAGTCGCGTATGCCGCTAAATTGGCTCCGGTTGCTGCGGAAGGGACGATGCAAGGATTGGTTGGAATGACAATGAAGGGCATAGGTTTGTAACAGTTGAAGTTTGTATTTGTCTATGTGAATGCTTTGTTGATTTGCGTATAATTATATTGATTTCATTTACAGATGTTTTGTATTCTTTTAGGTATTCCGATGGGAAATTTTGTCGGAGGTTATATAATCAAGAATTTAGGAATCGTAGATGCTTTTAGAATATTCAGTATAGGTTCGCTTATGGTTTGTATCGTTGTATCAACAATGAATCTTATTGTAAAACGCATGTACAAAACCGAAAATAATGTTGTCCAGACTAGTTGAAATCATTCGATACGCACCTATTGTTATACGGTCATAATTAAACCTGATAATGTTTTTTTTGTTTTGTAAATATTGTAAACTATCGGTAATCCTCAAATGTCCTTATATATTTTACTTAATAACTGTACTACCAACTATGTGGTCCATAAACATCTAACCTAATGTTTAAAAACGTTTAATTTTAAGTGTTTAGAACTGAGAATTAGAACGAATACATCACTTCTCCCTACGTTCTAGTATATTTATTTTTAATTATATTATAAGCTTCCCGAGGAATATAAAGTGATATTTTTACAAACGATATAAAAAAGTAATAGGTTTGTTTTAGAAGTTCTAGTTACGATCTTGTGTTTTGAATGGTTTTTTATTTTATTTAGAACTTAGATATTTAATGATAAAACTGTTTTGATAATAATCACTGACATAAAAATGCAAAACTTAACAAATGTAATGGTCATGTTTCACTTGAACGTCGCTTCTCGCCATAAACCAGCCTAGTCAGCATTAATTATAGCATACAATAGATAGGGTCAGCAGGCACACACTGGATAATAGCTATGTGCACCGTGTCCTATCAAATGAGATCTAACATCACTGGAACAAAACATCTTACCTTAGGGTGGGGTTGGAAGTTTTTTTTAATTTTCTAGGCGCGATTTTAAGATTTAAGAAATGTGCTTGGTTTTGCCTGCACTGGTTTATACTGGACTATGCTGGATTAAACTGTGCTGGTTTTTTTTTATATTAAAATTAATTTACTATAAATATTGACTGAAGATTAAGTAAAAGATTAAATAAAAATAATTTAATATCTATATATTTTATCTATTTATTCATTTTAATATCCTATCACTTATTTCTTAGTGTAAAACGTAATGAAATGTCTTGTATCCAGCCCAATGATATATCCATGTTAAATTTTGAAACGGGATAAATTATATTTCACTAAATTATACTATATTTTTATCTTGACTGTTTAAATTTAATTTAAAACCGGATAAACAAAATATAACGTGAAATATAATACAAAATACAAAGGTTGACCAATTTAAGATCTTTTTATAACCAAAATTAATTATTATTAATTATGAAAAAAAATTCAAATTTTTCTGAAATTTTGTGTAAAAAGACTTCTAAAGTGGTCAAGTCAAAGGTTTTTTTGGTCTTTGAATTTGAATTTAATATCACTTTTCAATTTCGACTGGGCAAAAAAATCTTATGTAAAAAAAAAAAAGGTTGATTGAAATTAATTAATCATAAATATGTAGAAGTAGGCATAAATAAAGCTTGAAACTACTGTCGTAAAAATGGTCACAAAATAAACATTTCTTATGAATTTCAATTCGATTCGACCATTTTTCCAATTCCGAAAGTGTAGCTAGTAAAAGTTAAAACTTGGAAACTTGTTTAGCTTTTTTTTGTTTTTCCTGATTGTATTAGTGAACGAGTGAACTTTTCATCTTTTAATCTCTCAATATACAAACTACATAAAATGTGTGTTTTGCAGAGTGGCTTTTAAAAGGCATTGGTCCAGTATTGTAAAAGTGAATGTGGGTACAAAATGAAAAAAAAGTCATATTATAGTAAAACCAATAGCTTTTCAGCAAGCTATTTCAGCAGGCATTGACTCAAATGTAATTGAGTTTTACATAAAAACCGGGATAAACATTGCATGAAAATTAAAAGTCTATATGTATAATATGTTAGCGTTTTGTAAATTTAAAAATTATTTTATTTTATTAAGTTAATCGCCAAATATTATAATATAAATTACGGTAATGCTACTAAAATCACGTTAAAAAACATAATATTATGTTTTCCAATACTCTGATGTTGTTTCACTTATATGACTTACAATATGAACTAAATGAAAATTAGTATTGTATTTCTTTATTTAACTATTATATTTTATTAGTACTATGGTATGACCTATGTATGGTTAAAGGTTGTCCAATGTAATATTTTAAACAGATCATAACGATTGAGATTGATGAAACGAGAACCAATAGAAGATAACAGTTTTACTTTGAACATGTAAAATATCATAAACGAATTTGTATGGCTTTTGCCAATTTCTGTTTAAATATTCAACTATATAAATATCATAGCTAGGCGTAGCAAGCAACGCCGTCTAACATTTAGAGATATCTTTTAAATTAAAAAAAAAATTGTTTTCTAATAGTCGAGAAAGCAGTACCGGACATAACCTGCTTTTACCCTTTTATAGTTCTCTGTATACGGTGATTATTTCATCGTGAACCACTCAATAACTCATAGTGTTTAATAAGCAATTACATTTTTATTTCATATTGTTTTCATATAATGTGATCTCAATATTTCACAATTTTTTGTGTTTTTAACCTCTTTCGAAGCTAATTATTTTATAATATGGGCTTTTGAAACTTAAAATATGGTAACGTGTAATATATTATATTAACATTAATGTAAATTGAGAATGTTTTACTAAAAATGTTGACTTGTTGATAAACAGCTTTGAACCATATTTTTAAAGTTATAAGAGTTTAAAAGTTAGGACGAGAGGAGAAGTGTGGGTGGGAATTGCACGCAGATAAAAATAATGCTACACTCCGATTTTCCTCTTGCCTTAAACAAAAAACTAAACAATTATTTTCAATTTAAAAAGTTAATGCAATGTATGCGTTACCATTAAAGTTTTAAATGTTGATATAAAAAAAACCAAGTTGGGAGAGGGGTAAGAACAAAAAAACAAATGTGCTAATTGAGATCACATTGTATAAAAATAATATGAAAAATAACAAATTCAATTTTTACTTAACTCTATGAGATATTATGTGGTTGACGATAAAGTGATCACCCAGTATATTTTTCAAACCTGTCACTGAAATTCGGTATAAATGTTTAAAAAAATATATTTAATTTGTATGCGTCTATTCGCACCAATGCGATTATAGGTTTAAAAATATTTTTTTATAGAAAACAATGTTACATAGATAATGTTCTATAAGTATTATTCATGTATTCTACAAATCAATATATTCGGTATTAGTTTAAAAAGGTGTATGGGGGGGCAACTAAACTTAAAGGTAGCGTGTCCAAAATATCTAAATTTTTGTAGGTTTTTTTTACTAAGAGATTTGTGTAATGTGATTGAATTTGAGCTTACAGCGTTTTGGGTTAGTACTTTACCTAGCTCTTCCTTCAGGTGGAACTTAAAAATTATAAGCCTAAAAAATCTAAATTTATTTTCTATTTTTATCATGCATGCCAGTTTATAGCACTTATTAGTACATTGATACTACAGCTGTAAAATATAACAACATTGTATACAATAGTAATTTGAAACCTCTAATGTAGTTAAACTGTTTTGTGGCTACTGCAGTGGCCGTGTAAGTAAAAAGCTGAACTTATATTGTGATATTTCTTAGAACGGACATTTATAATATTTAAATAGTAAAATGTAGTAATATTGAATAGTAATATTTAACTATTAATTAATTAAATTAAATCATCGTGTCGAAATATTCAATTTTAGTAAGTACTGCCGTTTTTCTTTTGGTCTTTTAAATAACTTTTTGTGTACGATTTGAGACTAAAAATTCTTTTAAATTAATATAAAGCTCTAACCTAACACTTTTTTTATTATAGTAATTTCACAACACAATTAATTTGATATTAGTATAGACAATATACTGTTTAAAGGATTATCATAAATAACTCAGGCGTTCTTATAGACACTTATATTGTCTTCAAAACGAAAATGAATATGTATTTTATGCGTGCAAACAAACATATACCCCATCTGTATCGCCAATATTGTTTTAATAAAATCGTTGACTTCGATCCCATAAATACTGAAAACGTTGAATTTTTAAGTACAGTCGAATATAAAGTACACTATTAAAACAGTTAAAATGATACATATTAAAATTATTCTTTTGCTCAGTCTGACAGCGTATGTGGCGTAAGTATTTTTTCGGACAATTTTTTTTTGAAAAATATTTCATCAAATCTATGGTTTTCGTGTATTCAATTTTAATATAATTATAAACGTTTGATTTATAGGTGTGGCAGTTGTTGGTCTAAAGGTAAATGTTACATAAGGTATACAAGATAAAATAACTATATCATATAAGATTTAGTAAAAAAAAAAAAAACTCAATGAGTCCACTGATCAACGGAATCTCGCAAAAGCCTGTTATATATATATATATACATATATACATACAGGGTGATACATTAATGATAATACGCTTATTTTTTTTTTGAAAACATTTTTTTACACAAACTGAAGTGTCTCCAATAACCAAAACTACAAGAATTCCAGGTTTTAGTTGCAAATTTGATTGTACTTGTATTTTATTGTAAGGTGTATGTTTTACAACGATATGTTATTTTATTTTCATCATCGATGAACAAAAAGTAGTCAAAGTAAACGAATGTAACCAAATAACGGCTGAAAACTTAAACGCTTGATTTTCTTTTCAAACAAAGAATATTTCGCCGAAAATACAGAGCAATCTTTAGCAATTGATTTTTTGATTATTTTTTTTATGCTAACTACTAAAAGTAACGATAATTATGTAAAATATTGAAATTCGTCATAAACAGTCGAACAAACGGTGGCCTTAGTTGACAGCTGTTAAAGAATACTTATGACGTGAGTCTTCTTCTTTTTTTTTTTTTTAGATTTAGCTGCTACGGCTGACGATACACAAATACAAATTTACACGTCTGGGGACAAAATATATATTACAGGCAAATCGTGAAATGTAGTACCTACATTTTTTTTATGTTACTTATTACTACTCACAACTTTCGAAATTTGATAGTGCAGCTTACTAAACGATGTACTAAATTTTGAAACAAGGTTTTAACTTTTATGCTTTTCAGTTATTGGTTTTACACATCGATCGTCATGGCATATAATCTAGAAATATTTGTCAGGCTAGTGTATGTGAATTTGTATAGCAGGTTGAGTATGACAATTTATTGATAAAAATAATATTAATAACAATTTATACTCAATAATAGGTGTAAACAATTTTTCTCCGTGGTAGGAATGTAATTTAAATAATAGTTTATACTTTTGTTATATATACAGGGTGGCCCACAAAGATTTGACAAATGAAATTACTTTTGATCTATTGAATATTTTTGAGATTTTTTTTATAATATATTATACTCATTTGTGCTATAAACAAATGTTTGGTTTTTATCGCACTTACCTGTTTCACTTTTTAAATTTTTTTATATAACATATTTTTTTTTCAAGATAGCCATTTTATTCAAAAGAACTGGTGAAACAAATTTGTATTTTAATTCGTCCGTTCAAAAGTTATGTTCATCTGAAAGTGAGGATGACTGGCGACGGGAATTGGAGTGCGGTAGAGTAAACTGTGAAGATTATTTTTATGTAAAAATGATTTCATTAAAAAATAAAAGATTTTATCAAATAAATATTAAAGTAACTTATTATAAATTTTAAATTATACTGAATCATCTCGTTAACCAACATTTCACAGATTCAGATCAAAGCATTTTCTTAGATAAGTGTAGTTATTTTAATATAACAACATGCTAATAACCGATGTGCAATAACTGTGTAGATCCAGATTACATTTAAATAATTATAATTATGTTTTCACTAAAATTACCATTACATAGTATTTGAAAAAATAAAGTATTAACCTTTGTATTTTGAAATAATAAAACTAATAAGAAAACTCTCTAACATTAATCAAAACTGCAAAGTATCATCATTAATAGTACAATTATTCATAAAAGTTTATAATCATTTTTAATAATTTATAAAAAGTCATACAACAATTTTTTTTATTAGGATTTAAATACAAATTTTCAAAAAAATTTAGTAATTTAGCAGTGTACATCATTTTGTTTAGAATGTAGTAATAAATGTAGTAAATGTTTAATACTTATTAAAATAAAATGTGTGTTTTTTAACTGGTATTACTGTATTATTGTTTGATATTTGGGAATACAAAGTCGGGGGTTTCGTTTCCATTTATAAAAAACCATAGAACACGTAAATTTAATATTCCCAAATATTCTCCAGTTTTGCGAAAGAAACCAATAAATTCTAATCTATGTTTTCTAAAAAATTCGGAATAGTTTTCATAATGTTGTTCGAAGTATTCATCATCAATTTTAGCCTCTTGATACTTATGTTCAGTATGTTTTCGCCCAGTATAATTTTTCATTAAACCGTTTACTCCTTTTGCTAATATTGTTATAGATGCAGTTATCTTCTCGTCGTTGGTTTTGTATGTTTCACTCAATAAAATCAGTACTTTGTTTAAGATGTGGTCTTCACTATATGCAAAACGAAGTACATCATTTAATGCACATATAAAACTATCATGTTCGCTTCGAGCCTTTATTCCTATCCTCTGATAAAAAGCCAAATGAACCCAAATGTAACTGTACAATTTTGCCTTTAATACGTCCATAATGACTTTGGGTAATTTAATGTATTTTAACGGATTTGTTGTCCATTCTTCCTTATAGTATGGATTTTGGATATTATAAATTTCCCTTTTTATTACTTTATTCGGTTTGTTCCAGTCAATGGCAAGGCCATTGATGTTTTCATAGAAACTGAATGGTAAATCTATTGGTTCAACGCCAATAGATAATTTACGAATTTCATTCTGGAAATAATGTTGATACTTGTTGTCATACATTTCAATAAATTTATCAAACACTTTATGTATATCACGTCCTCTGTTGTAATCTTTTAAGATGTAGTCAAACCTTTTCATTAGGTAATTATGGTTTCGGCATGACGTTATCAACTCCTGTAGAGTTTCGTTAATCTCCGGTAAATGATCGTCTAAAAATGTTTGAGGTTCTAACTTAGAACGTTGTAGTCCTTGCAGCCCTAATAGATTTATATGCAGTTTCCAAAGCCATGCGCTTACCATAAATTTTCCTTTGTATGCCATTTCTATCATATTGTAAACGTAATTGAAAATAAAGTTTAAAACAATTTCAACTTTCGGTAAAAAAAATTTCAAAATTACAAAATTCGTGCACAGTATTTCTTGTAATTTGCAGATGAATTTAAATTGAGTAAGAATTCTGTTGTTTTTTGATGCGCCATCGTAATTCGTGGTCAGTGTTGTTATTTCGTCACTGCTTAAATAAATGGGCTCGGAACTCAAAGTCTTGTACTCGTTCAATATCTGAATAAAACTACTTGGATACTCCCCAATATAGAAAAACTGTTGTAGTATTTCAACCTAAAAACATACAAATATTTAAATGTTGATTCGATTATTTATTTTTAATGTTTATTTTATTCAAAAATGACCTTATTGGTTACTGTAACAATAATGGAAGAGAAGTAGGGAGAGACTAATGAACTACTCTCCAACAGTTAATACCGATTTCAATAAGTCTAGGTCTAATTCTATGGTGGAAATTCTGGTCATATTATTTGAATAATTGTTAAAATTTACTATAATCCTTTCTGTTAGAAGCCAATTATTGATGATTCATATTAAAATATTACATAAAGACCAATACGATTTGACATATAATTTAGGAGGATGTACTTGATTTAACCAATTTCCCTTTTATTTTAAGGGATCTTTGAAATATCTCCCTGATTTTTTTTTAGATTTAGAAAATACTTCTGGATCTATAAGCAGGTAAGGGCTACTGATTACATTAAAAGTATTAGACTTTGAGTGAACAACAATAAATAAGTTTAATAGATATTTGACTAACAGACAATGGCATTCTCCCGTAGGTAGTTATATTAGTTCGATTCCTATCACAGTGCTAAAAAGTAAATTATTTTATGACGATATAGCTACATGAAGGATAAAACTTTATACATAAAGGCACAAAACCGAAAAAAAGCGTAACGAAAAAAGCGTTACCACACGGCGATAGGAGGGGGGGTGGGAATGGGGTTGGGGTTGGGGGTGAGAATTAGTTCTGGCACATAACCGAAAAAAAAGTTATCAAAAAAGCGTAACGAAAAGTTTTTCAGCCGAGTCTGCAACCACGAAAGAGCATTTTCATGTCTCGTGAAATACCGAATAAATTTAAATTAGTTGTGAAGTTATAATTTAAAAAAAAAAAATTACATGGAGCTTCCAGCATAAGCCAAGGAGATTAAAAAATTAGGTACAATTAAGTTTCTGGCTAAAATTGTAGTGTTTATTATCTGGCCAAAAGTAACTTAACATAGAGAATTAAACTATTTTGAATTTATTATTTAGTTCTAATTTGAACGTACAACATATCTCTTATCTCTTATCAGATAACACTTTTTTCGTTACGTTTTTTTTCGGTTACGCACCACAGCTAATTCTCACCACCAACCCCAACCCCATTCCCACCCCAACTTCATCTTTAACCCCATGTCTTTTTTCGTTACGCTTTTGTAACGAACGCTTTTTTCGGTTATGTGCCAGAGCTAAGACATGAAAATGTCAAAAACGTTACCACATGAACATGGGCATGGGGTGGGAGTTAGGGGGTTGGAGATAGGGGGTGGGAGATAGGGGGTGAGTGATATGGATGGAAGATAAGGGGTTGGAAATAGGGGTTGGAGATAGGGGTAGAAGATAGGGGTGGGAGATAGGGGTGGGAGATAGTGGGTAGGGGATAGGGGTAGGATATAGGAGATAAGAGATAAGAGATATGTTGTACGTTCAACGTTCAAACTAGAACTAAATGATAAATTCAAATTAGTTAAAGGGCCCAAATTCTCTATGAATTGTTTTAAGCCAAATATTAAACACTATAACATTAGCCAGAAACTTGTTGTTTTAATATACTATCTTGTTACTGCTTCTTAATATACTATATCATTATATATAATTCCACCACTATTCTAAATTCATTCGGTACTTCAACGAGACATGAAAATGCTCTTTCGTGGTTGCAGACTCGGCTGAAAAATGGATGATTTTTTGGTTTACAAAACTCAATCGGGTACATCATCACTTCAGGGGTCTACATATACACAACTTTTTTCTTAAACACGACAAACTGTAAACGGATGATTATGCTTTTAAGTGCCTAGGTTAGGTTAGGTTAAGTTGCGTAAGTGTATTAGTATTTATACTGAAAAATGATAATTACAAAAAAAAAACATTTTTTAAGTACCTTCCTTAAAATTAAGTATTTTTTCTTTTTACTTAGTTGTAGTTATTTAAATACGTACGTCATAAATATTTCTAATTCTTAATATGTTTTTGTATACTAGAATCTCTCGTAAAGCCTCTGAATTCGATATCGCGTTAGTTATTTCTGAGACAGTTGGTCTGCGTACAGCTGTTTCATATAATTTTTTATAATTTGTTATACGACGTGTTTCTTTATCGTTATCCTCCTGTGCATTACCCTCTATTGATAAACAGAAGATAAACTTGAGTGTTAAAACAAAAATGATTAATTGAAATCGCATGATAACTGCTAAATACTATCAAGTTATGAAAATATACAGTGAACTTATAATGTATGTATAATGTAATGTATGTATAACGTATAAGGTATATATGTATAATACACGTATACTATTTTAAAACTAGTTCACACCGTTCATCGACAAAAATATTTACCAATTGTGTGTTTGTTATTATCTCGAATATGTATGATCGTGTTATTTTGTACAAAGATGTCTTGAGTCAACAAATACATTGGTACCTACTAAACTATGCAAGTGCGTAGACTAGCTGATGAATAACAACATATTTTATTAAAAAAAACAACCTAAATAAATTCAATAGTTAATAGAAATATTTACATGTTTTTATCGTTTTAAAAGAGTTGGAGGTGAATTTTTTATACCACTAAAATACCTTTCTGGCGTGATTTCTGATCCATAGACTCGCCACACACAAAAATATAATAACAACACAAGTTTGCCTAATCAATACCTTCTAAGCTACCCATTGAAGATAATATCAATGATTTCACGATAATAAAATAAAACAACCCACCCGTAGACCATGTTATTTTTAAGTTATCAATAAAAGTACAACTATTTAAACAACCACAACTAGCTGTATAATGTTAGACTCCAAAATTAAATTTAAACTTCTAGGGTCGTGGCATAGTGGGGACGATGCATGGTGGAGACGGAGAGGTCACAGGTCTACAGGAATTTTGAAATCTAAAAGTGATAAAATCACTTTTGAAAAAACGCTTCGATGCAAATCGGTAGTTAGTATTTTCAAGCCATATTTATGAAGTTATTAAGTTTTTTGTGGCTAGTGTAAAATTTCAATTTTTAGACTCGTGTCGTTTTTTAAATGACCGATTCAACTGAGGTGCTGGTATTTACAAATAAGCATCAAAGCGTTTATTTGAAAGTGATTTTATTCACTTTTGTAACTTTTATTTATAACAACTATTCCTGTAGACGTGTGATCTCTCCGTCGCCTCGTTGCTTTGATTCCATTATGCCATTATTCTACTTTTTTAATTGAGTTTTATTTTACAAGATCAAACACAGTTTGAAGCCTAAGCCAACAGAATATTATACATGTTTTTTAGACCTATATATTCGCACACGGTTTACATGGTTTGAAATATAAAATCTTATTAGTATGATTATCAAAAGCTGTATATGGATCTGTATGCTTCTTTTTAAAAGTGGGTATTTATGTGTGGTTCAATATTTTTATAAAAGTTGATGATTAAAAAAAAATATATTTGTATAAATAAGAATATATGTGTTGATGTCAAGGTAATGTCCTCTATGGTAGTCATTATAGTAGAGTTTTATTATTTAACAGGCATTAAAAGTGTCTTTGTTATTTATTCGGGATTGCATAGTCGATGGTTCTGTTTCCATTTATATAAAATAATATAGTTTTAATTTTAATTTTACCCATCTTTCTTTAGTCTCACGAAAGAACGTTGAAAACATACTTCTATAATTTCCAAGAAAGTTGGAATCATTTTTACATTCACGTTCGACGAATTCGGTATCAATTTTAGCTACTTTACGTCTACTATTTGGTTCAATATAATTTCCCAGTATGCGGTTTACTTCTCCTGATAATTTGTCTACAGTTTGAGATATCTTCTTGTCATCGGGCTCATATGTTTCACTCAATAAAATTAGCACTTCGTTAAAGAATTGGTCATCAATGTAAGCATAATATAATACCATATTTACATCATATAGAAAACCTTCATACTCGCTTCGAAGACTGGTCCGCATTTCCGCTTTGTAATTAAATTTTTTTTTCGTGGGTCAAAATTTGCGCGACAGTGTGGATGCGACTATCTTTTGATAACAAACTAAATTTACCCAAATATAGCCGTAAAATTTTGCCTTTAAAACTTCCAAAATTATTTCTTGATATTTCTTGTGTTTAAAAGGTTCTGCTGCCCATTTACACTCATCGCATTGGTTTTTAACATTTTCAATTTCCTCTTCGAATATACCGTATATAATATTTCCTTTAAAGATGAGAAGTCTTTGAAAATGCTATTTGAGAAATCCCACATGGAATCCATTGACAAGTCTTTAACATCCGAAGGAAATTGTTCCTCGTCCTTGACGAAACGTTGAAATTTATCGTCATACATATTTAAAAATTTATCAATTATAAAAAGTTGACCAGATTCTTCGTTGTAATAATTAAAAACGTTGTCATACTTTTCCATTAGGTATTTGTTATTTTGACACAAAATTATCAATTTCTCTAGAATTTCGTTAATCTCCGGTAAGCGTTCTATTAGCAATGTTGTTTTCCTAAACCGTAGCTGTACATGCAGTTTCCAAAGCCATTCGCTCACTGGGAATTTTGCTCTGTACGACATTTCTATCATATTGTACACGTAGTCAGCAATAACTTTTAAAGAACTTTCGACTTTTGGTAAACTAAACTTCAAGAATACAATATTTGTGCACTGTATTTCTTGCATTTTGCGGCAAAATTTAAATTGAGTATGAATTCTATTGGTTTTTGATCCTTCGTTGTAATTTGAGGTCAGTGTTGTTATTTCTTCGTTGCTTAAATGAATGGGCTCGGAACTCAATGTCTTGTACGTGTTCAATTGCTGAATAAAATCAGCTGGATACTGTCCACCAAAGAAGAATTGTTGTAAATGTTCCACCTAAAAACATAAAGTACCAAAATGTAGTTTTGAGTATTATTTTACGTGTCAATAACAACCAAAAACGACCAAATTGGTTAATTTAAATCACTGTATCGTTTTCACTATGTAGTTTACTGTATGACATTCGTTTACCATTAGGTAATAGGAAGGAAGTATCGTAAGTAATTAATAAAGTACTCTTTCTCAGGTAGAGATATAGAGAGTCACCCAAAGCAAATTCTTGGATCCACTGCTAATCTTAGTTATATCAATTTGATTCCTACCTCGGTGCTTAAGATTAATTATTTGCTGGCAATGTAGCTTTTATTAAGACAGAGAAAAATTGGGATAATTCAAAATAAGCTGCAGAATCTAATCTCAGTTGTATTAATACACGGATGGAAAAAAATCCTAGCGCTGAATCTAATAGACTTGTGAGTATACTAAAAGTTTCTGAGGCAATTTCTATAAACATTGTATATACTAACAAGTACTCAATGTCTCCTTGAGACAATAATTTTCTTTTTTATAAAAATTATACACATTTACAGTGTGGTATAATTATGACAGTTTGTTTATACTTAATCAAGTACTAAACTGTCCACAGTTAGTTTAGAGGAGAATTAGAAGATTATACTATAGCTCTGTACCAGATCCAAATACTACCTGTCTCAATGCAATATTTCTTAAAAATAGTAAGAAAACAATTTAATTACACCAATTGTACATATCATCAATGTAGTACTAGTAATGGCATAGTCTCCGATGCATTGAAAGAATGAAGGATTGTTCCCATTCAAAAAACGGGGTAGGGGGGTTGGGTGGGTAATACACATTTTACTAATCCAAGGCAGATGATTCCATTCACTGACCAAGCATTTTAGATTTTACATATACTATAGGAATTCAGTGTTCCCATCTAGATAGTGAACATAATTAAAGCTATTTACAATAACACAGAAATTAAAATAGAGCACTATCGGAGATGTCAGACCCAGTTTATGTCACCATAAGGAGGTGCACTTATCCCATTGTTATTTAATTTAGTATCAGAGTAATTTAACAATAATTAATGTTAGTGATGGAATAATACAATGGAACTCAAGGATAAATCTTCTCGCTTTTGTCAAAGACATTAGGCTTTTTTAGGAAATGGCCAAGTAAAGGTAAAAGAAATTTGTAAAAAAACGTACAGCAGAGAGCGGAATAGGGAGAATTGTGTATGAATGATGAAAAAACTGAGTGTATGGTAATAAGTCGATTAAAGAAGCAAAAATTATGAGTTTGAAAGACGCATATTCAAGAGGTCACATATTTTAAATACTTGGGTCCTCTTTTAATACAAGACGATGACTTAAAAATTACTAGAATACAAAAGGCCGATAAGTGTTATTTTGGCTTTGGAAAACTCATTATCCATTTAAAAAAAATGTATAGTACATATATATCGATACGACCAAAATGTTATGTGCCTTTGAGACATGACACCCTAGATAATCAGAGGAAAGCTGATAAATTGTATTTGAGAAAACATTTCTAAGAAGAATGTATGGCCCATGGTGTTTACACCCAAACAGGGTAACGAAGAAAAAGACATAAAAATGTACTGAATGAACTATTACAATGACCGGATATTCTAAATTATGTAAAACATTGGAACCCGATTTGCAGTGGAGGATAGCAGCAGTCGATAGGGAGAAATGTAGAGAAATAGTTTTTGGTCAATGGCAGGAAAAACCAAAGATGATTCTATTGATAAGCTAAAAAATATGATTTTTTAATGATTTAACTTAAATGGTTTTTCAAATTTCTACATACAGTAACATTAATTCAGAAATCCAGATTGGAGTGACACACTTTAAAATATGTGTTTAAGAAAACGATTTTAAATAAATAAATTATAATAATACAGACTTTTTGATACATATGACTATGATCTATAGTAATCTATGCTCTACTAAGGACTTCATTTAAAACTCAACGTCATTCCAACTGACATATCACACAACTTCACTCAAAAACACTTCCGGGCATATTAAACAAGTGTCTCAACTGCAATATTGGTCCAGAGATCTACTTATTGATACGTTAAAATATATAAATTGAACTATTAGCAATCAAACAGTCGTAATTAACATAATTTAACACTTCAATAGTCGCATCATTTAATGTAACACGAGTTGTAGCCCAGTATATGTGAGATACGCGATTAACTTTTTAGTTACGTGCAATTAACATCAAGTATTCTAGTCGATAACTACATAATACTTACACTTTTTAAAAAAACTAAAACTTTTTTTTTTTTTAAATTAAGGAATTTATTTAAATGTAACTAACCTGTATAATATACAGGTAATATTATGTAATATTATGATTATTTCCGATCTATAATCTCCTTGTGATATATATTATCTTGATAGTATAGTCTTAATTATGTGTTCTGACCTAACGTTTTTTAGTAGTCTTATAATATTTGGCCTTAATCGATTTACTGGTAATATTTATCAATATTTAACATTTCTCATAAATCAATTTTCGTGGTTCACTAGTAAGTGCCTATTTAACAATTCTTATATATATATATATATATATCCTACAACTAGATGTGTCTGCATAAAGTGTGGACACTCTTAACTTTATTTTCATAACATAATGCGCCTCCATAATGACGTCAGCACTGTGACTCTTACCATGTCGTTAAAAACGTGAGGTTAGGATAGGTTAGGTGGGATAAAATGGACAAATTTTCCGAATGACCCTCAGCCATAAGACATATCTATGTCAAAAGTTTTAAATGAATATAGAACAGAAAACTCTGCTATGGAGTCAGAGCATAGCAGTTGGAACTAAGCGTATCGACTGCCCCAACGAAAAAGGTCGTATACCAAATAAACATTCAAATTTAAATTCTTATTCTGTTTTTTAACATATCAGTTTGAAAATTTGGATACATGTTATAACACGCTAAAATTATATAACATGGAACATGCCTTACTATTATTTATATTATTTAAATCCTAGTTTACAAGTTGGATGCCAAGTTGTATACAAATTAAATAATTTTATTGGTTTATTAAAATTGAATAAACCAATCACAGGCCATATTGTTATTTTATACTAAATATATATATGTTCATTAAACCTATACTGAAAGTCGCAGTTTATACAAGTCGCAGCCCGCTATAAAAGTTTTATGTGTTATCAATAATACATTTCTAAACAACAATTAAAGCAAACATTTTAGTTACTATTAAATGTATAAATTACACAAACATCTATAAGATGTTGATTGTTAGTTTGTCTAACGAATCTCTTAAATGTCATGGTCCTTTTCAATACTCAAGTTTTTTTAGGTTATAGATTTTTATGCAATTTTACAGGTGAACAAAATTAACATATGCAGACCTACTGTAAATCCCTGTTATTAGATATACCAACACATTTTGCAACAAAATGTAATGTACCGTTATCACACACAGCGGTTTGAAAAATATTAGAATTTTGTGTATCTTATGAATTTGATATTTTGGCGAACAAAAATTATGAATTTATGAACTATATACAGGGTGATCCACTTATCGTGAACCACTCAATATCTCATAGGGTTTAATAAGAAATAAAAATTTTTTTTTTCATATTGTTTTAATACAATGTGATATCAATTTTTCACAATTATTTTTGTTTTTACCGCCTCCTTACTATGTTTTTTTGATAGCAACTTATGAAACTCTACAAAAAATTGTGAAATTTTGAGATCACATTGTATAAAAAAAATTTCAATTTCTTATTAAAATCCTATGAGATATTGAGTGGTTCACGATAAGTGGATCACCCTGTATAGACTGCGATTTCCTATATATAATAAAATTACATTATAGTCACCTAGTTTTACCTATACCGTTATCGCTTTTTTTTTTTTGAAAAGCTACATTTATTACAAACTATTATTATTATATCTTCAAAGCGGAACTTAGAATGTATTGTTTTGTTAATAATGCGTATTTACTATACATCTTTTAAATTTTTTCAGCGATTATTAGTAAACAAAAAGGGTTAACAAATTGTACATATATTTCAAGTTATAAAAGATTATAGCACCTACTTATTTGCAGAACAATTTTTTCAAAATGTTAAGAAATAGAGTCAACATTGACAAAATAATACAATAGGATAAATATGGCCAAATGATAAAATATGAATTTTATGTATTAATATAGTAATTCAGTTTTGAAAATCATAAAAGTACAACATATAATTGTATAATTGTAATTAATACAATAATAATAAATCATCACTGTTTAAGAAAACATTCTAATGACAATTATTTAGAAAGAATTAATTGTATTTAAATTGCAACTAAAAATATATATGAAATTGTTGTATTCGATTAAACTTCCAGCAAACGAGCACGGTTTGATTGGTGTTTTTTATGTTCAGGCACGCTATAACCTTTAAAAATGTAAAAAAATATTATAATTTTATATTTTATATAACAAATTTTTTTCATACTACACATAAAGAGTTAAAAGTGTTATAATAAAGGTACTGAGAATCATGACAATTTTTTATTGTAAATGTACATTTTTACGACCAGTACGAGTATTGAGAAGATAGAGTTTCCTAAAATATTTCCAGTGCTTAAGCACCATCACATATTTTAGCGAAATTGCGCCCCTTCTGGTATGAAGAATCAATTGTTAGTAAATTAGGTATTATATTATGCTTTGTCACATGAGGGAACAGTACTACACAAGAACCAATAGGCGGTACTCCTGATAAGAGGTACTCCTGATTACTTTTATCTGCGCGGGCCCGCATAAGAGTTATTCATTTTGGTTTCTGTGCAATACCGTTCTCTCATGAGACAGAGTACAGGTACTTACCGCGTTTATTGTTTACAATTATGCTGTTTTTTACGCTGTTGCCGTTTTCTAGGAATATGTTTTCGTAGGACACTAATGTGTTGGACTTTAAAACAATATCGTAGACTTTTTTGTATTCGCCCAATTTTTCCACATACTTTTCAACAGTGCTGGTATTGGTTCTTAGCGCGTCGATGACATTATTACAATCGCCTTTAGTTTCCAACTTCATCGGGTGATCTTCGCTGAGGAAATTCAATCCGTTAAATACCATAGGGCTGGAACAACGTCTGAAAACCGTCTCTATCCATTGCGGATGATCTCGTTGTATGCTTTCTTTCCGGGGGTATTTGATCAGGTCGTCCAATTCCGAGAGGGTAATTTTGAAATGGTTTTGCACTTTTTCCGGTAAAATGTTTAACTCGATGAATTTTTGAAATACCCGTTGTACGAAAGTGCCCAATTCGATGATTTCTCGTTCGAACATCTCGGCTCTGATCGGTGAGTTTTTGAAAGACATATTTTTCACCAACAACACATACGAACCGACCACCGTCAGCGCGGGGTGTGCCGAGGCCGCCAAGACTTGTTGCTGAAACGTCGTAAGACTTTTGGCGTCGAACACGCGCTGCACCATCTCGAACAGATCCGCTATGGTTGCATGGTTTCCGTTCTCGAGTTTTTCGTTCAGAGTAACGTTCAGAAGTAACCTGTAATCCAGTTCGATCACCGGATGTATCCAATCATCACGGGACATCATATCGGGAATGGCATTTTGCACGTTTGTCTTTTGGTCGTCAGACAACAGGTCGTAGAACAACATTATTTTGGGATGAAAATTTGGTAAATCGTCTGTTTTTCCCGCGACGACGTTTTTTTTTTTTAATCCGAAAACGTGCTTCGCCTCCAGGATGCTGTTGTGAACGTGATCCATCTGTAGTTTCAAAACGTCCGCATCCTTTCGATACGCATTATCTCCTTTATATTGATTCGGCAACAAGTCTTTAAGTTCGTCGTAACGGGAATCGATACTCGGTGTACGGGTACAATGATACTGAGTTAACGATTTTCTCTGAACCGTAGATTGTACATCAATACTTACTCCATTTATGTACGTGCCGGGGCAAATTTGTTTAACACTTTCCCCGATGACATTGATAATTTTTTTATAGCTTCCTATAAATTCGTCTTTATAGTACTGATTTAATTGGTTACCTGCTAATTCACATTGTCCGTTGATTTTTTTTAGTAACACCGTTCCTAGGACGTTGTTCAAGTATAAATTTATCGTCATCAAATCGTCTGGCAGACCGGAATTTTTTTCGTCACAATTGAGTTCATCGAGCATTGCCAAGACGGTTTTGCCCAGGCTTTGTTGAAGATAATCACCGTGAATTTTTAAATCTTCAATTGAAAATGTACTTTCCTTATCGTCAAAGGACTTTATGAAAGAAATTTCATTCATTTTGAAAAAATAAAGCATGATCTTGGAGAAATAACATTGTTTTATATTATAAGTTTCGCTTGTTGTAACGTACGAATTGAGGCATATTAGTGAAATTAAACTGGCGTATATCAGCATGTTGAAGATTTTTTTAGCAAAAAACAGCTATACAAATTAGTAGTAAACTATTTGAATACGTTTTTCTTTGGCGTCGGTGCTAAAACTAAATATTTTTTTTCCCCACTGTGTTGTTGTAATGAACATATGAACATTGTTTTATCGAACCACACCTTTGCAGCTTTTGCATAACGTAAAACAAATGTTAAGTAGGTATTAATACGACTCAAATATGTTTTCTAGCAAACTAATGCCTTCGCTATACGCTTAGATAGGTAAAATGTTTGCCCCCCTAAATAAATAATTTATTATGTTTAGTAGTACAAATAAACCACCAAGAACGCTACACGTGAAGAGACCGTAAATATGCATAATAAAATATTATAATCGCCAAATTTCAACTATGCCTTTTCAGGCGTGCTGGTTTTTGAAAACTCGTATTTACAAGATGTTTTGTTAATATGACCTTATTATATTATGTTTATCGATAGACCTATATACTTGATCAAAATACCATCGTTGCTTACACAAAGCTCTTATTTAAACAACGAGTCTTGCGATGTGCTTACAAAACATTTATATTATTTTTCATCTCCGCGTTTGAACGACTAAAAAACACATAACAAATGTGTTCCCTACAAATATATATATCCTTATAATAAAACAAAAAATATACCTTGTGATATTCTTGTGTTTTTTTGTATTTGAAGTATTTTTTTTTTTTAGTCTTTAGACATATTAGAAATCATACCGCGAAATACATTTGTATTTTGATAAATGAATACATATAGAAGTATTTGAGTTTCATGAAAGCCAAACTGAAATTTGTTGCAGCAGAGACAGTTAAAACCGCTTAGAGAATTCATTTTCAACATGGATTGTTAGCCCTCTTGGCAGCAGCTTCTTTTTCCTTTTCTTCCGCCCCCTTCTTCAACTTGTCCACAAAATTTTTTTCACTATTATTGTCATCTGAAACATACTCACTTTAAAAAACTAACGCTGTGTACTTGTAATGTCCTTTTTTTTACCAAAGTTTGTTAATTTTTTTACATATTTAGCTATTTATGAAAAAATATGTTTGTTAAAAGTTAACTCAGGACCCAACTATATTAACTTTCCATTCAAACACTATGTGCCGGAGTCCAGTGCGCTATCTAATATTGATGTAAAAAATTAAAACAAACCGTTTAAATAAGTGACAATACATTTTACTTTAAAAGGTCAGAGCATTTAAAGAATATTAAAAATAAAATCGGGAGATAAGCTGTTAAACAAAACTAAATTTATTAAATATTTTAATAACTAGCCTTGTCTTAAATTAAGTAATACATCCATTTATATTTGAAAACAAACATTAAATGATTATGACGATATCTCAACATACGTTGTAACAAACGAGCTGCATCTCTGGCTTCATTATATTTTAAATTATATTTTTCAGTGTGAAGCAGCTGCTCAGTGCCAAATTTCGTAACACGTTTAGTTTTCGATGGTTCAAGAACTTCTTTATACATGTCCTTCAACTCCTGAAATGCAATTTCTAAAATCTAATCGAGTACATACATATACAACGCAGCCGGCCAATACAAAAATTTATAAAATATTCAAAAAAATTATTTATTTATTTATTTATAATTTACGAGCTAAGCCCTAAATAGTATGTACAGTACAATTTTAAGGTGAAATCGACTAAAAACTTGAATTATCGTTTTTTAATTTACTTTGTGCGCTGGGATGGGTCGAAAAAGTTGCTCTGGATGTTGTAATCGCAAGACTTTGCACTATTTAGACACGTTGTATAACTTTCAGAGCTTACTTATGCTTTAAAACTTTAAAGCTAGTTCCCCGCTAATCCGTTTTTAGCATGTTTTGCAATACAAATTTCAAAATAACTCCACTTGTAATCGACCGATTTTCACGTTCTTGGTCTCGTTCTAGGTCAGGTAATATGCTTATCAAATTGTAAACAGGGATTTTCGATAGCAACAATAGGGGGGAAAGGGAACGGGGGAAGCGGAAGACATGAAACCTATTTTTTGAAAATAGACTTTGTGAAGCCGCAAAAATTACAAATCTTCAGTTCCAGCAAAATCATCTGTACAATTTTTCCGAGTATATCAAAATGAGACCAAGATCGTGAAGGTTTCGAAAGCCTGGGATGAAAAATAAGAAAATCAGCTATTTCACTAGCATATCCTTAAGTAACGATAGTAATAATAGTAGTAATAACAATAACATAATATGGTAGGCAAAATACCATATAAAAAGAGAAAAGAAAAAAAGGAATGTGTACACAAGTTTTAGCAAAAGATAATTACTAAATCAGAAAAGTGGGATCCGAGTTGACGGTGGACATTAAGCATTTCTGTGTCTCATTTTTCATAAATTCACTCTTGAATTGAGGAATATGAAAGGATATAAAGCAACATACATGCTAAATACATGTATTAAAGCTATATTTAAAGTTAAGTTAAATTATTTCGGTAAAAAGAATATTTAAGAAAATACAATCATGTATGATACAAACAAAAATTCAAAAAATATTTTAAAAACGTTAAGAGTATTCGCACTTGTAGATACATCAACATATGGATATGTCCTGCAATCTAGTATCTCTAATATCTTATCTCCAATCTATTATCTCTATTATTTTCCTCCAAAATCCTTCTCCATAGTTCCTTAATAATCCTCCATACTCCTTCATAATTCCTTAATACTCTTCCATCATATCCATGTCAAATAATAATATAAATTTTACTTTTTAAAAAAAATAAACAACAAAACATTATTAAGTTTCTGTTTTAATGAAAGTATGTATTTAACAGTGTTATACCGAAAAATGAACAATCATTTTGGCAACACCAACCAAATCTTAACTATTGCAATAATTTAAAAAAAAAAATACCTCATCACTAAATGAAGCTGGTGTTGTATGTTGGATTAATAATAATAAACATAGAAAATAATGGAATTTCAAGTGCATGTTGCTGTAAGGAGCCTACAAACTTTAGTGTTAGTTCACAATAAGGTAACCATATAAATATATTAGATTCTGCATCTGATGTACATATAATTTCGTTAAAAACTTTAAATAGAATTGTAAAATCACAAACAAGGGTATAATAAAAATACATAAAAAGATATTAAGTTAACCCAACATTCAAATGATTTATCAGCTGAGTTCAGGAAAAACGAATATTAATATTCTCCAAACATTTCAATCAATAAATGTACTTTATTAAACTTATGGCCTATGGGGCATCCAGGTATGTCAGTTATCACATATTTCGGATATCAAGTGAATTTCATTTGAAACCCCTTAAACACCGTCCCAAGATGCCCATAAAAATATTGAAATTAATTAATAGTTTTAACGAAAAATTAATGTGTTTATGTTAAAAAGTACAAATCTCCGGTAAACAACAGTTTACGTTAATTAAAAAAAAAATGTAGTCCTAATTTTTTTTTTTGAAATAAAAGAGATCTGACTTGTAACAAATTTTCAACTAAAAGTTCCTAGAAGTACGAGTAAAAACACAAAAAAATCGTTCATCCCCTGCCAAGGGGTGGAAAATAGGTAAAATCTAAATTTGAGACTATTGATGTATTATTATATGGACATATGAAATAAAAATTCATTATAAATTTCCACTAGAACTGCCCATTTTTCTCGAAATTATAGCCAGTAAAAGTTGAAATCTTAAAACTTGTATGTTTTTTAAGGTGTAGTTCTCCGGGTCTCCACGGATGTATGAGAAAAAATAAAGGTGTAGTTCTAAGCGTTACTAATAGACTTAAAATTAGACTTAATATACATTTAATTAACAACACAGTTTTAAGCTACATAGTTTTGAAAAATTGTATACGTTATAGTTACATTTTAGACCTGCCTTAATAATTTAAGTAAAACATTTTTGGTTTTTATCATACAACAATATTTTACGCTATTGTAGTTTCCTTCTTTGATTTAAATATTAATGAGTTAACCTAAAACTCAATCAGCAACCTATATATTATTTTAAATATGCATAAGGGCTATTTTTTTAAAATGCATCACTAAATGAACAAATTATAACATCAATCAATAAAATAATTCGGCTTTTATTCAAATAACAATATATCTCCAAAATGTAATTATAAAAATCATTCCTATTAAAAGTTCGGTCGTATATGAATATATTTATAAGCTCTGGAACACATTACGAATATCTTTATACCTAAATACAGCGCGATAAAGTGTTGAATCACGTAAATTTCTTTTGAAAAATTCTCCTAATGCGTCGATCGTGCCGTGTTTTACGTCGTCGGGAATATGATAAGGATTACGCTCGTAGCAAAATTGTTGATGATATTCGCGTGAGTCTCCGGCGATTTTCGAAATATCATTTTCGATTGCCGAAGACCAACTCATCACGTCTCGGTCGTCCCGTGGGGTTCGATCGTCGTAGAAGCATTTGAAACTCTCCGGCAATTTGTAAACGCCTTTGTTGTACACCGTGTTCGGAGACAATTTGTGGAAATAAGTTAACGCGTCGATCATGCGCATCACCGAAGAATCGGATTCGTTTAATATTGTCAGGAATTTGTTCAAACAGACCAAATCGTTCGATTCCTGACACGTGGTCGCAACATTCTATCAAAATCGACGCGTACTTACAGCTTAAAAAATTATGCGCTTGCTTCAGTTTGGCGTACACGTTTTCTTTGGTGACTACAATAGTGCCGAGGGGGTGTCGTTTGGAAGGAAATCGTACATTTTTGTCCGGTACGGACTGTCGCGTTCTTTGATTTCCACCAATTCAAACATGTACCAAAAGTATCGAATTTCTAGCAGTTGGTTCATTTTTTCCACCCGTACCGTAGTGTTCCTATCGTAAGCCCGGATACGAGTAGTTTGCGATTCGGGATCGTATTCAAAGCCGGTATGAGCGTCGTGCGATTTCCTGAACTCGTTGGAGATGTTTTCTAATTGTTGTTTTATCTCATTCACAACATTATTACTGTTGTTTTGGTGTCGTCGGGCGAACTCCCTGATTCTATTCGTTGCGTTTGAATAGCCTCTATCTAGTAATACAGAGGGAATGGGCCGGCAATATCTATTGTAGAACGCTAGCAACCGCCTGAACGTGCCGTGCGCGTGCTGTTCGATGGCGTTGCATTCGGCGTCTGCGGTAATCCGGGTAGCCTGGTCGTCGTTTTCGGGCGGTCTGAGGACGGTCTTTTTCCGGTAATATTTCGGCAAACCCGCTAAAATTTCATACACTTTGTCTTGAAACTGAGTTTGGGAGGGCGCTAAATCTTTAAGGGACGAAAGGGCGCCAGTCATGCGCATAACCAACTGGTGTTTATACCTGATTACCTGCTGGTAGTCCTCTAGACAGTCGAATAACTTTGAAACATCCTTCATGTTCCTGCACTGGGGCCCAATACCTCTCTCGTAGTCACTCAAGTCCATCAGCAATCTGGCGTACGAGCAGCTCAAGAACTGATGGGCTAGTTGGATTTTGTCGACCACGTTTCCGTTGGTCACCATTTCCGCCAGAAAATCGGTCACAGTCAATTCGAGTTCGGTTTGGTCCGTCCGTCGTCGGTCTATAATGTTGCTAAGGTAGTTCACGTTGGCCATCTTGAGCCATCCGGAGTACGTCAAAAGCTCGCGCATCGTGGCCACGCAGTTTGCATCACAACATGACACAATACAACCCAACACAAACGAGTAGTGTATTATGCTCGAGAAATCGAATAAAAACTTCATTTTAGGTATGGATTAATAGACGAAACTTTTTTTGTTTTATATATACGTGTATTATAAAAAAAAAAAAAAATTACAAGTCACAATGTCGCACCTACGTGTCGCGTATCTAATACAACAATATTCGTTCGTGCCGACGTCAAAGAAATTTCGCACGGGGACTAAAGGTGGGATTTTCACGGTTGACGTTTCATTTACATAACGTGACTTGTGTACTATACAGGGTGATTCATTTTGGGCAAGAGACTCATTTTCTCGGAATATATTAATATTTTGAACAATAATTTTTCCCAATGTTTTTAGGTACACATTGTACTATATTATACAGTATTTTGAAAATTGTTGACACCAATTCGTGTAAGCCAAAAATGGGGATTTTTGTTTTTTAAATGGCAACATCAATTTTTATCTACATCAATTTGTAGACAAAAAAAAATAAATATGTTAACGTTTGAATTTTTTATTTTCATTTATCTGTTCATTAGCTATGACTTTATAATGTGAAAATAAGAAAATACTGATTATAAAATCAAAATAAATGGATTCAACTGTAAAAGAATTAACTTTTCGGTTTGAAATTTTTGAAACAGACATATTTTAATATGAAGGCTTATATAAGGATTAGAAACATATAAACTACTTGATTTAATACTTATTAATAAAATCAAAAAGACAAGTTCTCATCATTTAATGTTAGCGTGACATAAAACCTAACTTTATTGCTGAAGTTTGAATATCATTGTGTGATTTAGTGTAATTGAGACAAACTATTGGTCCATATTTTTACTAACGGAATCTTGATAAGAAATAACTTAATTTAAAAAAATGAAATGTCAATATTGTTGAAAAATTTAACATACAGAAACATAAAATATTTTTTGCCAACAGGAAGGGAAAACAGGAAAAAAGTAAAAGTACTTCAAATCACCGTTTGGAACTACCTACTTAAATTAAGTCAATAATTAATAAAATTGTTGATACCCATAATAACTAACAAGATTTTCAAATTTAACTGTGATTTTTTTGTAGGTTCCTTATAACACTGTTTATAAATATCTAGTCTTAGAAAACTTACTTATTTAAACAGTCCACTTATTGCATTATTTTATTAATGAAGTTGCTTATAAAAAAAAAAAAGTTAGTTAAAAATGTAAAATAGACAACATTTTAAATATTTACTTTAGAATTAAAATAGTAAGAAATTTAAATCCAAAGTTCCTTAATCAGGTTAAATTGCTTAAAACAATTATTTGAGCACAGAACTTTCAAAAAATGTTAATTGTACATAACTAATTAAGTAATAGTAACGCTTCGTGACGTTTGTCCATTGAAATGTATGCGCTATGAGATTGTAAGCCAAATTTTAAAGTCATTGTTTACTACCTATAAAAACTATAAAAATTATAATTTTCATAATAGCATAATATTAATCTGTTGTACTGTGCTGTTACTTGTTGAATGTAGAATATAGATAGTAGAAAAATATTATAACTAGATTAAAGACAATAATATTATGTATTATCATCATAGTAGCAGTTATTAACCTACTTGTACCACGGTTTTTGATTGTTGTGATTAAATAGCCATTCGTTAGCCGCTGTTAATATAGGTCTGTCAACCTACCTGTCATGACAGTGTGTTTGTAAAGTCGGTAATCTGTAAATATGAATCGCCGGTCAACTAAACTATCAAAAAACATTTTATTGTATTTGGTTAGCTGTGTACTCAGCTATCGGACAATGCGATCATAAATAAGTATTTTATTGGCTCACGGTCTTTGGGAAACCAAAGAAATATAATAATATTTATGAGGAAATGTAATATCTTTACAAAGTCATAGGTAACGACTAGATGGATGAAAATTCAAAATTCAAACGATAACATATTTTCAAATTGTTTGCCTACAAATTTATGGAATTAAAAACATATGTTGCCATTTATAAACGTACACTTAGACCATTTTTATCGTTTAAAGGATGGAGATAAAATTTTTCAAAGTATTGAAAAATATAGTAAAACGTAAAAATTACAGTTGTACCGAGACGCAATCTTGTAAGCGTGTTTCGGATCTGATGGTTGATGGCAACAGCGGCCAAAATACTATTGTTAATAGTTATCGATAATCGAAATACAATTTTCTTTTACATATTTAAAATATCTAGAACATTACTTAGGTTCTTATTTAAGTGCTTGTAATTAGATTAAAATTTTAAGTTTTGGTTAATATAAACAATTGACAATGTCCAAAATCAGCTCCAACAAATTTAGTTTTTTAGCTATTGTGTGTGCACCTATTAAAAATGCTTGGTATATTATTAAAAAAATAAAGGTTTAAACAAAATTGTAAGTTGACAATATTCTCGAATCAGTCATCCCGTTTGAGGATTCTTTCGAATAGATGTTTCTGTATATTCTTTTGTAACTGCTATAGGTGTTATTCGAATAGTCATCCAAAAAAAATATTTCATTTTGAATAAAGTGACGTGTAAACATAATCCACTTCTTGCAACGTGGCCACATTTAAACAATATACTCGCGAATTTGATTGTTGCCTTAATAAATAAATTAATATTAGGATTAGAAAAAATTATTTATGCCTATTTTGGCCTCTGAAAAATTGTCTGCAAAATTAAATTTGGGTATCAAAAATAAGCTGTTAAATGGATTAGAGATAAGATATTACATATACTAGGTCGATGTATCTCAGGAAGTGTGAATACTCTTAACTGAGTTGCTTTTGTCTTAATTGTAGCCTGTAAAATTGAAAAGTTTAAGACTCGTATGGTTTTTTTTTCAAATTTTTACAGTGAAGAAGTGAACTTTTCAAACTTTTACTAACCTAAAGTACCAACTAGATTACATTTGTGATTTATAGAGTTGCTACTCGAAGGAACTGGTCCAGTACTAAACAAGTTTGGTGTACACAGACATTTTTAATTAAACTTCTTATGTATGTAAATTACATTGTTCGCGTTTAATTTTGTATAAAATCCAATTTTATATTATAATATAATTTTTTTTTCAGGTATAACGTATTAGATAACTTTTAACAAATCAAACAAATTGTTTGAACTGTTCTAAATCAGAATGATTGATTGGAGTTGTTAATGTCCACTATAGACACTACATACAGTGTATTGTTACACTAAAATCAAAATTGTAAACAAAAGTACTGAGTTAAAATGTCACAGTTGCATGTAATATTCTAAATAGGTTTTATTATTTTATTATTTTCTGTGTGTCTGTTATATTCATGTAGATACCTAATGTATGTTATAAGATCAAACTAAGTAATACGTTCATAATAATATAATAATAAAAACTAAACCTAAGTACTCACCTCGTGTCATAGGATTTTTTCTTTAAATGTTTGTAAACATTTTCATTTGGTAAAATAAACATCACAGAGTAAAAATCGTGTCGCCTATTTACTTCATCTGAGTAAACTTACATACATATGAAATATAGCAAAGTTATATTATGATTTTGTAAACTATATTCTTAGCAAAACCAGAAACGGGAAAAATGTCGCTACAAAAAAAAACAAGTAATTTTTTTTCAAGCCAAAACTTTAGATGCATGTTTTATTTAAGTAAAAAATGTATTTTGACTTAACAACATAACACAGCTAAAATATATTATAGGTACTGTTAATACAATAAAATATCATTTTAATTTTTCTTTAAATAATTATTTAAAAAAAACTATGGTTTACGGTTACGCCTTCTGAATGTGAGAAAATGATTTTCTCCGTATATCTCTAGAAGCACTTGGTTGTTAATGTTGTAAAATTCAAATTTCCATTTATAACACAGTTCCCACCATTTGGTCATTGGCGAAGTCAACAGGCTAATATAGTTTTCCATGTTGAATGTGGCATTCTTATAAACGTAATCTCCCTATATTAACATACAAACAAACATTATATTTTGTTAATAATTATCTAATTAGATAATTAAATCAAACAAAATAATTTTTTTAGGAGATTGCCAACGTTTGTAAAACGTAAAATAAGTGATTGTATAAACTCTATTGACGGTTTGCCATTTTTCTATTGAATGGCCTGAGCTTGGTTTGATTTTTTCCTTAAAAACCAGCCTTAAGGGAAAAAATCTCACTCTTCGTAGAGTGGACCAAATTCGATGATAATGCTGAAAACAATTATTGATTGTTGGTTTTTTTTTTCTAAAATATCTAATCCAATTAGCCTGCAAAAAGTCTTTATTTTTAGGTTTATGGGAATTTATATCATACTAAAATTCGAAATTTGACAATTTTTTTAAAAAAAATACTCTTTTGGTTCTTTTTTTCATTTTTTCCACATCATACGTTTTATTTTTGTATCAAATTCATATGGAGTGTGCTGTAAAACTAAAACTTAAACAATTATGCAGTTATTTTAATATGGCCCCAATTAGTACTTGTAATATATATATATATATATATATATATATATATATATATATATGTATATATTGTGCTTAGGCCCAAAAGTGCAGTGATTAATAACCTGAGAGGGAAATCTTTTAAGAGATAAGCGGTACCTTATTTTTTAACTTAATGTGGTATTTTTACATGTCTTTAAGAATAATTAAACAAATCTAAAATACTGATATTTTTAAGACAACAATATGGTTAAAACAATATTTTTTAGTTATTAGATGGATACTACTAGGGTTGATGATTTGTTGCAATCATTGCCCTTAAATCGTTATCCATAACAGAATAAAAAAATGTTTAAGATAACTGTCATTTATTCACAGCTGAGTAGGTGTTTAACATTCAACAATCGAGTATGATAGAGACCCTTTTATTATTGTTTTTCCTCTATATATAAAACGTTTAAGTCAGTTTTTGAGAATGCCCTATATGTTCTATAGCCCCTTTTTTTTATCAATTTTCAGTCTAATTTTCAAGCCCGAAGTCCTTAAGTACATCTAAGTACACGAAATATAGGAAAAGTTTCTACCGCTTCTAAGGGAAAATAATTTTGATTTTTGCTTACAAACTCCCTCTATTCCTTGTCAGTTGTAGGCCACTAATATTGTAAGTATCCGACTGATAGCATAAGCTCTGGTGTAGGTACTATATATAATCCTATAAGTAGTAAAATTTATAGTAATACTAACCAAAATGAATTATCTACTTCGGACTTAATTGATATGTTGACTACATTATATTCTAGTAGATTTGATTACACTTTTTAGCAACAGGCTCTCAAGTTCAAGGACATCTCTGAACTTAAGTAAATAGCTTATTTTATAAATTTTAGTAACATTTATATTATGTTTGTGATTGGTGTTTATGTAAACTGCGAATCGCTGTTTTATAAAAGTTCATCTTATATATGAATTTTTAAAGACTAATAGATTTTTTTTTTGGTATATTTACAACTGGTTATAGAATTATTATAAGAATTATCGTTTTTTTTTCAAACATAAAAGACATTATAGATTATAGGCTTTTCCAAGTTGTACTTGACTTTGGAGAAAAAAATATTCGGAATACCTTTATTAAATTAATAGATAAATAAATTTTTTTTTTTTAAATAAAAGTGTAGTCTAAAGCAACCCCAATGCCTGTTTAACTCTAACAAGTCATCATTTAACTTAATACGTTGAAAATAATTTTTAAGATGGGTATTCTGACTAAACAACATTTAAAATTATAATACTATAGTTTTCAATAGTCTTACTTTTAGTTCACACTCAAATTCTTGGGACTTGTAGTCCACTTTCAAAAAGTACACAAACGCTTTCATATTGCTACACATATTTTTAACTTGAAAAGTTCTAACGTTCATGCAGTCGATGTAATGTTCTTTGCATTTGTCGAATTCGACGGTCATCTAAAATATAAACTTGGAGATAAAAATATCGATCGATTAGAGCGATTGCATTTAAATCTTTGCACTTACGCTGTATATTATGTCTGGTTTGCTGATGAACATGTGCGCGTCAATTACTTGTTTGTCATAATACTGTTTGACCGTAGCTTCGAAAACAGTCCCATACGACTCATTCACTGTCATCTGGAGTTTGGTAAAGCGCATTTCGTGCACTATGGGATGAAGAAAATCGAATTTATCCTAGGTACGAGAAATCAACTATTAGATAGGTGACTAATGACTATATATTATATTCAGAAGGACCGGATCTATGAGGGGGGGGGGGGGTAAATCCTTATTGACATTTTTTTATATCGAATTCTGTGGTTGATACAAATTTAATTCTTCTTTTCTACGTTGTAATTGGATTTTTGTTTTGATTATTTTAACGGGTATTAATAATGTTTTAACTTGAGAGTTTCTTCAGAAGGCTGGAATGCGAGAAAAATAAATTATTAAATTAAAAAACGTTTGTGATGATGTTTTAGACATGATTATTAATTGTAGACGTGAAGCCATAAATCAGGTATCTTCTGATTTTTGTTTACTACCGCACAAAATGAACGTAGCTTTAGTAAGTTTAAATTAATTACAACATACCACAGATCCATAATCAGCTAAATAGACTCACAGTTTATCAATATTATCAATAGAAAAAGAAGTTGTAAAGAAAATTGACTTAAATTAAGTAGTAAATAAATTTTCTGCGATTAAAACTAGAAACTAAATTTTAAATTAAATAAATTAACAATATTTTTATACTTTTTTGACGTTTTATTTTGTATAAATTTTGTTTTTATTATGACACTTAATTATATATTAAAAAATGTGTGTTACTCAAAATGGGCTTAAATGAAATTACCTTTCACATGTGGAAAGGTCCCATGTGGCTACATCCGGCTGTGATATTCAGTATAAATATAGTTTTACAATATTGAATACTTAGAACTTACCCTGGACCACGCGAACGCCGCTAATAAATAAACCAAGTAAAAAACTTTATTCAGAAAACGCATATTGCCCGGACGATTAAATACCGGTTTAATATTTTTTTTTTCTGTAGCCAATACAATAATTGTTTAATTTGAATAAGCACAAAAATAATGTACAACATTAACATTAAACGAATCGACTAAACGATTCGGTAGCGGTGTTTCTATTTATACATTTGAACGGATGACGATAACCATCCGACATGTACCTGGGTACATGTCAATAGAGGTATACGATAAACAATTCAACAGAAGCAGAAAACGAACTCAAATGCAGTCACAATTGTCAGCGTTTTAAACAATAATGACTGCGATAGGAAGTTAATAATACTATATTGTCTACCATACCGAAAATTTCAATTAAAATTAAACTACAGTTGCTATTAAAGGAAGTGAACGCATTATATTGTATTTGTTGGTAAAAAATACAACAAACCCTTTTTTTAGAATGGACATTATTATTGTTATTGTTATTTTATCAATTATGAAAATATTAACAAAAATACCGGATAAATGTAATGTTATTCGAATATATATACATATAATGTATTGTTTATGTATCTTATAATGAATTTTTATCACACACAGTATTTTTTTAACCTATTTGAGTATTTGAAAGTCACTGATTCCAAAAATGACGCCTACATAGAAAATTAAAAAGTCTTTTAAAAAAAACGATTCCTTAAATAGATTCAACGTACCGGTGTTATGTTGAATTCGCATAAGGTGTACATTTTTAAGATTTCATTTATGAATAAGTAAATCATTATATTACAGCTGTAAATGGTTTTGACCTTCGCCGAATCGTCGACAGTTCATGTTACATATTTCGAACTTACTTTTGTATTTTAAAATATATAACTTTCAAAACTCTAATAATATTTGAGTACAAAGTGATGAATTAATCGATAATATATTTTTTTCTCATATACTCAATGAAGGTTATTTCTTCATCTTTCAGATTAGCCATTTTCGAGTATTGTAGTTTAAAAACTGAAAAATATATTATTCGGTATTAGATATATTGGATAAACAAAAGCACAGTAAGAAATTACCAAATTTTTTTTAAATGTTAATTTTTTTTTTATTTAGTATACTTGTTTTGTAATTATACAGGGTGTCCCACAAAGACCTGATAAATTAAATACATTTTTTTCTAGCTAATATTTTTAATAGATATTTTTTAAACTCAATACTTTATACTCATTTGCGCGATAAACACCGTAGTTTGCATTGTATAAAAATATAGTACAAAAACATGAAACATGACCGGATCAAACAGCAACAAGAGTACATGTCACACCTTCGCCGAGAACTTCTCAACCGTAAATCTAATGGAGGTCAGGATCTCATCATTAAATACATCAAAGGCACTCCAAAAATTATTAATAAGAATTACAAAACATTCAACTGCTACTATCAAAACATAAGAGGTCTAAATACTAAATTAAATTTATTAAAAACCAATATAGATTTTTTAAATTTTTACATTTTAGCGTTTACTGAAACCTGGTTGAATAATAATGTTAGCTCACTTGAACTTGGTCTCGTTAATTAAGAAATTTATGTGATAGATCTTACATATCTAGCTCGTCAACCAGAGGAGGAGGTGTCCTAATAGCAGTCAATAAAAAATGTGTTTCCTTACTAATTGATATTGATGTAAGATCATTAGAATTATGCTTTGTCTCTGTTAAAATTAATAACACAAACAGTTTAATTGTAGGTTGTATCTACTTTCCACCATCTTCTTTGTATAGGGAATATTTTTCTATTTTAGATAATGTAATGGTCTTCTTGCCCAAATGATGATTTTCTACTTTTCAGTGATTTTAAATTGCCAAATTTAAATAAAGCATCATTAAATGCCATCTTAAACCTATCCTCTCCTGAAGCTATTTTTTGGAAAACATAGCATTTCTTAATCTATTGCAAATAAATACAAAAATAAATGCAAATATATACACTCCACTAAATAAACGAATTAACGCAGGTAGACGGACGTATATTATATCTGGCGTTACAAGAATCACTCTGTATAGTGTAGAAGACGAGGGTATTTAAAAATTAGTAAGCCCCTTCTTTTGTTGTTCAGTGATTCTTGCTGTTTTTTAGCTCATCCTAAAGGAATAATCCAAAGGAACTATACGAGACCGTGGACTACTTTTCTCATTTCCAGTCAACCAATTATTATAGTGTAAATTGGAAAAATAAAACAATAAACATTAATTAAAAACCATACCTTTTTTTTGTGGGTTCTTTTACCTAAATTCTCGGGTGTTATTGAGCGACACATGTTGTTTTTATTTACAAATCTGAAATGTTATGATAACAAATACAATTCGCTTCAATAACAGCGACGTTGCGACCTCATTTCGAGTTGTGTATCAAGAAAGAAAAATCCATTGTTTTTCAATGATTTCACATACAATTTTGTATTTTTTCTTAACAGCCTGTATATTTTGATATACTACTATTACAAGCAAAACGCATCGCATCAAGGACACCTAATCAAACAAACGAGATCTAATGCTCGCGTGATGCGTTTCTATATTATTTAGTGTAGGGGAAAAAACAATTTGTGAACTTTTCTCTTAATTCGTTTTGATTACAAATCTAAGTCGTTATCGTTTAGTAATTGTGTTAACCCTGACATAATTTATTTTAATCATTCGGATAGTCACTAGCCTCAGGCTTAACTAGTTTTCATGTTGCTTCGTTTACTTGTGCAAAATAAAATAATTAAAAATGTAAAATACCTTAGTCGTATTTACAGTTTATGAATTAATTATTTATCGAATAATTGGTGTAATTATCAAAACAAGCATTCATACGAAATGCATTGATGTCGGCTCAAAAAAAAATTTATTGTTGTAATTCACACACATATATTGGCTTAAGTTAAGTTTCATAATATTAACAATTTAAATAATAACTATTAATGTAATACATAATGATAATAATATCCACGCATTACAAAGATCGTCTCTTCTTCAATAGTTTTTTATATTGTTTTTTGAACTTTATGAACGAATGGAGTACGTTAAAGTTGACGTTTTGAAAGTAAAATCTAATGAAGTTGTTGAGAATTTTGGCGCTCATCACGCTGTCTACCAATTGAATATTTTTCGATTTAATGTCGACTCCGAAGGATAATTCTCGGTGGGTGTCAGCTATCGTTTTTAACGTTGACAGTGAATCCTCGATACTTTGTTCGTCACAAGGTGCGTGGAACAATATTTGGAAAGCACTGCCGGTATACAGGTCTCGTGATAATTCGTACGAAAGTCGGTTTATTTCACCGATTACATGGTTGTTGTTGTCAACGTTTTGAAATTCTCGAACGGTTCGTCGAAAAGTCGTTGTAACGTTTCTAGGTCTCCGTCTTGTTGGAGTCGCGTCGAACGCGTAAACTCTCTGAGCTCGGCCGACATCGCCGAGTTGTACATTATCAACTTGGGTCGGCTGATCCAAATCATATAAAGCTTACGATTTTCGTTGGCCGGAAGCCACGCGTTAATGTATCGCAAATGTTTCGAGATTATCCGGAGAGCAACGATTTTCAACAGACAAACGAATTCGGCCTGCAGTTCGGCGAGTCCGGCGAAACGCGAAACGATTTGTTTGCTGCGTTTTCTCGCGTCGTAATTTCTTTCCATTCGGTCCAAAGTCGGCTCCCATTGCGCCATACCGCCCAAGTGTTGCATCAGGATTTGCATGACGCTGCGCTGGTACAACACGTTGTTCAAGCTGAGCGCGTCGTCGGAAAAACATTGCCTGTTCGCTTTTGCACTGATGAATTTTTCGTTAAACTCGAATTGTGCGGAAACCGCCGTCTTCAAATTCCCAAATGCGGCCGACAAGTCCGCCGGTTGCCGGTGTAACCAGTAGTAGCCAGCTGCTGTAAGTCTTTGTAGAATTGGGTTTCAGGCAAGTCGTCGTTGAACTCGTTGTTCTCGTCACATCGACGCGTCCGAAGGCGTTGGACAATTGTGGATTCGAATCGATTGCAATGAACCGCCACGGAATTTCCGTCGTATTCTATTTGCCCGCCTACGACCATTTCCAAGTACTTTGTGTACATAAATATTCCCCAAATGGTACTCATGTTCGTATGTTGCCCGCTGTTCAACATGGTCGTCAACATTGTTTGGATTTCATCGGCGAACGAATATTCAAATGCGTTTTCGCCGTCGATCGAATCCACGTAGCCACTGTATTCGAGTAGTAGTTTGGTGGACAACCGAACGTAATGCAAACCGCTATAGATGTAACCGCACTGGAGGTATTTGATTAGCTTCCGTTTTAGCTTGACCAGACGGTCGACGTTTAATTTTTCGTACTCAATTTCCAAATCCTTATGATCGTATCCGGTTCTTATCCGGATTACTTGGTCGTATTCGAGCTTTAGTTTTTGTTGGTCCTCGCCGAGGCTTACATCGACAAAATACACTAACAACAAACTCGCCACGGCCAACAAATATACTTTTGTCGACACCATTTTCTCGCGTACAACTTTGTTAAACGTGCGTTCTCAAAAACTGTTAAAACGGCAATAATACAGAGGAGTGAATGTATTTTTATTCTCTTACCTGTAAGTACAAAATAAAAAGTAATTTTCTTGACCTACATTCTGTTATTTGTTTTGCATTACCGCGCATTGCCGCGAATGTGTCTAAAAGTAGCAAATAAGTATTCGTAAAACAATAAACAGCGTGATCCGTCTGATGTGGGCAAACACTCATTTTCTTAGAAAATATGAATATTGGGTACATATTTTACTATATTTTTCAATGCTCAGAAAATGTATACAATCGACTCTTACACGTAAAAGAATAATAATTATGGACTTTGTTTTTTCAAATAAAAACATGTAGATGACAAAATATGACAGAACGCATAGTAGATATTTATTTAGATAATATTATTATCAAGTAATTTGTTTAACTGGCATGTAAAAAAACGTGGTCATCACACTGGATCGCATACAATGACTGTAGACAATATATTATATGAGTATAATATCCTATTTTCGCTGTCAATAGACATAAGGTAGCGCAAAGTGATTAGATACATCCATACTGTTATCTGTTTCGAAGGGTCTGTCAATGGATAGTTTTTTTTTTAATTTAGGTTTAACGTTGCTCATTTCCCCGGCACCGTCGTCGAGGAGATCCAGGAAAAACATATTTTTCACAATTTGTTTTATATCCTCCTCCTAATCTTATTATTTTTTATACCAACTTTTGATACTTAAATGGTGAAATATACATTTTATTAACTTTTTAATTTAAGAATATTTTACAAACAAATTTGACCGGTCGATAGCCAGTTCTGAACAGCTATTTTTAAAGTGTATAAACATTTATTTACCGGTCGATAGCCAGTTCTGAACAGCTATTTTTAAAGTGTATAAACATTTTGGACACAGTGATCCTAAACCAATTTAAAGTTTGCCTAAAATGACAAAAGAAAACTGGCATGGCAAATTGTTCGTTAAAACGCCTACATTTAGGATATGTAATCACAAAAATCGAATCAGATCTTTTTTACGGGAAAATGAAAAAAAAAAAAAAAAATGGTGAATTTTTTTATGCTTAATTATTAACAAATTTGTATAATATTAATATTTGTATCATAAAAATGCTAAATATAGTCAAAATTAATTTAATATAACAATTGGAAATGAAAAATCTCAGTAAAATATGAAATAGCTGCTCTAATTAATGTCCAATTAAATAATATCGTAATAGAATATTGCAAAATAATAAGTAACAATTATTACAAAAATCATAATGTAATTATTATGTATAATATAAATATATTAGGTATATATATATAAAAAAAAAAAAATAAATAACACTTATATAAGAAAGATACTACCTAGTAATACTGCAAAAATTTAAATGTGTGAAGACGAAAATTCTACAACAGCCTTTTTTAGTCTTATAGAATATGTAGGATCATCCATAATATTTATTTTGTACTTTTCCAATAATTTAAAAATTCACGGTGAATAGATTCACCTGCCTGTTCCGAACAAATTCCTAATCGTTTGTTTTGAGATAATGCAAACATTGTTCAGTATGCTTCAAAATAACATGTAGTTTTAAGGTTTGAGAAACTTCTGTAGCCTCAATGGCTTTTTTAAATTTTTAATATGTACACTACGTCTGAAGCGACACTTCTAACAGAAAAACAGCATTCAACTACTTTGTTCATTATTCTAAAAGCATTAACAAAAGGTGTTATTTGTAATAGTTCTGTGTCATTAAAAATTTCTGAATCTAATAATGTATCAGCAAATTTTAACATCTTCCTACATGCATTACCTTCAAAAATGTCACCATGGTAGTTTTTTACTAATTAACTTAAGCTTTTTTGGCCACATAATGGCTTTTTCTCTGCCAATACTGCGTACTATACCACTCCAAAATAAATGGTTAACAAACCCTTGCAAAATATGTAACTCGGGAAATACACACTTTTCTAATATGCAAGTACTGTCATCTTCATGGAAAAGTGGTAGATTTATAGTACTGTGACAAAGCTTCGCTAGTTTTTTGTTTTTTCCCATTGAGCAAAATAATTCAAAATCTTTTTTTATGTCACCATGTTTTCAATCCATCACTTACGTCAATTGAATCGTTAACGGGGTACTTGTCATTCTGATAATTTCTTAAATTGTCTAGTGTTCGAAACAATAAGGACAAGGACATGTAGAGGTAGCTGTTTGCTGTCCGTTTACAATTAAAAGAATTTTGAAGTCAGACACAAATTTAAAAGATATATTGTTGATTTTAATTAGTTGAAAAAGCAATTCAATGTTAGAATAAGTTTCCTTTACATTAGGCACAATGCACAATATAATTAGTCGATTAACGCTTGTCTCAACAGCTTTTTGGCCAACGCTTCCACCATCTGAATACAATTTCCGTTTTTTTAAAAGGCAGTTTGCCATCATTCTTCATCTTGCCATTGAGGCAAGATAGACATGCAGATTTTAAAAAAATCTTGACACCATCTGCCATTATTTTCACTTGATAATGCCCGAATAACTTGTCGTTTTTCTACAATTGATTCTAATAATTCTTCCGCATCAGCATAAACAACTGTACGTTTTGGTTTTAACATACTTTTTTCAACGTCAAAGTCAAATTCTCCTATTTTGTAAAGATCTTCTAAAACCTTAGATTTTTCAGAAGCATGAGTTCGGTAATCGGCAGGAATAGTATTTCGACCTGTATGAGACTGTATGAAATTTTGTCAATTTTCGCATGTGATTTGTTGAAGAGCTTGTATCAACTTAAAATTGTCCAAGCTTTCATGTGAAAATGCGACATTTCGATTTCTACAAGTTCCAAACATAATCTTTTTTGTGTTACCTTTAGTATTTAAATTAATTTCATTGATTTTATTTTCAGAACTTTTGAAGTTTCAAATTGTCTTTTCAATACAGAATGAGCTATTTGAAGTTGTTGTTTATTAGGAAGTTTTTCAACTATTTTTTACAATATTCTTTGACGCTTCTACTTGAACGTTAATACTATTAATGCGACTACATGAATGTGGTTTCCTTTATGTAGTTCTTGAAAGCAATTTTCGCATATATTTTTAATGATTTATTTTCACGACACTGAATTGATTCACTCACTAAATGTGTACCATTACTATCAATACTTCCATATAATCCATTGGATTCGTTAATAAATAGTGGTAATATTTTTTCGTATATGCCCTTTACCTTTAATAACTTTAGAATGGCCTTGAGATCTAGCAGTTAAGCAAATGTAACAATAACAAACTGATCATTACTATTGCTGCTCCTCGTTTCTTTCCGTAATTGAATATCTTCATAATTTGGCATAATGGGCAAGGGTCTTTTAGTAATTTTTTTTCTTGCTCTTTCAAAGTAACACGACAAGCACAAACTTAAAGGAAACTTAATATTAAAAACTCTCAAAACTTTTGTTACCAAATTTTTTAACTAAATCTTCGTACTTTTCACAGAAAAATAATCAATTTTTTGTTTGTTAAGTACGATTTTCCTTCCGCATAATACACACACTTTTTTTCTATTATCTTCATGGTTTAAATAATAAGCCATAACTGAAAGCAGTATTCACGTGTGGTAATATTATTACTATGAAGAATGAAACTAATAATATGAAAGATATTGACAAAAAAAGAAAATGTATGTAATATAGTCACCGTTCCACATAGGATTACATTTCGCGAACACAAAATTACATATCCCGTGTATTAATAAAAATGGCCGAGCGCGAAATACCTGCGCGCAATGGGTGGTCGTTAACCAGTTCACCGTCCGCGCAATATATGTCATCTTAGTGGTTATGTGCTTTTAAACTGTTATTATTAATTTATTTTAACTATATTTAGCTTTTTATTATACAAATATTAATATTATACAAATTTGTTAATAGTTAGGTATAAAAAAAATTCACCATTTTTTTTTTTTTTTTGCAATTTTCCGGTAAAAAAGATCTGATTCGATTTTTGTGATTACATATCTAAATGTAGGCGTTATAACGAACAATTTGCCATGCAGTTTTCTTTGTCATTTTAGGCAAACTTTAAATTGGTTTAGGATCACTGTGGGGATGGGACGGGAAGTACGCGCCAAAAAAAAGTAATACTACACTCCACTTTTCCTCCTGCTCTAAACTTGAAACTTCAATAACTTCAGAAATAGTTATCCAAAGCTGGTCAAATCGACCAGTCAAAGTGTTTAGTACATTACAAAAAACTGCTCTATTTACATAAAACTAAAACAAAAAGCTCTCAATATCAGGCTCCGTCAACTCGGACAACTATTAAAATCAAAACTGCCCTTCTCAATTCAAAACTTCTCATTTGCAAACAAATAATTCGGCCGCTATAGATTTCTAACTATAACTATAGTTTTACTTGAAAAAACACCATTACAAATGCACGACTGTTTGAAGACTATCCCTATAACACTACATTCGATTTGATTACATAATACATATCTTAAATTATTTTATTTTAAAACGAAGCTATAAAATAAAATATAATTCGAAACCTGTGCAAGTAATCTTTTGTTTACCTGAATTTAGTAGTATTAGTGTAATATATTATAATGTTTTAATATATGGCACTTGGATGGCGAATTTTTGAATTTCACGATTTTTTCGTGCTAGTCTTTTTTTTCAAGTATTTTTTATCAATATTTAATTGTTTAGGTTGGCTCGACTGTATCGATGAAATCCGCGGCCGGTTGCACGAAATCTTATCTATGTCGATTACCGTCTTAAGAAGGCAGATATTTCTTTGTAGTACAAGAATATATTTTTCTTTCGTTCATTTCTGACGAACACGGCCCACGGTGAACCAGCTCAGAAAATTTAATAATATCAAAAATCTCAATTTTCTCAAGAAAACTTAAGGCAAGAAAAGCCTTAAGCATTTCGCATCGAAGCGATTATTTGAAAGTGATTTTATCACTTTCAGAACACAATAGTTATTGCCGTTTAATTTTTTTGAATTTATGTTTTTTTTTCCCCAGCCGTTGACATTGCTGTACTCGTTTTCAAAATGGCTCAACGCGTTTGCTGTATGGGAACAATGTTGAACGGCGTTATCGGCCGTGGGAGAAGGCCGAGTTTTCGCGGCGCCGGCCAAACGTCGTTGACTGGCAACAGTTCGGCGTCCAAATGTTTGGTCGCCAAATTCTTGACAACGCAGACGCAGCCGCAGACGCGGCCGAAGATCAAGGCGCAAAGCAACAACGGTGAAAACACTAGACGCAAGTGCGTCGACGGCGGTGGCCCGTCGGGGCAATATAACATCGAACATAAACTCCGGGAGCACTTGAACTCGATGGCGGCCGTTTTTCCCAGGCTCCAGAGTCGGCTGCTGTCCACGAATTTCCAACGGCTAGACACCATGCCCACGCAACTGTTCTTCTTCACGATAGCCACCTCGGTGCCGATGGTGTTTGCCGGCGCGCCGTACGTCGGCATGTTCGTGGTCGCGGCCAACGGCTTTCACGCGCACAACCGTCTGGCCAACGACCGCGCTCCGGCCACGATTGCCCGGCTGGTGTCCACAATGACGCCCGCGCTCTTGTGCGCGTCCACCTGCTTGATGACCGTGCCCGCGCCCATCACCGCGCTGCTCGTCGGATACGCCGCGTTTCGAATGGCCGACGACTTCCTGTCCCACGACCAGTACCCTCCATGGAGGGACGCATTGGTATTCATCGTCCTCGGCACTGGATTAGTGTGTTTGGTCTACAACTTTGGTCATAGTTCTGGTACAAGTTATATCCGGTTTACCGCAAACTTTTCTCTTAGTATATAATAATATCAAGTTTTCTTATCTAAACTAAATTTTTTGATAATCTAGAAATTGCCTTGTCGATATTATTGTTATTGATATTAATATTGTTTGCCATTATTGTTGTGCCAAATATATATTAATTATACGTCATCTTCTTTATTTATTTAACTAAACTTAAAAAATTACATTTTTATCAGTTTTATATATTTCAAATATTATTTAATTTTAATTTTTTATTACACATGCAAATGCTATCGAATTCGTCTAGAAACCGTCATCGCATAATGGCAGCGATAGGCCTTGAGGGCGTTAAGCTTGATGATGATTATATGAAATGCAGTTAATTAAGTAATTCATTTTATTTCTACTGAATTTAATTTAATTTTAAAAAATTTATATAAATAATTTTACAATATAAAGCTGTATACCTGAGTAAAATTGTTTTGATAAGTATGCAAAAATAAAACAAAACAACAAAAATATAAACTGCTTTTGGATTTCGAATTGAAATCCGAAAGCATTTTATAGACAAAGTTGAGAGTTTTTTTTTTAAATTGTTATCAACAAACTTTACTTAGGTACACATCTTTATATTGTAATAGTATTTAATATTTATAAGATTTTCAAGTGGCTTAAGTAGCGTTTTTTTTAAAAATCCGGATTTTCGGATTCCCATCACCAATTAGGATAAAAGGATATAGAAGATTAAAATTTATGTAAGGATAGTCAAATCAATTTTTTAGGTAGGCACTTAATTAATGGTAAACCACGCAATATGATTTATGAGAAATGTTAAATATTGATAAATGTTGCCAGTAAATAGATTAAGGCCAGATATTATAAAACTACTAACTAAAAAATAATTAAGACTATAATATCATCATATATCGCAAGGAGATTATAGATCGGCAGTAATCATCAGGACATGTGTTGATGTATCTGCATGAAGTGTAAATACTCTTAACTTTTTTTGAAACCATTTAAACGTGGAGCAAGTGTTAAATTTTCTGCCATCGTAGTCACAAAAAGCTCCAAATTGTCGAAATTTCATAGTAAAAGTGACAGTTTAATTTGTTGAAAAAGCAACCAAATAATTAACAACTTAACAATTTTATTTTATTGTAAATATAAAATTATTTTAAAGGAAAAAGTAAAAGTTTAATAATAACGTTTATGTGGCATTTATATAGATATTAAAAAAAGTAAAAACTTTTTTAAGTTAGAACTTTAATTTAACAGCTTCCAAGAAACATTTTGGACTAACCGCTCTTATAAAATATAGATTTTTTTCAAACAGTTATAATTAAACTAGATTGTAAAAAAAAAAAAAAATAAACGTTTCAATCTATGTTAATAACACTTTAATATTTGGCCGAATACCATACTTTTTAAACAACCGCTTTTGATCCGTTCTGGCTAAAATCAACAAATCGGTAGCAACGCGTGAAATTATGTTTATTGTAGTTTTGAATTCATCAGACAATTGCATTGTTCACGATTACTAACATTTCATTGAAACTATTTGCTTATTTTGATGTTTTTCATATTAATACTAATATAATTTGTGATTTTAGCACAAAAAAAAATCGACAAGCTTCGCCTCGATCATTGTTTGTGTTATTTTCTCCGCTCTCCGGACAAACATTGAATCATGGATATGTTATAGCAGCTAAGGTATAATTATATGTGAACTGAAACTTCTGAATATGTTATTGTATTTTGTCCAATCAAAAAAATGTAAAAATATACGTAATCTTAAGCTTGGCATTTGTTTATTATATATAATATTATATTGTGTGTACTTATTTATAATATTTTGTTAATGAAATAGAATAAATTATATGTATTTGTAATTATATATTTTCTTTTTCTTGAGTCATTAATTTTTAAATAAACAGACCGACAAAACGATAATCTTAAATATTTAAAAAATAAACCTTGTCCATTGCACAGCTAGTTTGAAGGTCAAACTACCGATGGTGTAATATCCTCTCAATGTCTAGTAAAAAAACAAAACAAATTTTCTTAAAGAGTAATTTTTTAAAGTCAAAGAGTGACATACATATTACAAAATAAATCAGCAAACTTCGCATTGATCATGGATGATACCGAGAAAAAAGCATATTTTCTTTTGGACATCAAGAGCAAGCCGTTGTTCGGCCAAAAGAATAGGCCAGATAAAAATAGTAACCGACTAAGACTGGAGGGCAAGTGGTACCTTAAACTTTTTTTCTCAACAATTTTCTAAAATGTTCTATGCTCTAAAAACCTTGTAATTGGTTTTGCACTATTTATTTCGAATCCACATAATGAGAATGTAATTTTTGTTTGTAAATTTTGTTAAACCATTTTTTTGTATATGTTTCAAATTATAAACTTCAACACTTCCAATTATGTCAAAACGCATCAATGGCGTAATCTTCAACTTTTTTCCACCACTTAAAACTATACTGTTATTCTGTTTATATTGTGTGTATGTAATAATATTTTTGTATATGAAATGTAACATTTATTAACCTATGTATATATTGTATAATGTTTACGCCCATTTGTAATAATATTTTTGTGAATGAAATTTAATGTTTATTTACCCATATAAAATGTTTGTGCCGATTTGTAATAATATTTATATTTGAAATGTAATAATATTCATGTTGAATACTGAACGAGATAAGGTTTTTATGTTCTTCTAAATAATTGTTGATAAAAATGATTAACCATTGTTCCACTCTATTTAAGCTATAAGAGCTTATATTGAAGAATCCACTTACAGGTTGGCCCTATCGTCTTTGTACAATTATGTACGCAGTTTTTTTTTATTAGTATGCGAATCCCCTTTTGATACATTTTTTAATTAAATTTGACAAACAGGGATTTAAGGTCAACATTTGAGTCTCATTCATTTAGAAAATTCAGATAAAAAATACATGTTAGATACCCTGAAATTATAAAAATTAAAATTTTGTTCACCGAAGCGTCATACATTACTATCAGTTTTACCAATTAATGTATTCTTTGATTTGTAGTACTACTGAAACGTGGACATAGCCAGAAAACCATTGGCTATGAAATAAAGATAAAACATTAAAAAGAAGACGAACCATTCGACACACAAACAAACCATAATGACTTTGTCTGCAATAGTCCGACTGTACAGGATGAACATCCAAAGAGAATCGATGAGAATTCATACAAGTAATGTCATTTTTTAACTAAAGAATTATACATTTAAAATCTTTAAATTATTTTTTTCTGAATCAGCGGGCAAGAGATAAATAAAAACTTCTGTCGTCATCAGCGCTTTATCAGCAATTTATCACATTGTATGTTATAAATCTCTGATTTTTCCTCTTACTCTATTTTATCTTTGTTGCTCATTAATAATGTATATGTTAAAATAATACTTTTTTTCGCAACTAGTTATACCGTGTAATTGTTAAAAATAACGCCTTGAGATAAATCTTAAAACCTGAATTATTTTAATTAGTAAATCGAGAAAAAGCAATTAACCGTAGGGTTTTTTTAAACAAAGTTAATGCACTTTAGGAAAATAAATAATTTCAAATTTACTATTAAGTTTGTTTGCAAAATATATCTTGAACATGTAAATTTAAAAAAAAACTTATTTAATTTATAAACTGTTATATTTTAATTATCAGTATGTCATATCAGTTTGACCTATTAATTATTAATTTATTAATGTACTCTTTGATTTTTAGTATTAATAAAACGTGAATGGAGCCAGAAGATAAAATTGAACAACACGAAACCAGTGATTGTGACCATGAAATAAAAATTAAACTCAGAAAAGTAGATGAACCGTTCGTCACACAGACAAACTATAAAGACTCTGAGAAAGATATAATGCTGAAATACTTTCATAAGTAAGTTTTTCGGTAACGTTTTCAATCTCTGAACTTATCAAATGGAAACCGATTCACGATAACATAAACCTGTATCCAAGTAGTCTTCATCTGTGTTAGAATCGAAAGAGGAAGTTTGAAACCGTAAGAAGGCCGAAAATGATTGTGAAAACCGACTGAAACGCAAAATCGATTTGGACAAAATGCGTGCACGTGATATTATATAAGTTAATGTACAGTTTACCGTCCACAGTATTTTTTGGTTAAACAAAATGCACCTTTGTAATTCTATACCACCACAGAAGTTTGTACCCAAAACACTAAAAGTTAGGTTTAGTTCGTGATCATCTATCGATATTATTATATGTATTTTTTATTTAAATTAATCTGTTGGGTAATACTATTTAAGCTATTGTATGACAAACTATGACCTGTAATTTTTTGGATTAAGAGCAATTTTTCGATTTTTTAAATCACTTCGTAAGATGCAAAAAAAACACTGGTTTTATTACCAACGTTTTCTGTACTTTCAAAAAATTTTCTAAAATATATTTCATATAAAATTAACACATAATTTAAAATAAATACATAGAATTATATAAGTAGAAGTATGTACATATACATACATAATATATAAGTACATACGTATATTTTACTATATTTTACAAATCAATTTTTTTTACCAAAACTGTATAAGTAGTGTTTAAAAGACAATAATCAGTAATGTTATTGAATTCCAACTGATTTTTTTTTTTTACTAAATACTGAATCAATTTGGTTACTAATAAAAATATGTCAAATACCATTGAGAAGAGCAATTATTGTTTTACCTAAATAGATAATAAAACATTATTAAATTTATTTCTGTTTTATTACATTAACTACACATTGAATTGGCCAAAGTATTTATTGACTGTAACTAGAAGTTGATCCAACTATATATTTTGTCCTTATAAAAACATATAAATATAAGGTTTTTATAAGCCACTTGTATTACACAAATTAAGTTTTGTAATATAATACATATGTATGGCCTGTAAAAAAACTTTAAACATAAAAATATATTATGTACCGTTTGAAATTAGGTATATAATATATATATATTTTTTTTACAAATTATGAATTTTTTAATGTTTTTAGTAAATGCAATACATATTTTTTGTCACTAGTTAACATTGAAAAATATTGTATTCAACTAAAAGAATATGTATCATTAGTATAATATTTAATTTGTTTTTATTTTTTTTTTGAGTATACAGTACAACATTTTACTCAACTAAAAACTAATAACAAAAAAAAAAAAGATTAAATTTGTTTACATCAATTGTAATCATTTTGAAATTGTATTTAAAAGTATTAGTATTATAGTACCTACTTACTAGTTACTACTTAATATTAATATAAATACGGTGTATATTATTTCAAATATGCACTATTAAAGCTTAAACATATTTTCAATAACGTTGTCCTGAAACTATGTCTACTCATTGCATACAAAACTAAATTTGTACAGTTTAAGAAGAAAGAAAATATTTAGGTTTAATATTAAAATGTGTCTCGATTTCTTGTGTCTTTATAACTTATTATTTTTATTAACTGAGGACAGTCTATTTTATTATGGAGTATATTATTATAAAGTAACATTATATTTAACTGATTTTGTGGATTTTTTGAAGTTGATAATTTGAAAAAATCCAAGACGCCATTATAATATGACAAATAGATAGGTCTTTGAACATTACATATATTAAAATAGATAAAACGAAGAAAAAATTGTTGTATATATTGAGTATAATGAATGATAATATAGGTTTTTTAAGGCAACTGGCATATGCCCAATTTATTTAGGGCCTTATATCTAATTTTAACGATGTGATAATTGCTTTTTAATTTTTACATCAAAATATACAGCTGATTCATTTTGTTATATTTTAAACCTGAAAATAAGCACAAAAAATTATATATGTTTGTTACGTTTTTTATTAGAATACATTTTGTAATGTTACAAAAAGAATAGATGGTTTAGTTGTTTAAAGAATTAATTTACTTGTGTTATTTTGTACAAAAAAAAAACAGTCAAAACAAACAAATCAATTAATTTTTTCCTAGTTCCGTTTAAGTTCCAATTAAGTATGTAATAATTAAATTAATGATTTGGATAATGTTAAGTCATGTAAATACATTGTTGTTAATTAATGATTGTTATTGTAATAAAATTTATTTTCTTCTAAAAAATAAAAGTAACTAATTAAATAATTTAGCGTTATCTGTTTTAGAAACTATAATTTCTTTATTACACACAATTTAATATTTATTTGTTTTGAAATATACTAAAAATGAGCTTTTAACATAAATATAGTAACTCCATAGAAATACTGCTTATAATATTTACTTAATTTTGAATTAAAAGATACATGCATTGTTAAGTTTGTAAGTTTTCGATGTCACTAAATTAAAATTATTTATAATATTGAAACAATGCTTGTTCTTCAAATATAGCCTACACCAAGTAGAGTATTGGTTTATTGTTCAAATAACAATATGAAAGTGGTAGGTATGTTTATACTTTACATGAGATTATTCCACCATTTGGTAAACATTTTTTAAAATTTTTACTTTGTAATTATTCATATATTTTATACAGCGTGATACATAAAGTATGAGTTAGATAAAGTTCCTGAAATAAATAGTTGGTGGTTCTTATGTATAAAAAAAAATATTTTCAAAAAGAAAACCTACAACATTTTACCCATTTTCTAAGAAAATGAGTGTCTTATTCTTAATCAATCACCGAGTCTAATAATATACAAGTGCTATAAATATAAGTAAGATAAATAGTCGTAATAGACATTTATTACTTGTTAGTTATTGCGTTTTTGTTCAATAGAACTTATCAACTGAAATAACTTTATTTGTATTTTTCATTTAATTTTGTTTTTATATAGTTTTTTAAAAGAGGTATTAAATATATTCGAGCGTTAAATTAAATCTATTTTCTAATGATATGATTTCTAAAACTGTGTTTTTAATTAATATCGAATTATAAACACCACTGCGATGACTATTAGTAATAAAATTGAATTTTATAATAACAGTACATACATTTCTTAAAGAGAACCCAACATACTTTGAAAACAAAAGGGAGGACACACGGGTATGGATAATTGTTTAACATAGTATATTATATTAGCTGCTTAAATATATGTATGTTAGGAAACATCAAAAAGCTACAATAATTAATATATTGTTATTTTGCAATGGCCTAATATGAGCCCAATTTGACCACTCCGAGTACTCCTGGTGATTATTAAAGTGAAATCGACGAGAAGAGAAAATACTGTTTTAATATTACTAAAACTATAGTTTTACAACACCAATACAAATATATGACTGTTTAAAGACTTACCTCTATAACACAACGTGCGGTTAAATTACATAATACACATCTTAAATTATTTGATTTCAAAACGAAGCTAAAAAATAAAATACAATTTGAATTTGCTGTACAAGCACTATTTTGCTTACCTCAACTTAGTAGTACAGTAGTAGTATGATATCATATTATAAGATTGTGGCACTCGGACGGCGAATTTTTGAATTTCGCGGTTTTTTTTTTACGAATATTTAAAATATTATCCAGGTAAATTATTTAACAAAAAACTGGTGTTTCGTTAACGTCGTTGGATGTTGGTTATTTACCATTTTTTTACCGTAGGTATATTTAACTATTAAAAGTAATTATCAACGTTTTTACAAAAAATGTTTGGTGCGGGGGGTCGGCAGTTGGCCGAAAAATGATAAGGGTTCGATTTACAATAATTCTGACAAGACGGTGTTACCAACATAATACAATTCTCCAAAAATGACAAATATTGTAGTGTTTGAAGTACGAGTAGAACTGTACAATACAATGTGTTCCTCGCATTCGTATCATGTTATTTGGTAATTTCATCGTTCGTATCATATTATTTGGTAATTTTTGTTTAGGTTGGCTGCACTGTATCGATGGCATCGATGTCGTCCGCGGCCGGTTGTACCGAAACCATATCTATGTCGATTACCGACTTAAGATGGCAGATATTTCTTTGTAGTACAAGAACATTTTTCTGTCGTTCATTTCCGACGAACACGGTCCACGGTGAACCAACTCAGAAATTATAATAACCAAAAAAATCTCAATTTTTTCAAGATATTTCTACTTTCCACGGTACTTTGTAAGTATAGCATAATATTTCACGCAGCGATAGATCTTTTACCTAAGAGTAGAATTAAATAATTTTGCATTTGCCGTAATATCTAACATATTATTATTGTTTTAATAACGCATAACGCACACAAAATTACACGTCCAGTAATGGCGTCGATTACATTATTGTCTCGATATCAATTTCGTTGTAGTTTTTTTTTTTTTATAGTTGGCTAAATTAAAATGCGTCCTTTGAAACGGTAGGTAATATAGTTTGAATATACAATTTAAATAATTATTATGTTTTGTTGCCGTATATAAATTGGACCGAATAACAAGTCAATCTCGGTGAACTTTCAAAGTATTATCACAGATTAGTTAAAATTATCTAACGTGTGGTATTATATTTTACAATTTATTAAGTGTAGAATTAATAGTTTATTTTTAACAAAACCAAATTATTATTTTTTTTTTATAATATATTGATAATGCTGGATTTTGTTTTTTGTTTTTTTATGTCAACACATTGACATGCTCTGAGATAAAAAAAAATAAATTGTGTCTAAATAAAACTACTTACCTAACCGCCTACGTTCAATCCCCTTAAGTAATACCGGAAGCTAGTACATGTTAAAGGAATTTTTTTTTCTTATAGGTTTTAATACAATTTAATCGTGTCACCTTGTTTTCAAGATAATTTATAAAAGTTTAAGAACGAAAAAAAAATTAATAACTAGCGGGTCGACGTCGCCTTAAGCATATTCGCCTCGAAGCGATTATTTGAAAGTGATTTTATCACTTTCAGAACACAATAGTTATTGCCGTTTAATTTTTTTAAATTTATGTTTTTTTTTCCCCAGCCGTTGACATTGCTGTAATCGTTTTCAAAATGGCTCAACGCGTTTGCTGTATGGGAACAATGTTGAACGGCGTTATCGGCCGCGGGAGATGGTCGAGTTTTCGCGGCGCCGGCCAAACGTCGTTGACTGGCAACCGTTTGGCGTCCAAATACTTGGTCGCCAAATTCTGCACGACGCAGACGCAGCCGCAGACGCCGCAGCCGCCACCCTCGAAGAACCAGTCGCCGCAAAGCATCACCGTTGAAAACGCCAGAAGCAGTCGCGGCGACGGCGGTGGCCCGTCGTCGAGTCAAACTGGCGAAGATAAATTCCGCGAGCACTTGAACTCGATGGCGGCCGTTTTCCCCAGGCTCCAGAGTCGGCTGCTGTCCACGGATTTCCAACGGCTGGACACCGTGCCCACGCAACTGTTCTTCTTCACGATAGTCACCTCGGTGCCGATGATGTTTGCCGGCGCGCCGTACGTCGGCATGTTCGTGGTCGCGGCCAACGCCTTTCACGCGCACAACCGTCTGGCCAACGACGGCGCTCCGGCCACGGTTACCCGGCTGGCGTCCGCAATGGCGCCCGCGCTCCTGTGCGCGTCCACCTGCTTGATCGCCGTGCCCGCGCCCATTCCCGTGCTGCTCGTCGGATACGCCGCGAGTCGACTGGCCGACGACTTCCTGTCCCACGACCAGTATCCGCCGTGGAGGGACGCACTGGTATTCCTCGTCCTCGGCACCGGATCGGTGGGTTTGGCCTACGACTTAATCAAGGCCATCGGTCAAATTATATTGTGATTACCGCAAAGTTTTTTCTTCGTATAGTATCAAGTTTTCTTATCTAAACTAAAACGTTCAAATTTTTGATAATCTAAAAATTGTGTCTTGACGATATTTATATAGGTAATATATATATATATATATATTTAAAGATAAAAGTTTACCTTTGGTAACAATATGTTTATAGTACTGAATTTTTTTCACAAGTTTATTAAAAGAAAAATACAATTACTTATTATAATTTGTCTTTTTTTTTTGTTTAGTTTAGTTATTATCGTTATACAAAGGTTCAGTTACATTATACTGTGTTAATATAATAGGTATATACGTGACAATATGTTGTTTTTTTTAAATATTTAAAAACAAATTTCAAATTTTTTATTATATATAATAATATTGTCTATTGGCAATCGATGGAAAACTGTCGACGCTGCGGTGTCTTTAAATTTTTTAATTATTAAAATGTATTCATATTATGTAAATATTTTTTAAGGTGTTTAAAGAAAAGGAACAATTTCCAAATAGTTTTTATTATTTATAATAGTATATAATTGCATAGAACGTTTTTATATGGTTATATAGCTACTTATTTTTTAAAAATTATAAATGTAGTAATAAGTGTCCATAATAATATTTTTCTGAACATAATAATAATAGTATACTTACCATAATATGGCCAACCAGAGCTTTAAAATAAAGTGGATAATATTTAACAGGTATTGATAGTTTTTTTCAACAGCCCTTGTACAATACACAAACACAAATTCTAATCGACTCTGAAGAGGGTTAATAATGTATAATATACACATATATATATATATACTGAGATCTGTTCTTAAAGATTTACTACAAAACATATAAATATTCAAAATATATTTATAACCAGTCGGTATTTTTGTTGAATTAGGCCTTTTTTACATTTTTTATAGCGTTTAAAATGTTATGTTCACTTACTATTCAATTACCTATTAGAATTTAATAAATATTTAAATCAAAGGTATTTGGTCATGTGGACATCTTGAGATACCTGTCCAATGAAAAATTCATAATATGATATTGTACTGTTAATATTGTGTGCATTAATGCACTAGGCAGAGGATCAGAGGAACGCATGGACTAAATGAAACAATTGAAGAAAAAAATGTATACCTGTTTTAACATTCAAATGTGAAATAATAGTTTTGTGTGTGCTATCTATTGTTTTGTGTTATGTTGAATCTCTTAATTCACATTACAGCTATGACAATAAACCGTTTTTTATTATGTTTAAAATACTTGATTTATGAATGAAATATGGGTTTATAATTTCATAATATATTAAACAATACAACACAACTAGTCCACTACAATAATTTGTCTTAGAAGTGACAATTTTGAAATGATTGTTTTTTTTTTATACAGCAAGTGACAAAAAAAATTCAAAATCTACATACTTTGTAATGTATATATGAAGAAAAAAAAATATTTAGATCCAAATGAATAACACATGATAGTTACAAATTCGTTGGTTTTGAACTTGTAAACAAAAAATCAATTAAAACCAAATTTGTTTTGATACACTTAAATATATATATATATATAAATTTATATTATACTTTCAAACAGATAAGGTTTCTAAAACGAAAGAGCTGCCGTTATTCGGATCACCGTAGTTGAAGTACAGTATTCTTATCGGCGAGGTAAGAATAGAATTTGTTTAATGAGCAAAAATTTGTTTCACTCCTTCGCAAACATAAGAAAGTGATCTTTCTTCAAACGGTTGTCACAGCGTTTTCTTTGAACCTCGTTACTGGGCCAAATGCTTGTCGTCCATCCAGAAACAAGAGGTTTATATAATATGTAGGTACTCAATTTGTATTTTAACACTCACTGTAAATAAATAACCAGGAAGATATGGAAACATTTTACTTGCTAAACACGGTTATCGACACCACAGAACCCGATAATAGACTCGAGTCGCTTTTAAAAATCTACACAAAGACGTGAAAACGACAGTAAGTTAATTTCTTTCAAGCTGATAATTTGGATGTAACAAATAGTTGTAATTCAAAAAAATTATTTCTAACAGCCAAGTATTGTATAAGTATAGTATATATATATACTTATAAATGTAAATAACTACGAGAGCAAAACAATTGTATACGAGTAAAGATGACGTAGCGAAACTTATGTATGTAAATAATGTAAATTCAATTGGCAAGAGCATGTGAGTATAATGTGGACAGTAAAAAAGCATTTAGTACTAGTGTCTGGCTAACTCTGAAACAAATTTCACATTAATCGCCACGTTCTGCAAATTTTTGTTTTTTTCCAGTTCATCTTCTCTCTTTTGATTACTTGCAATCATATTGCGTTGACCCGCTCTTTCCGGTTTAGCTGAAATAATTTAAAAGTAGAAAATAAATAACCATTTATTAAATGGATATCGAATAGAATTTTGTTTTCTATGAACCCGTTAGGGTAATACGACTACACGACAAGCTACATTTGTCTGTTTAAAATCATCTTTTAAAAAAACTTTAAAGGCTCAAGCAAGGTTAGGTACTACTATTGTTTGTATCCTACTAATGTAATTATATATAATAAAATAAATGTATATTTGATTGTCTCATTTGGACAATCGGCGGAATCTAATGGAATTTTTTCCAGATGATATTTTAGCTTCCATGCGATAGCTGAAAAGGTATTGTATTTACGAGTGTTGTTATTTTTATATGTTTGTGTCTGTACCGACGACAAAATATACCAATTAGTTCCAAATTTGTATAGAATATTCTTAAGACACAGTTGACAACCGACAAACGTTGTCAACCTAAACAATTATCGTTACAATTATACTTTAAGACTATTTACTTCGTATAAGACAGTCGTCATTTCTGTGGAGAGCCTGCGGTTAAATGCCGTCAAATATCACCATAGAAAATGGACCACCGATTCAGCTCGGGTTCCTCGAATTATGTAGGACATCCCACTAGTGGATACCGCCTCCGACTTGACACCTGCTCCGAGGCCATTAACTTTGCAGCAAGTTTTGACCTCGGAGTGCAGTAATTATAGTTTGTTTTTCACGCGTCGCGTCTCTGAATTCAGCAGTCTAAAAATATACAAGCAAATATTAATTTAACGTAATATTAGTGATTACGTGTCTCGAGGCATTCGGCTAAGATATATATTGAAATATACTTCTTGACGATTGACATCTATTAATTGATTCATTTCTTCCATTAAAACTTGCATTCTGGTTGCTTTTTCTTTTTCTTCTGCTTTTCCTCTGGACGAACAATAATATGACATTTTTACAAGTGTTGTGTGTGTGACGAGCTGACACGATTGTTATAACAATATATTTTACAGTTATTGAATTACAATTAATATTAATTTAACTTTAAATCGTAGTATTATTACACCTATAAAGAAAAAATGAACTGTTAGTAGAGATAATGAGATAAAGTTTGATAACAGTGATGTTATTATGATAAAAAATAATGGCGGTCGGGTTGCTGCCACTTTTCCCAAATTGCATACATCTCAATGTCTACTTTGCCTATAGAAAATTAGGTGTTATGGTAAACTGCAATGGTAAACTATAGGTAAACTGGTTACTAATGAAAAAACGGTTATTAGGACAATATTGTTTGTTGGATTAATGTGGTTTTTGTTTGGAATGGTTGTATCCCATGTGGGGCGGCGACCCTTCTTTGATAATGAAGGTATGTCAATGAATTTATTATAAATTTGAACCTTGTTTTCAGATTTTTCCACCCAATTTATTTCCATATACTAATACAATATAGCCGGCTTTGCCATAATCACTTTGAAACTATAGTTGAAGTCAACCGCGCCATAATAATATTATGCAATGTAGACACTATCGGTAAACAAACGTTATCAATATTGGGCTTTTATCATGTTGCATAAAATATTGCTTGTAAATATTATGTCTGTAATTTCATCTTTTTGCGTTAAATCTAAGACATATGCGAATAAAAATAAATATAATAATTTTTGTTTGGAACACAGAGTTGTTTAAAATCGGTACAATGTTATTTTATTTGTACAAAAGTATTATAGTTAAAAAATAAACAAAACATTTGGGGCCATCGCCGACAATATAAGCATAGATTAAATATACAATCTATTCCGTATAATATTGTGTATTTAAATTTTAATCTATGATATAACATTTCGTAGGAATCGCAAACTTTTTCCATAAGGTCTCTGCAGCTCCTTAGGTGTGTGACCGGCGCTGTCAATATTTTATAGGACCTCCGTGGTTTTATCTACGACCGCGGTTACCGCGGTTGTGGTTAATGCATAATAACATAATAACAATATTATAATGATAATAACAACTTGGTCAACGTCTCGTCGCGTCACACACCACACACACACACACACAACAGTTATATTGTTTTTTTTACTCTTCCCGATCGCTCCAAAGTCTGTTGGATGTTAAAAGTCTTCGTTTTGGCCACATCGAATTTCACAGTTATTAGGTTGTTTGTCTATGTAAAAGAACTGCGGTGCACGTCGATCGATCGCACTGAGATACACACCAGTTACCAGTCCGTTTCACTCTGGCACATTTCTTATTGGACAACAATGTAATCGTTTAGCAATTTCGACGTTCACAACAAACGAGTAGGTGTGTAATTTGCGAAAAAATGTTTACTACGATATGTTTTTTTTGGCATTGAATAAACTACACTCGTACTTTGTTGTTAACCGTGTGAGTATTGAGACTAAACCTGAACCACCTACGTTTGCACGTAAACTTCGAACCGATCATCATTCGACTTGAGACGATTCAGACTAGAGCCTATACGTATGTATGTGTGTAGTTTTGTTTACTAATTTTCAAATGTAATTCGTTTCGCCTAGTTTGCGACAATCGACTCGTCTACGACTCGGGAATTCAAATTTGATTTTATAAATACGTCGACAAAAACTCACTTTGGTTACGATCGGTGAAATTTGGTTTTAATTGCGCGATTGTGTAAACACGTTAACCGACATTTGCCCGTGTTTTAAATTAAAATACTATTTAAGAAACGAGCAAATTAAATTTACATCGCTCGTTATTTTATACAGTATGACGAACAGTAACAACTCAAAAATGTTGATCGACGAAGAAAACAACGGAAATGTTTCGGCCAAGCTTGGTAGGATTCAAGACAAACATGTTTGGAAATCGTTGAGGACTCATATATTATCACGCAGAGAGAAAAATAAAAAAGGTTTGTCACGTATTGTTACAATATTGTTATTGATATACCAGGTGATTGGTAAACTACAATAAAACATCGACTACAGTATGACAAATTGAAAAATAATTAAATTTTCACTCGGTCACTGTAAACATGTTAATTTACTCTTTTTCACTATTACGCATCACTGGGATAATATATTGTGTAACATTTAGTTGTATTTCATCCTCTTTAATTTATTTGTTCTTCAAATATTAATGTTATATTAAAATATATTCTGTTGGTCGCTTTTATACGATAAGAGTTTTTTAAATATTTGGTACTTTGTAATTTATGGGAACACATTTTTTAATTAACGTTAAATAGAACAAGTTTGTACGAGAATTGTATTTTCAAAAAAAAAAAATTTTGCTTAGAAAGGAGTATTAAAATTATATTTATAACATTTTCTGCGTGTCAACTTAAATATTGCGTTATTTCTTAAAGTTATTTTAACATTTGTTGTTGACAAGACTTTTATGTTTCAACTTGAGATTCTATTTTATTTTTTTACCTTGTTCTATGGTTAAACTTTACTAGTTGTGATTAATAGGATATGTTCATAAATTGTATGTGTTGTCGGTTCGTTTAGTATTATTAGCGCCCACTCCCCCCCCCCCTAAAATAAATCCTAGCTCTGCTACTGTTGATAACACTCTGATTTTACCAAATTATCTCAAATTGATCAAATTAAATTTTCATTACCTCAAATGATAAAAAGTAGTTTTTAGTTTCATGTTAAAATTTGTTTATAGAGTTAACGTAATTTTTAGTGTATTAGAAATCGACTATTTGTTATTTTTGGTGAAATGTCGAATAAAAAATTGTTGATATTATTTAACAGCGGAAGCCGAAGCTGAAGTGTTGAGAAAAAAGAAATGTGTCGAGTTTCAACAAATGGAAGAAAATAAACTGTCTTTGGCGCAAATTAATGGTCGTTTGACCGCGTTGAAAGATAGACGCGACGAACTCGAGGAGGAAAAACGTGCACTTTTGAACCAAGTCCAAACGGCCGATGACGCTATGGCCGCTTCTTTAGTCGTGCCCAAGTCCGAGTTCAATTGGTATTAAGAAATTATTACGTAGTTTTAATTTGTACGACCGATGTAGTAATTTCTATTTTTTTTACCTTTACAGTGAACCCTTAAACAACAAACTAGTGTTAACGAATAATATTAGCACGGTCGTGTCGCATCATCGATCGACGACACTTCTTCAACAGCACCAGCATATTATTAGGCAACAAACGACGATTACTGCAGAGTCGGGCGTTGGGTCGCCCAGCGGAAGTAACAGCTTGAACTCGGTGCAACAGCCTTTGATGTTGCACAATTCAAACGCCGGCGGCGCCAATAATCAGACATTGTTGGTTTGTTCGCCGGCAGCGATTAACGCTGTTGCCGCAAACAACCAAAATAACAGTGCGACGCGCTCGCCAATGGGTTTATCAGCTTCGCTGTCCAGCACGATGACTATGTCGTTTACAAAAGTTTCATCGCTCTACAGCAGTACCACTCATTTACTAGCGCCGGTAAGTTGTTAATTTATTTTCGACAACAATCGTTTTTTTTTTATATATATATTTTGTACTCGTTTACACAGAACGTAGGGTCGAATAATAAACTAGGAAGGACGCCATCGCCACAACCCCCGGCCATTCAACAACAAACCTATCAACAACAACAACAACAACAACATCAACAACAGCAACAACAAATCGTTGTTCCGTTTCCTACTTACAAACAAATGAACAATAGCAGCGGCGGCAATAGTATTATGAACTCTATGTCTACGCCGAACGTAGTCAACAATATCAATCCGTCCATAGCCGCTGCAAGTAATAATAGTTATTCGAGTGAGTGGTTTTACTTAAGATTTATAAAACTTAAAAAAAAAAAAATACCACAATACATAGCAAAAATACTTGATAATTATTGACTTAATCTTAAGAGTTTATCGTGTATTTACGTGACCCAAAAGACGTAATAATTTACTACATTTTCTGCATCTATTTTACCATTAGAAATGTTGTCATTGGCTTTTTCCAAAGTGTACTTTCATATAGTTTTTTATTTGAAATATGTTGTTACAAAACATTGTTGATTATTTTCAGTGGAAAACTTAAATAGGCGTGGGAGTAGAGATGAAACCCCGTCATCGTTCAATAGGAATGTTTTGATGTGGAATAACAGCAACAACAACCCAAACAGTAAGAGAAAATAATTATTAATGTTGAATATATTATATAGTAAAGTAAAAATAGTGGTGAAAAATCAACACTAATTTATTCTATTTGTAATATTTTAAACGGCGTTCAAAACGTTACCAAAATTACACGGGAACAAATAATACTATTGTTTTGTTCCCGATGTAAATTTGGCTACATTTTCAATGCCGGATTTTAAAGTTTATTAACATTACATAAAGTAACAACTTGTAAACCTGTTTTAATATTAAAATTCTCATTATAGAAAACAATCAACCCAACGTCAGCATGTACGGATCGTTTTATCAACCTTCTCCCGGCGCGGCGGTCAACTATTGTGTCAACAACGGCATTCCTTCGTCGCCATCATCGTCGTCGTCGTCTGTCAACACGGTGTACAGTTATTCCGGGCCGCCTCCGCCGTTGTCGAGGACGGACTCGTCTGGTATGGGAAATTTAATGGTGAGCGCGTCGGCCGGTGAACACGGAGGCCAATTATCGAAATCCATCTCCTCGCACCAACAACAACAACAACAACATCATCATCAGCCTCATCATTTGGCCCACTCGAATCCGCCCATGTACATGAGTCCGGGGATACGTAATCAAACCAGCAACCATGCTTGTACGTGCTCGGGTCAAATTCATTATGTTTATTATCCATAACAATTATTGGTTTGGCAAAATTAACGTTCTTTCGCTTACTTTACTAGACCATCCGAAGCCGCCACCGCATAACCTTGCAGATATAAAAATGATACCGCCGACGTCGGGCTATTATCAGCAACAACCCGGAAGAAATATGCACCCGTCCAGCGCCGGCATCTCACCACAATCTCCACATCAAATGGTAGCGTTACGTTATAAGTGTCGTTATTTTTTTTTCAACTGGTCCAACCGTCGAGTCTATATGATTAGGGACTTGGCGGTCGGACGTGTCGACTAAAAAATTACCCTATATAATATGACGTATATTTAATCGAATAAAATTGTTTGTTTCACGCCAAAAGCAATCGCAGAAATCGCATAACGTGTATATGCGTCAGCCGTCGGCTTCATCGGCTTCTCAACTTTCACCAGTCATGTTGCAGTCGTCACAACACGTAAGATATTTTCCCAAAGACGATAATTAGAACTATTATATTATTATACCTATGGATTTTCTTAAGACAATAAGAATTTTTTTTTTTTTTTATAATTAGGGATCGTACTCCACTTCTACGAACTCTGGATATTCAAACAAATCTCCTGGTCCTGCTATTTCCTCGGCCGACATGGCCAGGTATCAACACCAATCGCAACCTCCGTCGTCGAGGGACATGAACAACTAATTTTATGAAACACTTCCCCGACATACGACAACAACGACGAAAGAGGTCGCCGTCGTTTAGGCGAAATAATATTTAAAAAAAAAAAAAATTATATTATTATTACGATTATCGTTTAAGTTTAATTGTGTGACGCAAAATGTGTTCTATATTTTTTTTTCATAACTATTTTTTCGTCATTCTTCATAATTTTTTTTATTTTAACTCATTCATTATATAAGACAACTTTTATACATAATAAAATTTAGTATGGGGTAATTTTAAGTAATTATTATCTATTACACAATTGATGGTATTTTTTTCGATGATATGAAAAAAAACGGAAACATTATTATTGACCATCGACGACTCGAATACAATTAACAATAAGTGTTTTTTTTTTACAATAAATTATTTGATATCGAATAAGATGATTGCTGATATAGTTTTGCTTTTGATTAGTTTTATTTCTCATAATGTGTAATACTGCGACAACTATTGTATTTTTATTTAATTATGGAAAAACAATCTACACGGTCGATTGTGATATAATATTCTATGATTGAAGTTTTCTTTATTTAATTAAAAGCCAAACAATAGTGATTAACATTTGATATTAACCAAGTCCGATAATAAAAAATAATAATCTTGTCTGAAAGTCTTAAGAAGCGAATTTGTTAACCAAATTTTCAAAACCTAAATATTTACGACTAAAATAAATGTAAAATCGATAGTTTGTTGTTTTTATTATAGAAACTGCCTAAACGACTTGGTTTATGTTTAAAATAAAACAAATTAAATCAGTTTTATATTATTGAATACTTCTGAAAACCAAATGGAAACAAATAAGTTTAACACGCAACATGAATTGGTCATTTTATCAATATTTTTAGGATCAAATATTCATATTTCATAATTTTAAATAATCTACCATTGACTATTTATTTCAGTAAACCGATACACTCGACTTATGTTGTAATTGCAAAATTTTCAAATTTATTGTACAATAATTATGTTATACTTGACAGTTTACTGATATTGAAGAAACAAAATCAATTGAAAACATTTCAGCACATTCCAAAGCTACAATATTAATGTCTTTTGGAACGATGTAAACGTTTAGTGTCAATTTAAGTTCAAATCAGCTAAGCTAGCAGAATATCGTAATATTAATTATTTTGTGGTAATAACAAATCATGAATGACATTTTAGCTTGGAACAAGCCACATTGATTTCAGATTAAAGATATGAATGCATCAAAGCTAAAAATAAAAACGTTACTTCCAAAATACCAATACTTCTTGTTACCGCATCGAAACTAAAAGAAAATGTTAGCGGATATAATAACTAAAAAAAAAAATTCTTTTTCTAGAGCCCGAAGGAAGTATTATAGGAAGTAAAGAAATTAATAAAGTAACTCTTGACCATAAAAAATAATACACTCCGTATGTGAATACGTATTTCGGCAACAATGTTGTCATCTTCAGCGCTAATGACAGGCCAGAAGTTGAAGATGTCAACATTGTTGTTGCCGAAATGCTAAGAGTGTATTATTTTTATGGTTAAAGGGTTTAAGTAGTAATAATTTCTCCACTATATATATAATTTATATAAATATACATATAACCATAAGTTGCTTTTTAAGTTTTCCCTGTATTATAGGTACCGTGCAACATCAAAAAAAGTGAACATAGTGGCTATTGTACGAAAACGGAGACCGAAAAATGACAATAATTCTTATGAACAATCGACGAAAACCCAAAATCTTTGTAAAAATCCAATATTTGTATTCGAAAAACGCTCACTTTTATACCATATCAAGTTTCGACGTCGACCCAAATGATAAGTGATAACACATAGTCGACGGCTGGCCGGCGCTGGAGGTAACCGCAAACTGAAGAGCGGTCATGGCATGCGGTAACCAAAGAGGTTATAACTCTTACGTTATCACAATAATATGGGACCGCTGTTATCAAAACTGGACGTTTGATATTTTAGCCATGTGGTTTCATTGATCGGCAATCGTTATTCGTCAACCGTCTTGTTACTTGTTTTCTTGTTTACACTTTAGTCTTTACTCGTGAATTTTAATAATAATAATTTAACGTTATAATATTTTTGAATCGTCCAATATGGATCAAGACGACGTATGTAACCGTTTAGTTTTCATCAGTTAAGCCGTCCCGACTTGCTATAAAAGATTTTTTGATTTGTTTCAGGTTGTTTGGTCGATAATCAAAGACACATTTTGTTCGTTTAAAATAAAGTAAGCGCAATCAGACTCGTGGCGCAGTTTCAATTTTATGTGAAATGTGTTATTCGTAACTAACAATTTTTTTTCCAGAACGGATAATTCTTGTTTTTGCAAAAACGAATACAACGTATCTGGATTGTGCAACAAAACTCATTGCCCGTTGGCCAACAGCCGATATGCAACCGTAAGAGAAGATAAAGGTATAATATACCTGTATTTGAAAACGGCCGAACGGTGAGTGTTCTATTATTTGGCGTCCACCCCGATGAACGGTACTAAATTATTATTGCTTTGTTTTTTTAGGTCAGTTTACCCTAATAGACAATGGGAAAAAATTAAACTATCCAGGAACTTCCAGAAAGCAATAATGCAGATAAACGAAAACATGCTTTACTGGCCGGGACCTTTAAAATCCATGTGCAAGCAACGTTTTGTACGGATAACACAGTACATAATAAGAATGCGTAAACTAAAACTAAAAACACAGTGAGTCGATGTTCTATAATATTATTATATGCTGTAATTGACGTACAAATACAAGAATGTAATTGGACTTAAAATATTTTAGGAGAGAATTGGTCTCTATGCCGAGAAAAGTGGAAAAGCGAACTAAAAGACGTGAATACAAAGCCGAGATTGCTGCTCGTTTGGACAACGTAATAGAAAAAGAATTGATCGAAAGACTTAAAAAAGGAACGGTATGTATAAAAGTACTCTGTACGTTAGTCTTGAAACTCGACAGAACATTTTTAAATTACTAATTACTATTTATGAAGATAAATCATAATATATAAAAAAAAAATGATTAGGTACTTGATACAAACAAACAAATAGTACACAACTTTTTGAAGTTCAAGTATAAAATACAATTGTAATGTATTAATTAGAGACATTTTAAATGAAAACAAATAGTATGTAATTTACTTTAGTCTTTACACTGATAACATTTGATTCGTCAATGGAGAAGACTTTTTTTTACAATCTCCAGTATTTCTTTAAAATCAATACCATCCAAAATATTTTTCTCCATAGACATCAGCATGAATCAACATGGTCTTGATTTTAAGAGGATCGTAGACGATTTTGTTTTATTATTTTAAGCTTGCCGAATGCTCTTTCACAGTGAACTTGTGTAACAGATAGTGTTAAGACAAATTCAACTGCAGCATACAAGTTACTACATGCTGGTGAATGCATTTTTAATTGGTATATTAATTTATGTAAGCATATTAAACATGATTTTTTTTATCATGATTACTATCGATAGTTTTTGATTTGTTGCACCCTACAAATAAAAATATAAATTTATATTAGACAACTATTTAAAATGAAAGTTTTTTTTTTAAATTTATATGAAGTTTTATTAAAAATTTATTTAATTGGGTCAACCGTTACGTAGGTAAATCATAAATGAAATAAACATAACTAAGTATACATTTTCTGTAAGAAAATATTGAGAATATTTAGGCTACACTTTATTTTCTTGTTTTACACTATATTAGGTTGTTTTTTCAATTGAATTACATAATTCATACATTCATTTTTATTATTATGTTTTATGAGTTTTATTAAAAATTATTGAATTATAAAATCTGCAAGTCGGTGAATTTGTTGGCACTTGGCTGACTAATAATATAATAACGAGTACATGAACAAAACTCATATATCATGCGATACGTAGGTAGCCAAACTTGTAGATATAGAATTGAATCTACTATTTAATATTAAAATAGTACTTAGGACCATATAAACAATATAATATAGTCCGCCACTGCTGTAAACTATTGATATAAAAGTATAATATATATTTAGTATGGTTTAGTACGGACTGGCAACATCACACTTCTCTCATCCCGTGCCCTAAGGTTAATTAGCTCTAACTAACAAAAATGACTTGACGATTACATTCTTTTTATTTTATTTTATGGAAATAGAGATGCTTAAATGGTGTGTTATTATGACCTAAAAGTATGAATTTTTCTGAGTATGATATTCATGATAATATGATAAAAAGCCACTGCTTAAATATGTTCTGAAACTGATTGAAGTACACATTTAAAACAAATTGCTTCTGAAACTTGTGTAACTATTATTTAAACTAGCGCATCTAGAATTTATGTTAGATGAAGTGCAAAAAATAAAAGGAAGTTGAAACGGTAATTTATTAACTTCCAAAATAAGAAAAAAAATTTAATTTAAACATATTTAATATTGTTTATAAATCTTCGTGGTTTGTAATATTCCATTGAGAGTCTGAATTAAGTTCTTTGCATTTTGGTCCAATCATAGCTTTTGCAAAACGTTCGTTAGAAAAGTATAAGTTTGCTGAATTTATTATGTCTTCAACTGTTACACCTAGTACTTGCATTCTGTGTTTTTGTCTTGTATCTTCATCCATGTCGTATAAAAAGAAAGCGTTGCCTTTAGCCATAGGAGCTATTGGGTGATCGATGCCTTGAAAAACAGCTAGTTTAGCCTCGTTCAACTCCTCTATTGTTACACTCCTCTTGCTCATCCAATCACATACTGTGTCGAAGGCTTCAAATGTTTTTGCTGGTTTCGGATCTCTATACGAATACATTTGAATAGTGCCAGAAGTCGATATAGAAGCGCCGGCTCCGTAAGCTCCATTTTTTTCTCTAACTGTGGGTAATAAATATTTAGAACTCAAATATTTGCAAAGCACTTTAAGAGTAGCATAATCTTCATGAGTGTATGGGACACCCGGAAGAGCTTTTGCACAATGGTTAACCGAAAACGGTAACACATGATGGAAACATTTAATATCGTTATCGTTTTGTTCGACTTTACGGTATTCATTTTGTAAATTCCATTTGCCGTTGATTGTGCCGATAAAGTTTTTCAAGCTGTCCACTGCTTCAATATTGTCATCTACAATAGTCAATGAGCATTTCATTGTGTTTTTGTTTAATACATGTGTACCGATTTCTTTCAATTTGCTCAATATCGGTGACAAATCTTTCATTTGTGATGTTTCTTTCATTAAACTAACGTATTGAAGCCCTCCGTTTGATTCACGTTGAGCGTCGATTGGATTTATACCGGCAGCTGCACACAACATTGCATACATGTGCCCACTGCCGGATACACTATTTGCTAGGCCACTTGCTTCTTCTTGTACGAGAATTTTAAACCTGTTTTCGTCCTCGAAAATTAACTCAGAAAAAATCTGTTCCCACAGATTAAACATATCTTTTACATTTTTATCTAAACAATAAGAGTTTAAAACAACTGCTTCTTTCATAGTGAACACTTCACTGGGAGAATCTACAATAGTTTGAGACACTCCTAGACCGCCAGTGGATTTTCTTATCAACTGATCAAATTGTTTAAAGTTTTTAGACTTGGTGCCCATTCTAGTAGCTATGTTACAGAACAAAGGAATGAATTGTTTCAGATCTTTAGGAACGTGTAATGTATTCAATAGACTTTTGAAATAAGTCACTTGGTTGGTCGGTTGAGGGAATATGAAGACGGGCGTTTTGTCAAACTTTTCTTTTTTGAACAATACAGAGTCTGTTGTTTTTTTCAAATCATCAACACTTAAAGTTGGCAAGCATGAAGCATCTTGTTCTGCGTCTTGTTCTTTGCGCAATTCAAGGCCTTGCTGATAAATATTATCCTTATCTGCATCTGATAGTGAAGCCAATTTTTCTTTTAATAAGTTTGCTTCGGTTTTTTTTCTCATTTCCTCGTAGCTTCCGTCGGGTGACATTGTTATGATGAGTTTATGTTTGTTGTTTAATAAATATTTATCCACCAGTAATTGTAGATAATTCGAATTTTCAGCCATGTTCTTTCTAAAAATTCCAATTTTTTCACTTACACTCATTGTGTTCATAACGTTACCTTCGTGGTTCCAAACCGGCATTATACCGTACAAGAGATTCAACCCAAAGTTTGAAGTTTGATGTCTCATTGACAATTCCACTGAATGCAGAATATTTTCTATGTCTCGATCGTCAAAACCGTTTTCGATTGCCGACTTAACGGTTTCTTCGTATACGGACTCTACGAGTTCAAAGTTGGATTCGTTTAACCCTTGAAGACCTACAGCGAAAAAAGTGTCTTTGGTTTGGTCTGTAAATCCCGTGGTAGAGCTAAAATCCGTTCCAATGTTTGGCTCTATTAGAGATTTGTAAAACTTAGCGTTTGGCCCATTCAACAGTAGCCTCGAGAGTATGGCTAACTCGAACGTTTCTTGTACGTCGGTAATATCACTCCACAAAGTTCCAATGCTCAACGATGACTGTTTGTCTTTAGGCATCATAGGATCTTGCCTGCACGAAACATGATAACGTCTGGACGTGGTCCATCGGTCTTCGTTCGGCACTGCAGTCTCGTCTTTGACGGTTTTATCCGAAGCGTATTCAAGCAGGTATCTTTCGTTTAAAAACTGCAAATGATTTTCCAAACAAAAGCTGCCGTACGAGTAAAAACGCGCGTTGCTCGGATGGTAATATCTATCGTGGAAATCTACAAGGTCGCAGTGAGACAAAGACGGTATCACATTCGGGTCTCCACCGGAATTCACACCATACGTGTTGCTGGGCAATATTTGATTCAGGAACGTCTCGTTGTATATTTGTTGGTTGTCCGAATAGACGCCTTTCATTTCGTTGTACACGACGCCTTTTATTTCTATCGGCGAATTTTTATCGTCGACCAGCGCGTGCTCTAGGCGCCATCCTTCTTGGCGAAAATCCGATTCTCTCAGCATGGGATTCAACACTGCGTCCAAATACACGGACACGAGATTGTAGTAATCCGAATGATTTTCAGTGGAAAACGGATAAAACGTGTAGTCGGGCGCGGTCATTGCGTTCATGAAATTGGCCATGGACCGATTGAGCATTTTAAAAAACGGATCTCGACATGGAAAATGTCGGCTTCCGCACAACGTGGTGTGTTCGAGTATGTGTGGCAGGCCATTCGATTGTTTCGGCGTGGTACGAAATGCCACACTAAAAACGTTGTTCGTATCGTTTCGGTCAATGTGTAAGTAGTCTGCTCCTGTATTGACATGCTCCAGACGTAAAGCTGTTAGCCGAAAGTCGCCGATCGGTTTTACTTCTTTGACGACAAAACCTTCTACTTCTTGTCCAACTCGCAAGCTGGTGTTTTTTTTCAACGGCTTGGCTTCTAACGCGCTTAAAGCTCTGGCGTTGAATAGTCTTTTCGAGAATGACTTTGCAAGCCTCAACATTATAACAGCTACAATATATTATTGAACACTGAAACACATTTTTAAATGAATGCATGGGGAATTGTTGTTTTTGAGGTGGGCAACATCATTGTGTATAATAAGCTCTTCCCAATTTTTAGATTTGAAATCTTTTGGGTTAATATTTTAAAATTTAATACTTACGGACGACTTTTAGTAATAACCGTGGACGAAAATACTGAAATAACGACGACGGTGAAATATTGTAATAATGATCTACAGACACATTTCAATTTACTAATTCCATTAAAGATCAAGTTTATTTCTTACTGAACGGCCAATCGACGATTGATAGCACAGAAATGAGAACAACAATTTGTTATGTTTCTATGGTTCACAATTCACATTTATTTTTCGTATAGACTATAAATAATACTATTACGGATTATAAAAAATATTTCATGCATTAAATAGTAAGTGAAAATTAATGTTCAGACAATTATTAGCTTTTTTTTTTTAGCGTGAATTATTGATTTCCACATAGTTTACCTACAATGTCTGAATTTTGCAAAGTTAAAACATTAAAACTACAAATTAGGTCAAAAAATAATTTTGAAAACCCCAAACAGATGGGTACTTGATAGTGATCATATATATTTATTGGTAAATCATCCTGCTAAATGAAATAATTAAAATATTCAAATAATGCCAATTTTAAAAACGTGAAATAATATATTATTAAAAAAATATATATAAAAACTATAGTTGTAACTTTCATTCTATGTAGTGATCATAAATGTACAGCTTTAAGAAAAAAAATGTGAAATAATTAATGTTTTAATTATTCGTACATCGGTATCGTATGTATGTGCAAGTTTACAAAACTAAAGCGTTAAGAGAAGTCGCTTAAGACACTGTATAATGAAAAAAAAAACTGTCAATTTAAATTAGGGTTGAGTATAGAGATTAGATAGGCACTAACAAATATTTTATAAATAACAAAAAATGAACTTCTACGGTGTAAGTTTTCCGTTGACCGCAGGCAAATTAATCGGTGACGACATAGGATAGCGGAGTCTGTAACCAATGGTAACAATAATAATTACTTATTGTATTAATTAAAGACAGAGTAGATAGAACGTAGCCATCAATCTTCTACACGAAGAGACGCATCGGTTATGATTTCATAAATTTCAATTAAAATTGTTTTATCTGTTTACAGTACGGTGACTTGTATAATATTAACCAGAGTGCATTTGAAAAAGCCTTAGAAAATGAAGGCGAAGAAGATGAAGAAGACAACGAAGAAGTAATATTATATTGAAAAAACTATTATAATACATTTTTTTTAATTCTTTAAATTTTGTTTTAGGACACCGAGTATGTTGCCGACGAGGAAGACGATGATATATCCTTTGACGAAAATGACGTTGAAGAAGATTTTGTCATGTCGGACGGCGAAGGTGAAATTGAAGACATCGAGGTAAACGTCTATAAAGTTGTTCATATTTTGTCGAATTTATATAATGATGAATTATTATTATTATGATTGATTACAGGATATGCAACCTAAAAATGCAACAAAGAAATCAATTGAGAAATGCAAAACTAGACCTCACCTTGAAATTGAATACGAATAACTTATGTTAACATACTATATTAATAATAACGAGAAAATAAAACCACAAATCAGAAGATTAGTTGCTGTACAATTTTTTTTTTTTTTTTATCTACTTAGTACCTTTTGTAAAATCGTTTTTACTCTTTGACGAGGATTTTTAATTACAAAATCAGTCGATCAATTAGTATAAGCAACAAAGGTATTGCAATCCTGTTTTTGATGAAAAGAGTGATAATACGCTAATAAAGTAAACTTGTTATATATAAATAAAAAAATTATTAATTTTATCGACCTACCCAGTTTGTTGTCGGATAAGTTAACGAGAGCTGTTTGATAACAGATCCACAGTTGTTATAAAATAATGAGAGATGTCAGTTTCACTAATCATCTGATATATTTTTCTTTAAAAGAATTTAAATTAAATTTCTTCTAAAAAGTTTAAAAATAAATATACAATTACGGACAAAAAAGATTATAAAAAAAAAAACGGTGACGTCGTATCTTATTTAATAAAAACTTAAAATTGTTTTTCAAAGAAAGGGTTTTTTTTAAGCTTTTATTTCCTTTGTCATTGCTTGCGTTTGTAGTTTTTTGTTTAAAAAATATATTATGTGAACAAACCTCGACAAATATTTGCTTTACATTAAATTTTTAGATTATACGTATTTAATTAACTATCTGTGCAGTATTTTTCAACAAGTTGACCAGTTTCGTATCAAACATGCGTACGACAAATGATTTCGGTTACAAAAACACAATTTCTAGTTGAAAACGCCTATTTTCCCTTTTATCACATATTATGTAAAAAGCTCAAATTCAATTGAAAATCAAAAAGGATATGGAATTCATTTAATAATAATTATTAGTAAATATTGTCTACATTTCTAACAGAGAGTGTGATTGTAAAATCCACGGTTCGGCATACTGAAATTGTATAAATAAGAATAAAAATAAAAAATAACCTACAAACAAAAAATTATGTAGAACTTAAATAGAATACTTTGTTTGAACAATTAAACTCGCTAAACTTTATTATGTGTAACGATAAATCCATCCGGTGTATCGTTGATTAAAAATAAAAACTGCTAACCGTAATTGAATTTGTTCCGTTATAGGATTTTAAGTGATAATAATTATAGTAAATTATAATTGGTAATTTCAATAATAAAATTTAACGTGGTAAAAAAAAATAAAGTTTATTGATATATATGAAGTCGGACTTTTAGAAAATCGCAAGAAGTAATCAACACAACTATACGATATTGTTGTATTGGTCTTATACATTATTATTACAAATGAATTTTTAAATCTTCAACTTGATTCAGTCTTGTTGAAATCGTATTTGCATGAAATTCGAGTTTCCCGGTTCTTGGACGAAACCCATTGAGCCGTACCAGTTGACTTTAGCGTTTAAACACTCCAAGGATATTTTGTAACATTTCAGGATTTTGGCAAGTGCTATCAGCCTTTGTACGATACTAAAAGAAAAAAAAATTGTAATTTATTAGTACGGAATTTTCAAAAAAAAAAAAAAAAGAACTATCATTATTGTATTCAAATAACTCACATCTTTCCGAATCCTTTACCTCGGTAATCAGAGTCCACCACGATGTCTTCGACTCTAGCGCGCTAAAACATAAAATATATTTTTAAAAAAACCTATTAAATCTACTGGGCACGTTTTACTAAGCGAGTTAACGAGAACTATTGATGTATATTATCTAACTTTGCCACAGGAATGTATGAATTTTTTTTCTATTATCAACGAGCCGGTCGCTACAATGCGGTTTTTTTGTGTGTCGTGTACGACTATAATATAGTGTGTACCTCCGTTGTTGTTTTTCATAACGTTAAATGTATCTAGAATATTAAATGCAAAGTAATAGGTGGTGCAAATTTTTAATTTAAAGTAATTTATCGATGTGCGGTAGACACTCACCTGTGAACATTTCTTTGGTAACGTCTCCCGTCGAAGTGAGTTGAGACAACAGGCCGATATAACCTTTATTGAACAAAAGAAAAATTACTTATATTGAAATGTTATGTTATTTGTTTGTGTGGCATTTCATTTCGATACGCACCGCGTTCGTAATCGTCCAAGCACAGCGGTCTCAACAGGAATCGGTCTTGATCGTTGTTCAAATAAGTAAACATGCCGTGGCCGACATCCCCTTTGTCGGTGGACAACGAATTCGGGTCGAAAATGTACTTTTCAATTTCGCAGTCCATTTTCAAGCGGGATCGAACAACGTATTCCAATACTTAAACGTCAACAATATATGTTATTATACACTATTGGATATTATACAAGTAGACAGCGAAAATCATTAATCTTACCTGTAACTGAGCGAAACACACGCAGTTGCTCGGATGACGTTAATTATTGTTAGTCATGAGCCTGGAGGTACGTTGGTTTTACAACATATTGACATGTCATAAGATTTCGTCAACAGTGAAATACTTAAGTGTTGCAGCAATATTATAATATATATTAATACCTAGTTGGCTGTTGATAAAGTGTACTTTCACTCAAGGTTATTAGATCATTATTATTTATGACTTTCACTTACAATCACTTATTTTATTTTAAAGCAACGTTGGAAATGATAACAATAGTTTTAAGACTTATTTTTTAAAAACATACCGTCCGTGTATGTATTCTAGAATAAATTATTAGCCTTGGAAAAGTTCTTTTTTAAAAAGAAATCCGTTACTTTTTATGTATTGAACCGAGCTGTTTGGAAAATTACTGTTTTTAAATGGTCATAAATTGTTATCAATAACGTTGGGTATATTATCACGGAATAACCAGAAGGGAAACTTACATGGGTTCTTAGGGGCCGCCGAAAAAAGCCAACTGCCAAATTTTTGTTTTTGCGACTGAGAGTCACTAAAGACAATAATTTATTTCAAAATATATTAACTTGAGATAATTATTCTAAACATAATAATTATTGTACCTAATCCGCAAAAACAAAATGTCGGGCCCGTATCAGTCCCGGTCTAGGTTTCCCTTCTGGTTATTCTGTGATAGTATTTGATTTCGCCTATTAGGTATAACAATATTATAATTTATATTACTTAATTGACGATTGATTAAGTATAAAATATTTTTCACGTTAAAACAAAATTTAATTCTAAAAAGAATTTTAAATCTGATTGAAAAGTATTGTTTAAAACATTCTGTAGTCTATGTAGGTTGAAACTTCTTTTACATTAGTTTTTACTCTTTTAAACTACAAACAAGCATACCTACATAATATTTTAGTATTATTTCCATTAAAAAGTATTGTTGCGGTAAAAATAAAAGTGGTCTTATTATATCACAAGTATCTCCTTAGTATTCACTACACTTCCAACTACATGTGGCATAATTATATCACAAGTATAAATATTTATACTTATAAATTTGCTTTACATTTTGCCAGCATTCAAAATTTGTCCCTAGTCGTTCACCTATAGTTTTAGATATAAATTACATACCTATTTTCTCCAATAAACAATGTTAGCATTCTTCTCTTTTAAGTATTAAGTTATATCAAAAATAATAAATAAACTTATTTTTATGAGACCTTATTTGGGTACCTATTTTTTTAAATTTCAAACCAATATGACATTTTTAAATAAGCTATATTATTATTATTATTAGAAAATAGCTATAAGTACTATAATGTATATCAATCAGTGTAATATTTTATATTTTAAACACTAATTTTATTTTGTTTGATAGGTACCAATTTTTCAAATAGTAACTGTTTCAACTTTTGGCTCTAAGAAGTAATTTTAACAATTAACATACCTACAGTTTCTAATTTATAGATCGGCTATATGAAAAAATCAGTAAGTGGTTTATATATTATTGTAAAAAATATATAAACAATAAATACACATCATTCAAAACCAATGTAGCTCCATAAATGTATAATAGTATAACTTAAGTTTGTGCGGTGGGTTAGGTTATACTGTCTTTTTTGAATTCAGATTTTTAAGAAAACCATGTTAGGTATAATATGTTGTAGCCCTATTCTAGATCTGTACTTTCAGTCCTTAGTTTTATACCTTAAGTGCTAAAAACAAGAGATAAAAAGCTGTCATCCTTTCTAGGGAAGAGATTTTTGTAATATTTGTTTGGTGTGTCAACGTTTGGTCGCCATTTAGAATAAAAAATATGACAAGTCAACATTTTTTGGTTGTTGAAGAATAAAATATAGCACAAATTAGGACAAAAAAATAAATTCTAAATAGCGCCGGAAAAACACTTGAAATTATATGCAAATCTAAAATAAATATTTACATATATTTCCGTTAAAATAATAACGTCAACAAAATAAATTATTATGTTATTTTTTAGGATTTTTTATAGTTATTCGAATAATTTCCATCACCAATAAAAAGTACTTGTAAATTTGATTTAAATTGTACAAGTTTAAAGTAGCTATCAGTATAGATGAACTGGGCCTTATCTACATGGCTGGAAATCTCGCGTTTACAATTATTAATATATTATATTATATTAGTTTGAATAATATATTATTAGATATGACTAATGAGAATTTCTTTTTTTATAGAAAGTTATTTTTCCTATAGTTTTATTACGTCGGTTCTTACCATTTTATTTCAAGTAAAATACACACCTTGTAAATATTAGAAAAAAAACTTTAAAAAATAATTCTTTATTGGATATTTTGTTTGAAACTATAAAATTATAAAAAACAATTTTTTTTACAAGATTTGAAAGGATAGTTTAATAAAAATCTAACGACAAAACCAAGGTATACCCGGTAAGTGTTAATATGTTAACATGTTTTAGAATTTTTCAAAAATGATTAACGGTATGGTTTATTCTGTTCCAATTTAAAGTATACCTATTCACTGAAAAAAATGAATCTAGTTTTATTGTCTATTAATTTATTAAATTTCATACATAATCAATTAAACATTTTAATTTAACATTTATTTGTTATACATAAATAAATTGAAGAAGTAGGTAAAGTTACCTATACTAATACTATATGTTTACACTAAGTAAGTATATCCACTATTAAGTAGATTATTTAAAAAGCCATTCATAAAGTTTATTGTATCATCATATTCCCTATCGTTGGTTTCTCTTAGTTTCCTAATAAAACCATAATAAATCCTAACTTGATATTTTTAATTTTTAGATTCGACGAGGAGCTGAGAAGGTCTTTCAAAATGATGTGTTCCTGTTTTTGTGTTTGTACCAACAGATTTATTCGTGAAGCCATTCTATAGATCAAAAATCGTATCTGTAAGAGATTTTATTTTACAAAAAAAAAAAATGTTTTAAGTTTACCCCTTCACCTTCAAAATCGAGAAAACCCATCCAATAAACATACACATCTGTCAACTTAAAATCATAGCGCGCCATAACTTTATGTAAAATAGTCAAATTAGTTTCAAATTTGTGTAGACTAGTTTTTAGACATAGTATTAACTTACTTTATACAAATATTCAAACCATTACCCTCAAGGGTGGAAACTTTTTCTTTATTTCGCTTTATAGATGTAGTTTTAGGGTATAAGGCCTGAAAATTAAACTGATTGTAGATCTAGAGTGGGCCAATAACATATTATACAATTTTATCAAATCATTGTTGTGGCTTTTTATTTAAAGAAAAAATCAAACTTCAACCTTATGAACTTTCCAGGTTAGGCAATTAAAGGAATAAATCACACTTTGGCCGTATTAAAATTCCAAGTTGCTATCTGTGAATTAATCAACAGTCAACAAATATGCAAAAAATATTTTCATTATGTTCGTTCTCACCTTAATAACAAAAATATACCTATCATTGTGAGTTCTGCACTAAAAGCACAGCCCTCAGCTACAACAGAATTCACCATGACTTTAAGCCTCTTTTAAACAGTAACAATTTTAGTCAAAATGTTTAAACAAATTGAATATTATCTAACTTTTTAAAACAAATAATCATACTAATAATTAAATCTGTATACATATTATGTTTGAGATAAAACACTAGTATTGCTAGACGGCTTAATTACATTTCTACCGAATTAGTTTATAATAATTTCCCAATTATACATCGGTAAGGGCTTGTTATTTAAACTATCGTACTGAATTTTATTTTCTGATCATTTTTTCGTTAAGAAAAAAATTAACCGAAAACTGTTTATTTTAAAAAAATGGTTTACAAAAAGTAGTACATACAAAAACTAAAAATACTATTTTTCATATACAAATCATACTTAAAAACTAAACAAAAAATAATTTTTTAAACAAACAATATTAAAATAAAAAACCGGTGACAACTATAGCTGTTGATGGTAATAGCTGATTACTATAACCATTGCATTCATAACATTATGTTGATAATATTATTTAAACTAGTTCATAAGCAAATGTGTAGAAAATAGTAAACAGTAAAATGTGACATACCTACATTATCTAATTTTGAAATAATTACTACATCTGATATAATATGTATTTTATATTACACAGTATTTAATTTAAAAACCAGGTCGACATTTAAGAACGTGGACATTTTAAATTTAGACCATTACAAATTGTGTTAAACAGCGATATCAAATAATTTTACTCTACATTATACTTTATTATTTTGAGAAGAAACGACTAAAATAGTTTAATAAAACTTATGATTTAGCTAAAGACACAGTTATTGGGCTGTAGTGAGTAAACGTACTTATACATATTACATAAATCTTATACATATTGAACTCTATCGTTGTGATATTATGTTTTTGAGATATATAAGTATTTCGGCATTAAAACTCGTCATCGTTATTGAGATCTTCATAATCTGGAACAAACAAACAAACAAAAATACTAATACAGCAATAAAAGCTAATGTTAATATTTATGCTAGTATAATTCATATTATTAGATCGTTATATATATTATATAATAAAAAAAATGTGTCGAGAAATGCCGGAATCTCTATTGCTCGAAATTTCTATTAACTACATTTTTTTTTATCAAAAATAAATAAATATCGTTGTCGTCATGCAAAAACCGACTACAGGTATTTCTATAGTTTTCCTAATATTTTTTCTGTACAATAATATAGTTCAAATATTGCATTTTATAATGTTATTTCACTTCTTGCACATTGTCGGTTTTTGCATGATAATGATCATATTATGTTCTCTTGAAGGATTTGTTTTTTTTTTCTATTAGGCCAACTAATGCATATCCCCATCATTTTCATTGGAAAATTAATAGTTGACCCTTAAGCACAGCACTGATGTATTTTTTACACTGAACTTTTATTTTACTAATTTTTTTTTTGTCTCAACTACTTTGGTCTATTAAATATATATTTTAATCTATGATATGATACAATGAAAAACAAATTTGTATACTTTACATACCTACGTGGAAACGGTGTTTCATATTTCAGAGTATAATTATCATTTATATTGTGTTAGAATTACATTACATTATATTATACTTATGAGATAAAATTAAAAAGCAACTCAAAATATTAAAATATGATTACCGTTAAAAAAATCTTGCATGTGTTTTTCGTTAAGTTCGTACATCACATTGCTTCCTGCCTGAAACAGTTTTAAATAATCAATATGACAATATCTCTACATTAGTATTATTCTTACTTCATCTTCCATGTCCATAGCTGCACTTGTTCCTTCTGGAAACATTTCATCAGCAACTGGCATTCCTGGCTTCATGATTTATAAAAGGTATATGTAATGATCCTGATGAATTTAACTAGAAAATTACAGAAAAACACGTTTTATTAATTAATAAGAAGAAATCATTTTTTTGTTTTTAATAATAAAAGCAAGTATGAAACAGTTGACTAGTAAAATCCTAAATGCTATTGTGACTAAATTTAACAAAACTAATACTCAGGATTAAAGAGCTTATCTCTAGACAGCCTTATAACGATGGTCTAATCTAATAGATATAAATTATACCTTTTATAAAATAAACAAATTAACACAAACTCACTTAGAAAGACTTTCAACGTTTTGCCGACGATGCGTATTTTATAAATTACAATAACAATAATATTATATTTTTTAATCAATTATCAATGCACGACTGATAACGACGAAGGATCGTCAAAGACTATATATATATAAGCCGCGGTATATGTATAAACCACTGTAATATCATTGATTACATACAAACAAATAGATAGCCCACAGCAATGTAAATATTGAAAAAACGTCATATAGTGTTTTACACTGTTTATAGATGTCCCGCAATATTACAAAAATAATATTATTTACTGACTTGTATTTCCATTCACCAACCGGTTTTGCTATCGGTATGCGATTACTTATTACATACATTTTAAACAATTATTACAAAATATAAAAGATTAATAAATGATAATCTTATCCGTAAGATTGTTTTGGATATTTTTCTTTTTACCATTAACATTATAATGTTATACATCTGAAGCTTCGAAACAAAAGCATAACATTTAGTTTTATTTGTTCATTTTTAATTATGTAGTTTGGTTTAAACAAACTGATAAAAAATATCCACAAATTATACTAAATTAAAAATTTAAAATTAAAAAATCAAATTTACACATTTTTTATTCAAACATGTGGAATTGTAAATAATAGGTTTGAAAATACTAATTATTATTTTTTTAAATTTAAATATTAAATTAATTTTTTTTAATTTTACATTTTGTAATATATCTTGATGTTCAATTAAAATCTTTTAATAATTTACAATGTGTTATATAATGTAATCCAAATGTATTTCACAAACTTCATTATTAATTAAAGCAGGAGGTAAATTATTTTTTTAAAATAAATTTGCAAATATAAGTTTTTTAGGCATTTTGTTTACTTTTTTTTTAATTGTTTTTTGAGCCAAAAAAATACATTTTTTGAACTCCAAAATTTGGAAAACACAAAAAGGGGTTCTCTATAAAAGTTAGAGCTTAAGAACAGAAATACAACTATTATATATTTTTAATGTATTATTTATTCAGTTAGTTCTAGCCCTCATTAGCTATCCATAATTGAGGCTATTAGTATTTGTAGTATTATTATTAATTATACACTGTGATTTTTTCTTTATAGGTCTATGTTGTACAACGCTTTCCGGTTCAAACGCGCTTTGTGTATTGGCCAACATATATTCATTATCATGCTAAAATCACAGATTTTAACATTAATATCAGCTAATCTGTGCTAAAACAGTCAAGTACAGCTAACAAAGGTACAATTTAATAACTCATTTATAAACCGAATTAATATTTTTAGGAAAGACTTATTCAAGCAGATCCGAAGCTGCTTTTGCTAATTTGAATTCCAGGGGAAACTCGATTCACCCAAATATACATTTTCATCAAGTTATATCAACAAAAAAAAAATTAGTTTTCAAAACAAAAAAAAAAGGTATAAATTCATAAAAAAGTCGCATAAACGGAAAATAGTCTTATTATTACATTTATAATTATTTCAACTATTTTGAACAATGTGGTCGTTTTTCCCTATTTTTGACTTTTCTATAATTTTCTACATCTCTTTTGGTTTTTCTAAGCGTTTTTATGGAGAAGCCAATTTTGAATTTTCAAATTTTATGTAAAATTTTCTCAGCTTTATGAAAAAAATATTAGAAAAATTCTCAAATTTTGGCCAACATGACAAAAAAAAACTTCTTAGGCTATAAAGTGCTAGATATACGAATGAAAATTTACATTTTATACACCAATTACTTAGAACGACAATTTTCGCTTTGTTTTGGCCCCTTAAATAAAACAGTGTAGGCACATTCATCAATGCATATATGGAAAACATTTTTAGGAGCCAAAACCCTAATACGATTATATTTTAATATTGTAATATTAATATACAACAGCTGCTAGAAGTTCGATTATTTTTCTAAAAATTAAAGCGTGCTGTATTTTAAAGTTTGAAAATCTTTTAAAAATCAACATACTGTCATAAGTATTGTAAAATCAACACATTTTCAGTTTCTCTGATGTCGATAACGTCAAAAGATTGTTATGGATCGGAAAAAAAATGCTTTACACAAACAGTGAGAAGCTTAATATTTGTTTTGGCTGTAATATAAGATTTACAGTACACAGGTAGATTGGATTCCATACCTATGTGTAATCTTGTATATAACGCTTAATTTTTTTAAAACAATAAGAGATAGAAAATTGATTCTTAGCTCATTAGAACGAGCTAGTCGAGAAAATACAAAATATAAATTATTTAAGTTTATTACAATTACAAAAATTGTCAATTTTAGCCACATTTTTCCTCTTTAGCTACACAGATCTCCGAAAACGGTGAATGGATCTTGTTGTTGTATCTTATTATGATCGTCTGGGCATGTAGAAGTGCTGAGAAGAGTTTCAGAGCTATATCATAAAAACTAATGATAATAATTGCTCGATAATAAAATATACAGAGTATTAAACAATTTTAATTTCTCCAAAACAACAATGAAAATAATACAACTAAAGTGTTAGGCCAATAATTGCAATAACCATTAGAGGATAGTTTGAAATACATATTTTTAACTGTGGTCTGCGGATACCGCACAGTCACACTATACAATATAGATATTAAGGAGTCGGATTTAGGAAATTTTCCATCTTATTTTCTTAAAATTCAATCATTAAATTAATACAATAACACGGTCCGAGAAATCTATATTAAAATGCTTTAATGCTTGGTTTTCGACCGTTACAACGTAGTTGTCACTTGTCCAGCTGTTTACTACAGCAATTTTGTACAAAAAACATGGTTCGGGAGACGCATGTTTCTGGGAAACTGGCTATTCAATAACATTAAAGATCTTAACATCTTCATAGGCGACTGTTATTAGGTTATATTAAAAACTGTGTACCAGAAAATGAATTACCCGTTTTTGTTTTTTATATTCCTTACAGTCTTTCGAATCTGCCAAAAAGTTATTTTCTAAAGTCGCACAAGCGTCATGTGAATTATGTAAAAACATTGTCATGATTTTGTTTTTGGATAAGGTTTTTTTAAGTTAATTAAGAATAGTTCGCGGTCTACTATGAATACGGACCAATTACATTCGCTCATATTGTTATTAAGTTGTAAAAAAGAGGATAAAATTGATATTGAATGTATTGTAAAAAAAAATATAGTCATCAGCTGAGCAAAGAATAATTTCAATATTGTTTAATAGTTCAGCCTATCGGGTTACAATTTTTTTATAATCTAAATTGTAATAATATATTTTAAGCAATATTATTTTCATTTGAATCCCTCCCCTTGCATAAACCACCCCTACGTATCTCTATAAATATTAATATATTAAGGTAATCAGAGGTTTGAAAAAATAGGCATTTAAAAAAATTTTTTTTAAACTGTTGTCTAATATTTTTTATTTGAAATATAATACCGGGTTTTTACATTGTATTTAAAATCAAAGTATAAAATCTGGACCTAGTTATCTTTGCTAAATTGTTGAAAGCACTCTTACAAATAGTGCCTTGCTGGTACCGTCCGTATTTTTTAGTGGTTTATTTTAAATCAAATGTAGAAAAAATAAATTAGTTCAATACTTTATCTAGTGCTTACAGCTTAATCCAAGCTTTTTGTCTTCTTCAAATTAATTAAAATGCCGGCCTCTGAAATTTAATGTATGCATTTTATGGAAAAATCGCTTGTCTATTGTTTACATAAAAAAAGTATTGATTCAAAAAAAAAAAAATGTTCGGTTAAGCACATTTTTCATGCCTATAAAATATGTTGTAAAAAAATTTGATTGGAATTCATCGAGTGGTTTTTAAAGTATATATTATCTTGTCTTTGAAAACATAGTTTTGATAAAACCGAGTATAAGTTTGATAACATGCATTTAAAGTTCTTTTTTTAAATTAAGTAAATAACATTTTAAACCATTAAAATAATTATAAGAAGTTCAAATCCAGTACTAATACAATTAGTATATGTATTAGCATATTGTTTACATTTTCATGAATAATATGTTAAACAATACATTTGTAGATTACTAATACTGTTGTTATTCTTATTTTTTCTTAATCTTTCCTATTTTTTGGGTTAGGGGAATTATTAAAAATTATTAATTATTAGCAGAAAAAGGGATTTAGGTGATAAGTAAATAGTTAATAAGAAAAAAATATAAATGTTGTCATGATCACTTTTTGAGTGTTCATGTTAAAACTTACAAAATCTACAAAAAACACAGTTTAAAATTTAAAAAAACAGTATTTTTTTTATTAAAAACTCTTTATTTTAAAGACATTATAGTTGTTGTTATCCTATAGCATTAAACATATTCAAATTTTACAATTTTTTTTTTTTTGGTCAATTTTTACAGTATTTCACCAGCTTCTATCATTTGGTGACAATTTTTTTAATGACCTGTTTTAAGTAATTGTTTTTAAAGGTTTAAAAGTAAGTATCCAAAACTGGTTATCGACCAGTCAAAATGTCGGGCAAATTATTGTTCATTTTGAAAATAATACTTACTTTACCGTTTAAAAATCGTCATAGGGCTTCAACACAAAAAGGGTGGGGTTAATAGTGGAAAAATACAATAAAATTTAGTCCAACTTACAACAGCTGTGGTCTGTGAAAGTATGAACAGTATTAATTAAAAATATTCCTATAGTCTTTTAAGATTTGTCGACTGGTTCATAGTTTAGTGAATCAGTCTGTATATATTATATATATATGTATACTATTTTTTTTTGGTTTACCAACATCTGATTCCAACCCTTTCCCCCCCCTTTTTTTTTGTGTGTGTATCTTTGGGGACATTATAAAGCTTCCACCGATTATTCCAAGTTAATAGCCACCTCCACGATCGCTCATCCGAATCGAGAGACATTTATACCTACACGCCATGCAGCAACAGCAGGTGACATTAAACAAACTGTTTTTTTTTCATTTTCATATAATGTACCTACCCATAAAAAGGGTCGATCGGTTGCTAATGTACACATACACATACAAACACACACGTGACTACACAAAGGGAAATATTATACAGGTAGATACAATATACTACATAGTATATATACTATATAGATATATATATCTAATAATATAATAGTACCGGTAATGAAAGCGTTATTAAATGTATTATATTGAAAATAAAACACGAGCATAGTGATAGAATTTGGAATAACATTTTTTTTTTTTTTTTTTTAAAACGCAAATGACACTCTTGCAACGACAATATTATTATTATTATGCGCTGTAACCGTCCAAATGGTGGCGGTGATGATGATATAAATTATTATTATATTATTTATAAAAAATGTGTACAAGACAATATGGAATCGTGTGGGCGTTCAGAAATTATGTTTAAGAACGCATTCATAAAAAACACTATACATAGATATATGTATATTATGTTTAGTTTCTGTACATCAGCATAGAAGCGTATGTGGCTCGTGCCACACAACTAAGATAATAATTATTTTCTAAGAAAATATACACATATTGTATTATAATATGTATACTGTGTACCACCTACATGTGCACAATATAAATCATACATCACGCCAGCAACGCACACACCAGATTGGTACAGTAAAAAAAAAATACTATATACTGGACAATGTATAACTGTGAAGTTAGTTCAATATTATTACAACAATCATGTTATTATGTCAATTATTATTTTTCTGATCGAGAGCCAATAGCTGATACGAGTAAAAAAAAAAATTGAATTTTGAGGGTTTGCATGTGTAGTTAAAGTGTGTATAGTTTACTTGTGTCGAAATATGGTATCTGTAGCATTAATATCATAAGAGATATTCTAAAATGTATCAAAACGATATGTTTCAAGGAAGAAACATGTGATGCCAATATTATCATGTTTGTATATTTTGTATTTGCATGAACTATGAAAATAAAAGTGTTGTTTTGTATAGTTTTCTAAAATTTTTAAATTAGGTACTCTCCAGAAAAGTATACTCTTTGCACATGTCAGCTTTTGGCTCCCAAACATAGATTTATTATAAATTATAGACTTATTGTAGGCACAAAGACCGTCCACTGTCTGCGCGTTGAGTAGAAGTTTGTTTTTTTCAGAAAAAAATCTCTAGATAATAATCACCCTTAAAAATGTGTTGTGGCTACAAAGTTGCAACAGCTGTTTAATAATTGAAACATCAACTTTGAGAGACAGAATAACATTTGAAAAAGCACAGTAGAAAAAAAATATATGTAATTTTACAATCTCTTTGGAATGGTTTTTTATTAGCTTTTTACGGTGTTTCCTGAACGCAATAAACGCTCGGTTAGAGATTTTGGAAAACAGTTATACCTACACGTAACAGGGCCACACTAGGATAACATTTCAGAATTCAGACATTGAGTGGCAAACCCACCTCTCAGACCACTGTCTCTGTAAGGAGAAAGGAGTTTTGATAATTTTTTTTAGGTTATCACCGTACAACGTGGCCACACGAACAAAGCGGTACAGCGGCTTTTGTTGGGATAATGTGATTGGGCGAGTGGTGGTGGAGAGGGGTGAGGGGGTAGTACACTCCCCCACGAGTCTGTGATCAATAATTTTATGTTTGGACGATGATTGGCCGACCCCAAATAGCTTAGAAAGGGCTAAGACGGTACCTAACGAAGAAAAAAATCCCACAGAAAACGAGGGTATTTTTTAAATTATTAGTTACAAGTTAACGTTACATCATCATCCGTTTAATACTAGAAAATTTCGGTATATGGGTAATTTTTCAAAAAAAAAAAAAAATCCCAAGTTATAGCTAAGCTATTGTGTAGGTTCATACATACAAGTTAGCAAGTAGTATTTTTTTAAATGTGCATTTACAAATCAATCGGTCGATAAAATATGAAATATTAGTCTAAATTAAAGTCGAACTTAGTTTCTCGGGTAGAAAATAGCTATAAATGTTTTTCAAACAACTATTTTGTATTGTAAGAATGTTTCATAAAGTTGTCGTCCAAGAAATCTACCTAAGAAAGGTATAATAATCATAGTCGAGAAGTGTTCGAAATAGGCGTTAGTAAAACATATACTGCCCAATCAAAGTGTTTGCGCTAGAAAATTGGACTTATACACAGAGTTGAGCATATTTAAAAAATAATCATATGGGTAACACATTATCTGAATAAAATTTATTCGAATAAGAATTATATGTACAACTCTGTGTGTATACTCGTGTATCTATCTTTTTATTATTATTATTATTATTTTTTATTAAGCTCAGAAAACAATGAAAACTCTAATGGAGTCTTTTTATTTATGGATTTCGTCCAATATCACCGAATTATGTAATCAAAATGGGCTATATCGTTTGGTGCTGTACATTGTATACTCAGAAACCCATTTGCCCTTAGCGAGCATATTGGGTAATTTATACAATTCAGTATAAAAAAAAAAACCATCGAAACGTGTACCTAATAAAATATTAATAATTTTACTCTAGCACAACGAAATTCGAAACTCATCAACGCGACATAGTGAAGTTACATAATAACAAATGTTTTTTTTTTCGCTGTGAAAACCCGAATTATATGATTTAAACAGACGTTTCACTGTCATAAATTATAAACTTATTGGTAAAATATACATCTGAAAACCAATTGATTCGCCATTGTTCTAATTGGTCCGGTCAGGTTAAGTTAGGTTCCTACTTCTCCTCAACACACATCTGTCGATACCTTGAGTCGGGCAAAAGGGGTAAAAGTCGAAGAAGTTAAGTTGTTCACTCAACATTTAAAGGTGGAATTTAGTGTAGTAAATTTAAAATAGATAATGTCTATTTAAAATACATTTTTTCAATATTAGAACAATCTGCTGAAATTATCGACCCGTCGATATCCAGACTTGAATAATAACTTTTTAAGTTATTCAAGTTTAAACTTTAGCATGTGTAGTACGGTTGGATAAAACCAAAACACTACACTTTATCCATCCACTCGTCTATGTTTAATGAATTATTGTTAATTAAAAAAATAATATACGATACGTTGCTATTTAAATTTCAAACGTTTATTAGAGCTGTGAAATTCACCTAGAAAATATCAAAATCTGAACATTGTTTAATGTTGTAAAAAAACAAACTAAAAGTGTCTCCAAAAAGAAAACCCACCAAATTATAATAATTATTTTCAAGCAAAAACCGTGTGGCTTTCGTTAAATGTATCATTCTTTATACAATGTAAGGTTATAATTCAGACGAATATGTTATTATTCGAAATTAAACGATTTTTTCCTTACTATTTGAATCTAATAATTTTTTAGTATTAGTTTTTTTTGTTTTTCTATTGGAATGTTTAAGATCAAGATAATTTTTTTATGTTTATCTAGAAAACGCTATCAACACTAAAATAAGGACTACCAACATTGTCGTTGGACTTCCAAAGGTTGATCTAAGAAGTAAGTATATAGACATTTACCCTTTTGGAATTTAAATGGTAAAATGTATATAAACAAAAATAAGAAATATATTATACTAAAAACCACCCTGTCCGGAATATTGGCCGATTTTTTCAATTTTTTTCAAGGCTCCTCAAATGATAATTACTTATACATTATACATTATGACATTATAGTTGCCATAGACACGCGCTCTAGCGTGTGTGTGTGTGTGTGTGTGTGTGTGTGTGTCTTAACGCTTATAACAATATTATCCGAACGATCACAAACGAAACCATTATGCCGGTTTGGTAAATGCCCGACCATTATGCGGCCGGGCGGCCGTACCGGCGACTGCGGGCAACCGCCGTCCGCGTCCAATACCGCCACCAATGTCGTTTGGCTTGGCCACCGCGGCATATATGCACAGTGTGTGTGTGGCCTATGATCATATTATTACATACGCACACACACACACACACACACACACGCTTGTCATTTTTATACCAGACAAACAAGTTTGGAGGGCGAGAACGCGCGCCGCCGCCGTCGCCGCCGCCGCCGACAATAAAATTATTATTACGGGCGGACAAGCGTAGGTATATATGACATATAATTGTATATATTTAGACGGTGGCGGCGGCTGCGGTGCCGAGAGATGCGCCAAAAAAGCGTTTCGTTTCGCCAGACATTACCGCCGTGCCGCTAACGATAATTATTAACCCGACCCTCGGGAAGAGCCGGCGTTGACCGTTCGACTCGGGCGGCGCGATAGGCGCATGCGGCGGCGGCGGCGGCTGCGGCTGCGGCGGCCCGATACCCACAGACTCGCCGCCGCCGCCGCTAGAACATGGAAAGTCGTGTGGCGGCCGCCGACGCGCATGTGTTTCGTAACGATTCGTCGGCGGGTATAGCGCGCGAGTGCGGGTGCGACGAAGAAGGGCAGCAGCTATAGCGTAAGCGGCGGCGGCGGCGGCGGGTGATATACTCCGCCTCGGTTACCCGAACGCCCTGGTAACGAGCACCTCCCCCTCAGTCGTACCCCTCTCGCCGAAAATACGACCGCGGTTATGTAGCAGGGATCCTCCCTCTGCCGCCACCGCCGCCGCCGCACGGTAATCGTTTATTTTATTTTATTTTTTTTTTTTTATGTTTTGGCACACTTTGCCGCCGCCGGTGTACAACGGCCGACGGACGACGACGACGACGGTAGTATTAAAACGGCGGCGGCACCCGCAACATCAGCCGAAATCGTGCCGCGTAAGCGATACCATAGCTCTGTACACTTTGCTCGACACTCGCCACCTATAAGCCGCAGTGCACACACACACACAGTGTAGTAGTGTCAGAATTGGGTCCGCGCGCGTGCCATACACTCGTCGATCGTCGTCCGGGTGTACACACACACACATATAATATTATCGTTAATCGTTTTTCCCTAATCCATCCCTATTGGACGCGTGGAAGATAAAAAAAAAAAAATACATAAAATAAATAATAATATCGTACGGTCGATTTTTATACTTTAATTTTTTTTTTTTTCGTACCTGTTATAATTTCGTCGCTTTCGGAGTTCGACGGTGGCGGCGGCGGCGGGTACGGAGTGATTTTTCGGTTTTTTTTTTAAATTCAATTTCCTCCGTTAACTGCCCCCTTCACCCCGCACACTCATTGGTCTCCACTATCTATCTCTCTTTCTCTCGTGTCAGTTGTGTATTATGCTAATACGCGTGGATAACCGCCGAAATGAGGTCGGGAGGCTGAGACAACAACGGCGGCGGCGGCAGCAGCAGCACGTGGTGTCCAAATCGATAGCCACCGTGGAGGAGATAACAAGGTAGTCAACGCAGACAGCACCGCAAGACCAAGCTCGAGCCGTCGTCGCACTGCTGATAAAACATAACACAAGGTAACACATTACCACCGGGTCGGGTGTTGTACGGAAAGGAGGGTCGTAGGCCACAGGCGGATCCAGGAGTGATAAAACAGGGGTGGTCGAGGTGGGTGGGGTGGAGAGGGAAGCTTGAACAAGTTAAAGTTTATATTTTAAGATAATTCTCACCTTTGGTCGCAAGATTGCCACAAGTCGAAAAACATAGTTTTGAGGGAATTCAATTTCAACATAGAAACTGCTCCCAAATGATTAAGCATTAATATTTTAATACTTTGCAATTATTGTTGTGTTACCCGGTGCTTGTTATTTTCAACATTAAGCTAATTAGTTCTAAATCACAACCGGTCACCAGACATTTGAGGTTATGGCCATTTTGGCAAAAGGTTTTCGAAAAAAGCAAACTGCCACATTTGGTTTTTGTGACAGTTTACCATTTCAATGAAATAAATGGCAGTTGTGTTTTCCTCGTTTAATCATTTTAATGGTACTTGATTTCTTATGCTTGAATAAAAAAAAAAAAAAAATCCTAACCTAACTATGCGGTATCTAAAAACGAAGAAATTCAATACCGGCATAAATTTATTGCAGAGGCGCTCGTTACATTTTGTAGATAAAAATTATAGCAATAAAGCCTAATTCAAATTTTCAGTTGGTCAATCCTGCACCCAGGGTCAATATTTTCCATGTTACAACTCGGGTAGGCCATCTAGTTGTCATATATATATATATTTGAGATATTTGAGAAAGTTTTGGTGACATTTCGGACTGTTGGACTAGAGAGGTCGTTATGGAATGTATTATTTGAGACACGGAATGAAGATTTGGAGCTCGTTTGACGCTGACAACTTGGAATGTTTGGATTTTAAGTTTGAACGCCACATACTATCACGACCATAATGGTTTCAGAAGAGAAGTTTACACGACAGTATTTTTACTATCAAGACTGACTTGTTTGGAAGGTTAGGTTAGGTTTACGAGCAGAAGGGATGGGTAAGTATTAGTCAAGGGTTATAGTAGGGCCAAATGATTTTTGGTCTGAGCTTGAAAGCTAGACCCACCCGGGGGTGGGGAGCTTGTATCCGCCTTGGTTGTAACGATAATAAAAAAATGATTATGAATGTATTATTACATAACTCGACGTGGACGGATAATAATATTATAACATGTGCATTATGGCGCGATCGGAGCGATAAAAAAACTAAAAAAAAAAAAAAAAAGCACCATTACTGTTATTATAGGGTACACCAGCTATATCTAGCTTGACCTGTTATAATAATCAATTTTTTTTTCCAACGTTATTTGACAATTTTTACTTCCCACACTGTGCGACTGTATCGCGTTAACACCCCGTCAATAATAATACTAATAATACCATTATTATTAATATTGCTCAATTTCGCACTTAATAAAGTGTATTTCGTGTACAGCTCTACATACCTGTATTATTATGTAATTATTACTGCTATATAGGATTTCGGCGAAAATCCCAAGGTGAAACCCACCCCATTTGGCTGGACGGTTTTTTTTTTGTTGAAATCTCTGGTTTAAGCACGATTCGTATTGGGGGTTTTTTTTTTATTTAACAAATTTTTTCATTGTTCATGTTCTACACGGGACAAGAGGTCGTTTGTTGGGCGGCATCCCAAAGGGTGGGTGTAGTACTAAGTCGGCACGGAAGGATCACACAAGGATAGGAAATGTCAGCATTTCACTAAACACCGGATACCAACGGTTTTATCAGTAATTATAACAAATACATATAAATATACATACACAGTCATCCAAATTTGGCGGCACAGTCACGGTTTTTTTTTTCCAATGAAATAATCATGTAAGCTAAAAAAGTTTCTAATAAAATACTTATTATATTACATTCGACGATAAGAAACGATTAGCCGTATGTTTCAGTATTAGAGTTGAAAATATAATTTTCTCGTATTAAAGGGTGACTTTTAATAGGCGAATTGGCAAACTGTATATATATATGTTTTAAAATTAATTTATATATTATGCAAAACAGATTATGATGTAACGACGAGGTGGATTGTATAATGTCGTTTACCCGCACTGCCCTCCTCGGCTTAACTCTTAACGCTGATAACTCAAAACTGGTTATCGACCAGTCGTTATTTGCTTTTAATTATAACAGACGATTGATTTAATATGCTATACTTTGACTTTGTACAATTGCTTTTGAAGATGGTCTTTTTTTTTACTAAATATATTAAGTATAATTTAACCAAGGAAATCCGTTAGATTATTGGTGAGACATTTTTTTTTGTGTCACGCTAAATACTCATTTATTATCACTCATTTTATTTATACTCGCTCATTAGTTTACGCGTTAACTCGATTACTAAATTTACTAGATTTTTTTTTACTCGTTTGCTTGATCTATTTACTCGTTTACTTAATTTATATACTCGTTTACTTAATCTATTTACTCGTTTACTTAATTTATATACTCGTTTACGCATTTTACTAGTTTTGTTTACTCATTTTACTATTTTTTTTACTCATTTTCTTTACTCTTATTATTATTTCCTTACTAGTTTTCTAGATTTAATTATAACAAAGCCTAATTACATTATCGTGCTTGTTTAGGTTTACTTATGGAATTACACGAATTTGTTTAATCATTAAACCCGCATAGAGGATTGTGTTAGATGTTCCCGTGCGTAAAAAATAGACACAAAAATTACGTTTTTATCGATGGGAATAATTTATTTATTTATTTTTTTTTTAAATTTGTTTGCAGATCGTAACGAGCGCGCAAAAGATCTGTCGGCGGATACGCTCGATCAATGATTGATCGATAGCAGTTAATCTAGTGACAGCAACAACATTTTGCGACCGCCGCCGAGATATTATGCCATATACCCGTCAGGCGCAGCGGCCTACGGTGGTGGCTGTGTTGGCGATAACGTTGTTGGCCGCCGTCGCCGAAACGGTCGTACCGGCAACGCAGGCTAAGAACCCAAGCTCGGCTACCACTACGACCACTACCACCACTACCATTTCCCCAGAAGGTAAGCCGCCGTTTTGTTATTTTATTTCAATGCCCGGAGCAGTTAGTAGAGATTTATATGAGAGATTTATCGGATTGTCTTGAGCAATAATAATCGAAAAAGCGTCCCCTGTGGTATTGATTAAAAAAAACGCCTCCCCCCCAACTGAAATTATCAAAGGCCCGAACACCACGCCTTAGTCCTTATCACTTATTAGGTTTCGACAAAGACGTTCGATAATAATTACACCTATTAAGCAAACGGAGTAAAATACACAACGGTTGTATCGGATTTAATGTTTCATGTAGTGGAAAACGACCTTACTTATAATATGTAAGTGACCAGTTTCACAGCCGGTGCTAAACTGCACCTAATCGATAATTGACTTTGCTGTTGACGCGGGCTTAACGTTTAAATATCTAAGTTACACACACGGTATTTTTTGGAATTAAATATAATATATTTGCGTCATACGTCGTATATTATATTTTAGAAATAACATTATGAAAAAAAAAAACCACACACAAACACATGGGTTAAAAAAATAATTTTTAACATCTATACATAATATATTATTAGTGCGTTTGTCAGCTTTTTTAATTTATTATTTTTTTTCGTTACTTGATAAAACAAACACAATATTCGTCTGGTGGTTATGATAGTAGTATATGTATATATTATTACTATATTATACACTCGAGGCATGTGTCGGGTATGATATTACTGTTCAGCCGCCTAGTTGTCTGCCGTCCGCTGACCGTCAATGCGAATTCTCTGTGTCACGGGCACGCGTTAAAACACCCAGACGATTATGAACACAAAAAAAAATATATATGTATAAAATAACCATATTATTCGATAGAGCAGTGCGCTATATTTTTTTAAACATTTTTTTTCTTCTTTTATTACCATCCGTCTGTCTAGTATACAAGGTGATCATTTTGTCGCGGACCACTCAATATTATCTTATATTGGGTTTAAATAATAATTTAAAATCTTGTTCCTATCTCCCCACAAACTAGTTATTTTTTAAATCGACAATAATTCACTAAAAATGTTGATTGGTCGATGATAACCAGTTTCGGATAACTATTTTTGAAGTTATTGAAGTCACAAGTTTAGGGCAGGAGGAAAGGTGGAGTGGAAGATTATTTTTATCTGCGCGCACTTCTCCAGTGTCCAGTAACTTTTAAACTCTTATACATTTTTATAAATAATTGTTCAAAACCGGTTATCAACCAGTCGACATTTTTTAGTAAAATATTCTTAATTTAAAAAGTAAATAAAATATACACGTTGCCGTTTAAGTTTCAAAAGTTGATGTAAAAATAATCAGTTTTGGAGTGGGGTAAAATTGTGAAAAATTGTAAAAAATTGAGATCAAACTATGAAAAAAAAAAATGTAATTTCTTATTAATCCCGTTGCGATATTGAGTGGTTAACGATGAAACGATCACCCTGTAGGTATACGGTGGTTAACCTCTCGGGTCCGTACCGATAATTTTAGCGCGATGGAAAATTATATAATATGTATGATTTTTAATAATTTTCGCGACCACCCGCAAACGACGGCTGCTGCTACTGTCGTCTATCATATTACATATTATATTATATTATGTCTTATTATTCGAGTTAGACTGTTTTTTTTTTATTTCTTCAAAAATAATCCGAGATGGCGTCTAGAGAGAGCCGTACAACGACCGTCTAGAATACGGTTATACCGAGTGATTCTCTTAACGCCGCCTACACTAGTTTACTCTTCGAATAATTATTGCAATTTTGTGTAGCGTTTCTTTTTGGAAACATTTTTTACTTACGCTGCTGTACAATATTAGACAACATTCAAATTTTCATATTTTTTTAGTATTTACTAGAGCTCTATCAACTTATAAAACGCATAAACGGGGCAACGTGTCTACTTAATTTATTTTTTTAATTTTATTGTCTAAAGGCTTCGCCTTGTCGCTTCAACCAATCTTCTCTTTTATCTGCTAGTCATTTCATTTCTTCATAACTTGCTAGAGTAGAAGAGCGTATCATGGTTGTGTGTTGGGAATGGTAATGCAGTGGTTTCCCCTTGCCTTCTGCATCGCAGTAGCACCTCTTATTTCTATGAGGTGCTATTCAAGTATAGATAAATCTATACTTGATACAAACAACGCTGCTGCCCATTGTTTGGTCCATTTTGGTCGCCTTTTACGACTGGCATGGACTACCGCAGGTGTATTCTAACCCCCACCCGCAGGGTACCGGTATTATTATGTTAATTTATTTTTGTCCTGCGAATACCAAATATTATTCGTTAGGTCATAAAATTTGGCGGTACAATTAAATAATACTATTACTATGCCTATATCTAATGGTCGTGGCCAATCTGTTTGTACAACGAGCACCATTCGAGCCTAAACGATGGCTAAATAATCATATAGATAACGCATTATTCTGGTTTTATATGTTTTGTCAAATTTGTAGTAAACATTTTATTTAGGCGAATTAATGTTTTAAATTGTATAATTACCTTAAAAAAAGCACTTAAAATACTGTTCAAGTAGAATATTTAAAAATTATTCGAATAATTTTCCAAATAATTAGGCGTTTCAGTAATGATTTTTATTCGAATAAATTGTGGGAAAATATTCGAATAACGGTTTATTCGATTGGAAACTCAGCCGGCAACAGTCGGTGGTGGCAATATTTTCAATACCATATAAATGATTATTGTAGGAAAAGAAAATATGGCGACAGGACGGCGACGTGGCGCTGAATAACGCTGACAACGGTATCCTACATATTATTATATTATGTATAATAGTCATATGATATAATACTTATGTATAATATATGTATATACATATATATATGATGTACAGTTATAGGCTGTAATTTGTCGTATGATTCGAAACATAAAAAAAACGGTATTCCTTTGGGTTTGTTTTTTGACCTTCGTCTTTTCCATAATACACTTAGAGAAGCGGTTTTTATTTTGTTACATATATAGTTGTTTTGTTAACAATACCGTGTATTTGAATTGATATAGGTCGGACAACGTCGAATCGTGACAAGGGTTGGTAATTATTATTATTCAAGGACTGTTTATAAATTAGACATCTGGACGTTGGCTTTGTGTTAAGGGTGAAATGCATTTTTTGGGTTTTTTTGAATGAAAACGTCGAAAGGCGGCGGTAAATGAGATTAACGATTTGTCACTTGTTTTTTTTCCATGGCACATCATTTTAAAGGTATGTCGATGGCTTCACTTGTAAATACCTATATATACCATACACAGGGTGATTCATTGAGGATAAGACAAGATTAATTGTCTTTTCAAATATTTGTACTTTTTATTTTTCGAGACACCTATACGTTTATTTTATTTTACAATATTAGACAATATTCAAATTTTTATCCTTTCTTTTTTTCCCCAAAACTCTGTCAACTTTTAAAACGGTAACGCATATTATATTTAATTAACATTTTAAACCAAAATCAATTTGCCTGCACTTTTGTCTGGTCGATACCGGTTTTGGGTAGATACTTTTAAAGTTATTAAAGTTTAGAATTTAGGACGGCAGTTTGAGTGCGGTTGAGTAACGCGTGCAGATAAAAATAATACTACTTGCTCTCGTCCTAAATTTAAAACTTTAAAAGTTACTATTCAAAACTGGCAGTCGACCAGTCAAAATGTTGAGAAAATCATTCTTAATTTAAAAAAATTAACTAGATATATATTCGTTAGCATTTAAGTTACAAAAGTTGATAGAGTTCTAGAAAATACGAAGAGAGGTGAATATTTTAAATAGCCTCCCTAACGAATTACACGCTTACTCAAGATTTGTGTAACACTAATAATTTTAAGTAATGTGTTCTAGTTTATTAGATTTTTTCGCGATTGTAATACATAAGACTTGTTGGGCTCCCACGCGAGCTTGTTCCGGCGGGGCCCATTATAATTTCGTAAAGAAAGTAGGTATCCAAATAAATAATAATAATTTTAAAACATTGTTAAAAAAAAAGGACAAACTAAAACGTTATCCTTAACGAATCACCCTACGTACACAATTCAATACCGCGCGTGTCAATCATTGTGTCATTGTCGTGTGGACAGTATCGTGTGTCGGTTTCGCCGTTGGCCAGCTGACGACAATAAAAATAAAATAACAATATTTTTCTATCATTATAACATTATACACATCCCAATGCACACGGCTACCGCACGCCGTCGTCTCCCTTTGGTGGTTATACAATATAATAGTAATAATAATCTTCACGGTGTTTGCACACTAAAAAGAAAAAAACGCACTTGAAGTTCACCACGTGCCCCAAACGGCGGCGGGACAACCCTATAAAAACCTATAAGACGTGTTCAAGACGGTAATTATATCATGCAGTAGTAGCAGCAGCAGCAGCAGCAGCAGTAGTAGTAGTGGTCGCTCTAATACTAGTTAGTGTATCTTGTTCTCCGCCGGTAATGCGATACCACCGACGCTGTGCGGTGTGTTGAAAGTCATTAATTCACCGTCGTTATTGTATATTGTGTACAGCGGGCACATGTCGCTCTTATTGCACACAGCCAGCCAGCCAGCCAGCCAGCCAGCCGGCAGCTGTGTGTTTGTGTATCAGTTTATGCGGTGGCACGCGACTGGAACGCAACACTTCCACATGTGGGTGTAACGGACCGTAAAACTTTGTGCGGTCTAAGCGAGATCGGCAACCGCACAAGATCATGGGAAAAACATCTTGTCTACCTATGATATCGCTAAGTATACTGTACGCCGTGTAGGGTCAGGCTGTGTCCCGTTAGGTTAGGTTATAGGCCAGAGTTGGGCAAATTCTTATTGGAATAATTTTTCCACAGTTTTTTTTTCACCGAATAAAAAATTATTTGAATAGTTTGTAAGTGTGTTTTTTTTCAGTTATTTATTTATTTAAAACATTATTTCGTTTAAATCTAATAAATACTACATTCACAAACAGACATTTTTTTGATTGAAATAAATTTCACAATTTATTCGAGTAACGTTTTATTTGAATAGTGTGTTATCTAGATGTTTATTTAGATAACGTTTTATTCGAATGATGCACAACTCTGGTTGTAGGTCAGAGTCAGGGCCATATTTCCCATTAGACGAGATGTGCACGAACCTGTAACCCCCAAAATTTGTTTTTTTTTTAATTTAAGAATAATTTGCTGAACATTTCGACTGGTTAGTTTTTGGTTTTAAAAGTTATTGAAGTTTACAGTTTAGGATGGTACTACCTCCCGTTTCTCAAATATATCGAGTAAACGAGTAAATAAGTGAGCAAATCGAGTAAACGAGTGAATAAGTATAGTGTGACGCAAAGGAATGTCTTCCAAAAAATGTTTTATTGGTTTTAAATTCTTTTTAGGGTCAATTTCTTGGTCGACCAAATATAATTTAATTAAAAATCAAATGAAATTAACTTGATAATTTAAAAATACAGGTTGATCATAAGATAAAACCTTCCTTCTGTCCTAAATTTTGATCACTAAATTTTTAGCAAATTATTTTTAATATGTTAAATAAATCAAATATATACGTTAGCGTTAAAGTTATAAAAGTTGATAGATAATCCTTACAAAGTTATCAGTCGGCAAACGAACAGGTCGATGACAATTAAAAATTCAAACGTTTGACGATGATGAGGAATAATTTTGCGGTTAAGGGTAATATTTAAATATTTTATAATATGTAGCCACAAGTGTTGCTCAAGTTTTTTCTAGGTTTTACCGCTAAATTTTTTTTAAACATTTTTTGTCTACATGTTTGTGGAATAAAAAACGCAAGGTAAATTATTTAGTTTAATTCAAAGTTTTCCAAATCGTTTTTTCCAGTATTTTCAGTTCGGTTTTGAAGTAGAAAATTATTAAAAACTGTTATAGAATTTAGAATTTTTTTAGGACGTCCGGCGACGACGTTGTGTCTAGAATGCGAGCACGCGCGTTTATTTGTTTAAAATATGAATAATAATAATAATTACAAACGGTCACACGTGCCCCGATGAACTCTACAATAAGTATTACACAATACCACGCGTTAAGAATATCGGTGCGTTTATTTTTACTTTTGTGTATTGGCGGTTTTGTTGGCCGTGACGACATCGTCTTAACAATAATAATAATAATAATATTATAATACCTAACATGGGTTCGATGAAACTCTGCACGGGCAAGTAGGTAATTGATGACAATTATTTGTTTAACGTGGACACGCGGGCTCTGGAATACTACCAAAAATTATGCAATCCATAAGTGCCATAAGAAGCGCGTAGCTCATCAGACGACCTGGGTTCGTTAAACTCTGCCAATTATTAGCTTAAAAAACAAGTGGTTACAATTTTTTTGGGTTTTCTTTCACACAGGAGACATGTTTCAGTTAGTGTCTACAAGTGCATAGAACATTTATTATTTTTTTTTTTTTTTAGGAGGGGGGGGGGTATTATTCCACACACCAAATCGCCCTGTTTTTTAACTGTCTTCACAAATTCTTCATTTAATACAAAATTTCGATTTAAATGCGGCACGCGTTGCAGAATATGGCGTCTCAAAAAAACCGGAACCCGACCCATTCACTAAATTTTTGCTCAAAAATAAAATGTTAAATGTATACATTTTTTTTTGCATTAATTGCAAATAATCTACTACACAAAATCGGCCTTTGCATAAATATTCCTTAATTTTATATTCCGAATGTCCAGCAAACAATTTTACCGAAATTAAATAATTACATTTTATTAAATTTTAATAAAATAAAACATTGAACTTAAATACTAAATTGCAAGCAGAGCTGTGCGTTAGTCTAATGAAAATGTATCTAATTAGTAATCTAGAATCTAGATAATAAATTATTCAAGTAAACATTTTTTGAATAACTTTCAAACAAATATTATTCAAATATTTTTAAAGCGCAGTTTTCAACCGATTTTTTATATAAATATATCACTTATAAGTAAAATTAAAAAAGAAGTAAATATTGCGTTTAAATTATGCTAAAATAGTGCGTTTATTTAATATTTTTTATGTGAAATGAATTGTGAAAAAGTTATACAAAACATTTTTTATTGAATAATAATTTTTTTTTTAAATTTTATTTATTTGAATAATTTTCAAAATTCTAATAGCAAGTAGAAAAATAAAAAATAAAATAGGCCTAACGAATGGTTGAAAATTTATAAATATTCTTTTAAATCTATGCTGAATAAGTTCTGAGTTAGGGTCTCCTTAACTATTGATGCCGATAGTGTCGTGCAAAATTAAGAATTACAGACTGAAGATTTATTTGAAGTTGAGACTTGAGACATAAAAGCAAATCCCCAGGTCTATGTGTACTAAATTATAAATACTTATATAAATATTATAGTTATTATTATATATAATAGTTAGGTTAGATTAATTTTAAAAATTCTGTAAATATTTATTAAAAACTGGTTATCGACCAGTCAACAATTTTAGTAAATTTTTCTGTTGTATAAAAAGTCAATAAAATATACGTTACCATTTAAATTTATGGATTGTCTTTCTCTATAACGTCTCCAAAAAGGAATCCTACAAAATTGCAATATTTCTTTTTAATAAAAGAGATAACGAGTGTCTCGCGTCGAATTGATCACTCTGTATGTTATTCAAGGCGCGGCCGTGTATCGGCCTGTGCTGGAAAGCATAAACTTTTTTTTTTTTTAACATATTCACGAATTTAACCACCATTATATATAGGTAATAAATAAGAATAACAACTAACCGAAGCTGATACAAACGAAAATAGATACAATAATAAAATGGAGGGTGTACGTGGGATGTAGCGTGGCAGGGATTGATTAATAGCAAATATAAAAGTGCATGTATACATAATATATATATATATATATACATACGACAGTATTATTTATTATTATACTATTCCGGCGAGGCGGTACGGTATGGTACCAAAGTTAAACGACCTATCTGATGGCCGATGCTAGTTTATTGGGGTGTTGGACGGACATAAACAGTATATTATTTTAGAGTGGAAACAGGCTAGACATAAAGTCATTCCGAGTACGGTTATTTCGGTAACATTATTGGAAAAACTATTTCGATTCAAAATTTATGTTACGGTAATATTTTCTATCAAATAATAATAGTTTTAGCTGAAAAAAAGTTTCAAATACAATCCTTATTGTGTCGTTTATCATTCGAGTTGGAAGATTTATTTTAAATGGTTAAAATATTAAAGGGTTTTATTTCATCTATGAAATTATTAACTATTTTTATACAATACAGAGTGAACCACTCAATATCTCATAGGGTCTAATAAGAAATTGACTTTATTTTTTCATATTGTTTTTATACAATGTGATCTCAATTTTTAAAATTTTCTATTTCAAACTAATTATTTTTATAGCAAATTTTGAAACTTAAACGGTGAAGTACATATTTCACTAACTTTTTAAATTTAGAATATTTTACTATAAATGTTGACTGGTTGATAACCAGTTTTGGACGACAATTTTTAAAATTATAAGAGTTTAAAAGTTAGGACGTTAAAGGAAGTGCGCTCAGATAAAAATAATCTTTCACTCCACCTTTCTTCCTGCCCTAAACTTGAAACTTTAATATCTTCATAAATAGCTATCCGAAACCTGTTATCCAGCAGTCAAAATTGTTAGTATATTATTCTCAATTTAAAAAATTAATAAAATATATGCGTTGCCATTAAAGTTTCAGAAGTTGATACAAAATATTAGTTTGGGAGGGGAGTGGGAATATGAAAATTTGTGGAAAATTGAGATCACATGATATATAAACAATATGAAAAAAAAGCAATTATTATAAAAAACCCAATGAGATATTGAGTGGTTCGCGATTAAATGATAACTCTGTATTTTAGTTTTACTCATGAAATAATAATTTTTATTTAAGTTTGAAATAAGTTCTTTCTTGTGTGTATTTGATTGAAAATAATGGCTGGTCGACGTCCAGTTTTGGATAAATACTTTTTGGATTAACAGCATTTAACATTTATGAAATGACGGTGAGGTGGACTGTAATATTGTTTATGCTTTAAATGCTAATAAGTCGAATAAGTATTTGTCGATAACTAATTTTAGACCAGTCATTTTTTTGCACTACAAATACATATGTTCTTACTTGATTTGTAACATTATCCTTTCATAAGCTATTCTATAAAATATGATAATTTAAGTCATCGTCTAAACTATAACAGGTGATCAAAACTTGTATAGTTGTTGTATTTTATTTAGTTTGCCGGCTTGTTAAAATTATTTTTTAGCTTACTCAATTTGTTTCATTGAAAAAACACTGTAACAATACAATTTGGGTAATAGTGTATTACATAACAATAATGTAATCATTGAATTTATTAAAAAATGTATAAATTAGTATGCTCGATAAAAAAAAATTGAAACCGGCTAGCTATTTCTTATACGGTTACTTTACTTTTTTTTCTTCTATTCTAGTTTCAAATAGGAGATAATATTATTCAATATTCAAAGATTACCAAAGCGGTTGCTTATGCTATAATATGCGGCGTATGAGACCACATTGCACTAGATTTATGTTTTTTTTGTTGAAAAAAAGACCTACAACAATAGGTGATAAAAAATTTGGAAATTATCAATAAAAATGTATTATGAAATGATGTATAAACTGATTGGCCGTACGAATTTTGTTTAACAGGAATTATTAGTCTAACGAGACACGCTAAATATAAATATTTCTATGACAAATGACTAATTATTATTAGTAAACTGTGTATGATTTGAAACTATAGTACAACAGTTTTGCTAAATTGTTTATCTTACATAATAATTGATGTGTTAAAAAAAAAAAAAATCTTATTGGCCATACGATTAACAATAATTGTTTCTTAAACTATCACACGCTTTGTACACAATATTTTGTGCTTCGTAATATTCCAATAATATGGCTTAGTTGTTGAAATTAGAGTATTTCGTTTTCCCATTAGGAAAATTTTAGGATCTATACGATATTATGCATTTCCAACGCTAATAATTTGTGTATATACATTCAATAGCCACGTTCTGTGTACGAGCAAAACATATTTTATGTTTTATTGGCATTTTTAGCACACAAGAACCTCTTGAATAATAAAAAAAAAAAAACCAAACATGTAGACAAAAAAAAAAAATACGACGTTAAAATATAATATCAATTTTTATATTGTTAAAAATATAATAATATTATGTAGGTTACATTGGGGGAAAAAATTATAATTAAACGAATAATATATTGTCCATCTCGACAAAAATGATTCCTACTCTTCGTACTGTACTGTAGAAATTAAAAGAATAATGTACTTACGGTTTTAGCGTCGTCCTAATAAACAATCATATATTTTTTTTTCCTGAAGTGTTACTCAAACTATTTTGATACAGTTAAAAACATTGCCAATTTTGTTTTTTTTTTTTTTCAATTGCCAGATGTGACAACGTGGACAGCGTGTTGTTTTTGTGAAGATGCCGTTAAAATGGCGATTATCCTTGTGTTTTTTTTTTTGTTAAACAAGTAATTTTTAAAGAATTAATCTGTCTAGCCAAAAAAAAAAGAAGTTAATTGCAATAAAGAAACGTCATCGCAGTGTTGAAAAGATTATTAATCATTTAGTTCTTTAGTGTCATATGTATTTCATGTTAATTTTTTAACAACCAAGTTGTAACTTCTAATATTAATTTTTTTTTTTTATTCTCGCTTCTGAGGGCAATATTTTTTCCGAAATAAAAACAATCCTAGAAGTGATATATTTATGAGTAGAATTAATTATAGTTATTATTTTTTTTTATGAAATGATAGTCACAAGTTCTGTTTTTAACAGAAAGCCAGTAAATAAATTTCTTCCAATGTTACCATTTATTACATATTAAATTTAATTTATAATAAACCCGGAAATAAGATTCGACTTTTGTAAGTAAAAGTAATATGGAAAAAGTACTTCCCTAACTATGCCTTTGTCTAAAAAATAAATATATTTATATGTAAATTTGTAATGCTTTCGAATTACCATTAGGAAATATTTTAACAGCATTTTCTAAGTACATTTTTAAAGTATTAAATTTCTTAGCAAAAAAAAAAATGTTTTAAAAAAAAATTTTAAATGTTAATAACCACTGTGAGAACATTAAATGGTGTATGGATTGAAATATATATTTATAGTTGAGGTTCAAACCATTACACTAGACGAAAAATATGGTCAACATTACAATCTAAGAGGTTATACTTAAAAACGTTACGGTAATAATATTAGTCATTAGGAAAATGCACATTATGTACGGAAGTATTCTATAAAAAATAACAATAAATTGACCTAATTAATTAAAAAGATCTATTTTAGTATGACCCCTATAAAAACCTATTACAACTCAACAATCGTATCTAATTTGTTATGTTAATTGTTATTCGGTTGATGAACTTTCAATTTCTAACTATTTGTCAAATTTCAGAATGCATGCGAGTATTATTGTTATTTTTTTATTAGTTGAAAAAACATGCATCATTAGATAAATTATTTATGTAAGTCTAATTGTTTTTAATTTTATCTTTGTGTGAATATTGCTGAACTTAACGACAACAATCAATCTTATTATCGTATCACGAGTTATTAATGATATATACATATTTTATTATAATTGATATAGATGTATTGTATAATAATTATTAATATACGTATTATAACCAAATATATTAGTTCTCAATCGCGTTGCTAAATTAATTTGTAGCCCAAAATGAAATTTGGACTTAACCACTCTTAAAATGCATTGAGGGCTTTTTAATTTTTCATAGTCCTCGTTTTTCTTATATACTTAGTTACAAGTTTATTTACTGCAATAATTGGTTTTAAATACAAAAATAATCAGGCAGCAATATCTTAATATTTGTACGATAATAAAATTATCGTGGTAAATACTAATCACCTATTAAAAGCACAATGATGCAATGAGAGTAATGAATGGTCGACAACCATTTTTGAATGAATTATTTTTACACTTATGGTGTGTGTATTTAATATTTAGGTGTGAAATAAAGAGCTAGTGAGTGGTGCGTATGAATATAAATAACATTACAGTCTACGTCACTCTCAGTCTCAACCTAATCTTATGTTAATAATTCAAGGACTAATAGTATTAAAAACTGATCGTCCACTAGACATTATTTTCGTTGCTTTATTTTTCGTCTCATAGGTAAATATAATACATAAGTTGTTATTGGACTTTTAAAACCACACCTCAATATTACCTTGAATAGTTTAATCATCAAATAGAATAATTAATTTGTAACTTTTTTAGCTTTTACAATTACCTATTTTATAGAAAAATACTGTAAGAGGAAATTTGAATAGCTATAAATATATATACGTGTGTATAATACTAGTTAAGTATTTATACTTTGGTATATTTTTTCAGACTTTCACAGTCATTTATAGGAAAAATAAAAAACGTTTCCATCAAAATGGTTTAGCGCGACTTAAAATCAAAATGTCTTGGCATTGTTATAAAATCCAAACCTAACCAAAAATTTTAGGTTGGATAGGTTAGGTCCTTTTATGTAATTACTGACGTCTGGATAAATTAATTTTAAGCGTGACGGATGTGATGTTGCAGTTTTTTTGCTCGGGGCCGACAACATAAATAAATACATTTCGAACAACGAAGACGGATCGTCGCTTGCAGTTTTGGATTTACTGGAGTCGACCATGCAAACCTACCACAATTACCAGTATCATCGACACGAGGCTCGCGACGAAAACAAACAAAACCATAGTTACATCGATGGAGTCATGCCGATAATCTTACTCGAGGACGAAACGACGTCGTCATCTGGGTTTGTGCCCAACCGTTTGAGACCGGCGTACAGTATGCAAGGTAATATAGTTAGCGAACCAGATCCATGGGGTGGCTATAGTGGTTTTACAACAGAAGGGCCATGGTCACTCTGACTGGTTAGAACAAAAAAAAAAGAATTACAGTTCAATATATCGTGGTGACAATATTTTAGTCCGGATATACCAACCGCTCAATGATAAAGAAATTGTTTTCCTTTTGTGTGGCCATACTGGTTTTAGTCCTTCTGTTCACTTCACTAACGCAGACAAGCTAGTATATTGTGTCAGTTTATCTCTTTGTGTTATTACCTTATGCTCAAAACCAATCCGTTTGGGAATTTCTAACATTTTCACTCGAACACGTCTTATGACACCGAGCCAGTCTAAAATTTGCGTGGACACTTTTTCGTCATCGTCACGAATTCTGTTACGTTCGATATGATAGTTTAGGAACGGAATAAGGAAGTCTTAGATCGAAGAAAGAGAGAAGGGAAGGAATTTTATCAAAATATCTATGATTCAATGTTTTGCAGTGCAGCTGAGGATGAGTGTGATCGTAACACGGAAAAGTTAGGTTAGCTCAGGATAGGTTAGGTTTGCGAAGAGAGTGGGTGAGAGAAAGTGAAAGTGAGGAGAGCATAAGAGAAGAATCAAGAAAGGAGAGGTTAATCGATAAAAGATAAGTGATAAGAGACAGTTGATAATGGCTGGATGATAAAAGATTAGTGATAAGAGACAACTGATAATGTATACCTAAAGGTGGCTGGGGTCTATCTGGAATTACAGTCATCGCAATACCGGAAAGTGCAATTGGGGGGAGGGGAGGAAAAGAAGGCTTTCTCGCATTCTAACGAACAGGAGAGGGACATTTTCTTCTTTATGCCTAAAAATATATCCACAAAGGGGAGGAGAAGATGAGCGGTGAAGGAAATGTGATAGCGACAAGTGGGTGTTCGACTATGATGATAACAAGTTTTCAAGTTACCACCATGGTTATCGGTGGTTAACCACACGCCGACATGATAGTTGCTGGACAACTGATAGGAGAATCAACTGATCGTAAGAAGTGTTCATGATCCAAGGGTCTTTCCTTGGAGGAAAACGTGGAACTTTAGAATATGTTATGTTAGTTTCTAATTGTTTTTTTTTTCAATTTCAAAATTAGGCTCTTCGAGAAGGCTGCGGGTACCCGACAACGTTTACAAGCGAGCCGTCGAATTGGTGAGGAACGCCGACGAACTGACAATAGCGTCGGTGGTCCGTCAAGAGCGCGCCAACACCGGGTCCATCGTGTCGTTTTCGTTGGGCACGAACAGGTATTTATCAAAATCTTCATATTTTGTGGGAGATGTTTAAGAATTTTTAAGAATTTCGCAAAACTTCAACCGGTTTTTTTGTTGTTGTTATTTTAGGTATTTGGAATTGGAATCGAGCGGACGTAAAGACGAAGTGAGATTGCATTACATTGCCCGCGGAAGTCGCCGCGTCGAAGTCGAAGTGTTCTCTTATCCTCTGGCCGACGGCCATTGGCACGCCGTGGCCTTAACGTTAAGCGGGACACAAGCGCGGCTCTATGTCGACTGCCAATTGGTGTACACGCGTACGTTGGCCGGCGGTTCGGTCGACACGAGCTTTTCCGTCACGCCGGAACTATACGTGGGACAGCGCAATCAAGGCGTCCATTCTGTTTACAAAGTAAACAGCAATGATAATTGTGATCATTACAGACAGAGTTGCGCATTGTCCACTGATGTATAAATATAAGGTTGATAAGATGGACGAGTGCAGTGACTAGGGAGGATAGAATAAGAAATAAATACACAAGACAGGGAGTCTAGGTATTGCCATGCGTTATGGGGAAATTAAGAGAGAATAGGTTGAGATCCAGTTATGAAGAGAGACGAGGCAGAGGCAGTGAGAGGTGTTATGAATATGGACATCAATTTTTGCATTGAAGTCTGGCGATATGCAGTTGTGTCAATGATTACATTATCAAAATTCCATTGTGATAAAACAGTCTTTCTCAAAGTGGGCTCCTCCTTAGAGAAAAATTGTGGAGCGTTGAAGCGGTCTAGGAGACGACGGTTGAATCAAAAAGTGGCATTTATCAGATAATATAATAGCACAGTTTAGATAAAACCAGATCGTACGCCCTGTATTGAAATAATGTAAACAATCCAAAACCCTCCTCAATGGTAGGAAAAACAAATTGTTTATGAGATATGTATCAGAACTAAGCATCGCTGAATTTATTGATTGTTATCACCGATATAATAGTATACAAATTATTTTATAACATAATATAGTAAATTGTTTTGTACAATAATTTAATTTCTAGAAATGTGGTCACACTAAGTCGTGGAGGGTTTCTGTTAATAGTAAACGACGAAGTACACCATCTGGTTTTATCTAATCTGCGATAATTGTAACACACCTTATACTAAGTATACCTTTTACCTCATACCACAATGAAATATTGATAGCATGATGTAAACAATGACACAACTGTACATAACTATATACCAGATATTAGTTTAGACTATAAATTAAAACGCATAGTAGGCTAAATAGCACATTATTCGTGTGAAAATATTATTACAATAACTTTCAAACACATTATTCGAATAATTTGCCAGTGTGATTTAAGCTTGGTTTGGTTTGTCAACGTTTATCTAAAGAATTTTCCATACAATCACATTCGATTATTTTTCTCAAAAGGTTATGGCGCGCCGTAGTTTTAAGTTGAAAAATGTGGTAAATTTTTGGGGTGTTTTTCTCCTTAGTGAAGGGGAGGGGGTACCTTTTTAAAAATTAAAAAACAATTCCTTCAATGGGTCGGTATCGAAGCTAAACATCATTGGAATACAAATTTGCACAACTCTGCTGGTACATTTGAGCGGGTTGTTTTGAGAATTAATAATAAAGGTTTTTTTTTAAATTTATTTATAGGGTATTTTACAAGACGTTCAATTAATCAGAGGTATCGACGGGCATCGCGTTCAATGTCCAAAGCTGGACACTTCATGTCCGAGTTGTGGACAGTTCGCTGCGATGCAGAATGTCATTGGACGTATGTTGAACGATATACGCATTCTCAACGACAAGGTATAAAAAGGTTTTGTAGAAACAAAACAAATTCAAAAAATACATCCTATCTGGGCTAATAAACCACTACTGAAGTATAAGGTATTAGGCATTTCCCTTGAAGGAAAAACATTGGATCTTTCCCAGAAAACGACCGTCTTATCCTTGATGAATCACGTAGTAGGGACGGATTTTTATATTCCTCTTTTTGCCTATATAAAACCCCTTAAAAACCGACCGCTTTCAATCCCTTTTAAAATATATATATACGTTGCCATTTCAGTTTAAAATGTTTTGAAATTATAATTATCGTCCAAGAGAATGAGTGCCTTGAGTTAAATAAATCATTCTGTATTATAGTATGAAAATATTGCTATGGATAACAGCTAAAAACAGATTATGTCATATCGTTGCGTCATCTAATGCTAATTGAATACACACCAAACAACAATAATATTTTATTTCATTGAAAAATTATTGTAATAATTGTCACAATGTTTATCAATATTGTCGAAATTATTTTACATCACATGGTTTGGCAGCAATTCAAATATAAAATATAACGCAAACGTTTCAATCGTATTTCCTATTTTTGTTTTTTGAACATCAAACGGTGTTATAAGATATTTTATTTATAATTTTATCCACAAAACGTGAGCAAAACATTTAGAAAAAAATTCATTTTTCTAAATAAATGTATTAACTCGATAAAAAAAGAAGAACAACTTATCATCTGTCGACCGATCTAACGTCCAAAGATTGAACTGATTGATTTTTATATTATTTTCATATTATTTATGATTGTAACTAATTTGAAACTTGTAATCAATAAAAGTTTTCCTAATTGATATTTTTATTTTACCTGAAAAATTAAGGGTTTCGGTAATACTACTTTTTTGACAGTAGCCCTTCGACTGCTGTGTGAGATGTTTAATACTTTAAACTACTTTTCTATACTTAATTAATTTCATTCAATATTTGAAATACTTAATTCCATGAGTAAAATGATAGCTAGGCCTATGGGTTTATCTATATATAGCTCATATATTTTTGGCCTAATCACACTGTTTTGTTTCAATTTTCGACCGAGGAACCGACTGACGGGCTCTGGTTTATGATAAAATCAACAGATAAAGCTATAATCGAATAACCTATATAACATGGTTATAATGTTATTGCACGGTAACTGAAACTGAATTATTTGATCTCCTGTAAAGTCGAGAAAAATGTCTTACGAGTTGTTGCATCTTAAACAAAGATTTTTCATTCATTTGCTTGGTGGATTTAAGTTTTTATCATTTTTATTTTTTATTTTTTAATATTGTACAGTCTATAATGATATTGCATTGTAATACATTTATAGTTTGAAGCTGCTCAGCGGGAAATAAATCAAATGCGGTCATGCGAGTGCCGTAAACCATGTATATTTACGGACGAGCGAAGCAACAACACAATTATGAAAAACGATGGATCTGTATGGCAAAATAATTGTGAAAAATGCTCATGCCTGGTACGTACGGTCAATGTGAAATTTCTTAAAGAATTAACTTATAATAATATGTTTTTTTTTTTGCAAAAATATTTCCGATATTTTGTTTATATTTTGTTATTTTTTTTAATTTAGCACGGTCGGGTGGAATGTGCTCCGGTGACTTGTATGCCAGTTACCTGCCCTCATCCGGTACGCAAACCAGGGGAATGTTGTGATTCTTGTTTAAGTATGTTTTATTTTTAAAATAAGCCTTTCCGTTTTTTTTAATGTTCGGTATTTAAAATTACCTCCTCTTTAACCTATCATTAGGCCGGTGGTCTACAGTAGTGGACCGGTCCAACTGTGACTCTGGTAACAAAAATGTGCCCCAGCCACACATTTTATTTAAGTGTGACCGAAAATAGATGGTTAAGGTGAAACATACATATGTTTTGTGGTGTCCACTCATTCTTAAAAACATATCATACATCATATTGCTCAAATGTGTGGTGCTAATTTTGAACTAACCCCCAGCCATAAAACGTACTCATGTTTGCACGAAAACAATTTTTGGCGATGCTAATTTAAAAACTAAAGTTGCTAAGCACAGTCATGCCTACCCCCCCCCCCCCCCAATTTGTCGTTTACGTTTATAATTCATGTAAAAATATGCACTTTTTCTTATTTAATGTAAATCCAGCACTTCACAGTCTCTTAAACATTTCTCTGAGATTTTCTATATGTTCTCTTTATTCTTACCAGTCACTATATATCTTTTTTTTTTATTTATAAGAAGAAACATACAATCTGTATAATAAGTACAATAAGTATATATTATGTTAATGGTAAAAATAAAAGCATGAAGATAAGTTTGTAGAAAGAAACCACTCATTAGTACCTAGTAGTACTTTTTCAATAGTGCATTTGATTTTTGCACAATTTGGTTTAGCACCAAACGGCATTGTTGAGCATTAACTTGATACATTCATCTGGTTAAACTATCTAGATAATTAATTTAAAAAAACTATGTCCTCTCATCTGTGATGATTTATTCTGTTATCTAAACGTATTCATTTAGATATAAAAAACGTACTTGGTATACAATCATTTTTTTGTTCATTCATAATTAATTGTGATTAATCGCGAATAATGTTATTTACAGCCCGGTGTTTGATTAAACCATTGGGCCAAATTATCGAGCATGGCACCACTGCAGTCGTGAAAATAAATGACGGGTGCCTCAGTTGTTCCTGCGACGATGGATTGCAAACGTGCAATAGGGTGGACACCGAAAAGTATTGCCCGGTTTTGGATTGCGACAAATCCGTACAAATATCCGTGCCCGAACAATGTTGCAACTTCTGTCCAGGTACTGTGTGCACAATTTTAAAACGTGTAAATACCAATAAATTTTGAACCCCCCCCCTATCCACCACGTTGTAGTGTTCTATCGATGCCGTCATGCGAAGCACATCAAGTCCGAAACAATCGTATTCGAGAATAAGCGTTTTTAAATCTCGCCGACTTTATGGATATGACTATTTTTAAAAAACAATTTTTCCTATACTTTTAGGTAGGTACATATTTTTTCAATACTTGCATCGAACACCACGAGTCGTGCAAGAAAAAAGAGCATAATTTCTATTTACTTCCTCAGTTAATTGCGATACTTCTGGTATCTACTACCAGTAGCAATCTGTTTAACAATTAATTTCAACTCACTTTGTATAATATAGTATTTTTATTTTACAATCTTTGTCATAAATCATTAAACAATAATGCAAATTTTGGAGATTAAAGATTGGTTTTTAATGCAAATTTTTCATATCTATACGGTCAAAGCAAAAGAAACCTAAACGTTATAATACTGAACTTATTGTCTTTTGCACGTTGAGACTATTGTAAAATGGACTCGGTTGAAATTTCCAAAGCCTTATAGACAGTTTTTACTGACGTTATCTGGCGACAAGACATTAGTATTTTTCTTTAGCCATTTATCGTACTGATAATGTCGAAAACGAAGATTTTGGACTCTGATGAACGGCGTCGATACGACTAACAATACTAACACGGCTTGTAATAATACTATTATCGTTGATGTTGATTGTTTGACTTTGCAACCGTGTTGTATAATGTGTACGACATAATCGACTCAGCTGCTTTCGTTGTTCATAATATGTGTTATTTTGTGTTATTGTGTATGTTAATGCTTACACAGACGACGATCATTGTGCACGAGGTGGACGTCATTCGTGTCATCCGAGCGCAACTTGCATCAATGTGAGAACCACTCATAAGTGCTCGTGCACCGCCGGTTACAATGGCACCGGCCTCCAATGTGACGGTAACTAACCCACTAAACTTACTAATCTTATAACTGTTATAATTTGTACATAAACAACACAGGGCGATTCGTTTAACACTTGCCTTCTGTGAAAATAAATCACGAAATGAAAAAAAAAATTGATGTTACTTATTATAAACGCTTAATTTTCAATTTTTTTTTTACTTATAAGAGATAGAAACTTGGTCCTGAGCTCATTGGAAATAGCTTTTCGAGAAGATACAAAATATGATTTAGAAAAAATTAAAAATAAATTATTCAAGCCTTTTACAATTAAAAAAACATTCGTAAAAGACACCTCGCTTTACATAAAAAAATATTGTACATAGGAATGCAGTAGTAAAAGTTACATTAAAAACATTAAATAAATTTAACATTTAACATTGTTTTGGACTGAATCAAAAACCGAATAACTTCTAACATAGTTTTGTGTTTTTTATTTAAAAAAAAATCCTTGTTTTTTTTTTTTATAGATATAGACGAATGTTCGGTAGTCGGTGGCAAAAACGGACACCATTGCCATGCAAACTCTACGATATGCATAAACACCCCTGGCTCGTACACGTGTAAATGCCGAGAGGGCTACGTTCGCTATAACAGTTTTGAATGCATCGACGAGAACGAATGTACCAGTCAAAAGTCACCGTGCCATCCGCATGCAAAGTGCACAAACACGCTGGGCGGTTACAGTTGTCAGTGTGCAGACGGGTACGAAGGCGATGGTTTCACCTGCAGGCGTAAGTGTCATAGTGTTGTCTCATTGACTGTTGACTTAAGTAGGTCTTGTAGCTGGGAGTCTGTCGAAAATTTGCTACGAGGATCTACAGTCGACGCTTTTGTGCCAAGGGGGGAGGGATTCGTAAGGGTATGGACTGATTGCTTAAGGCCAATGACGCCATAAGACATGATCATTATCCTATGCTTTTTCTTTGAGAGAAAGTTTTTGCCAAATTTACACGAATATATCTTATGGCTGTGGCGCTCTTAACGCTTTTGTCTCAATTCAGGAAAGGGGAGGGTGGGAAGCTGAAGGTGTTAAGGTGAAATTGATTATCCTCGGATAACCGATAAGAGATTATTGACAAGTGAATCAGCTAACATGAGTCAATTGGACAATGTCATAAGACGTATTCACCAGTTAGTATTTTTTCCAGTTAAGGGGAACCTTACAGTAAATTTTGACATGCCCCTAGTTGACTTATATCAACAGCAAAAATAACGTTTTGGCTGATTTGCCCTCTTATCGGAGTGTCTTAACTGTTATCACACATCCTTATGATGATAACTATCAAGTAAATCGTGTGAAATTCTCTTAATTCAGTCAAACTTAGGAATGGGTGGGCGATTTATGATCCATATGTCTCTCATTGAAGAGGAGAAATTTCTCCCATCCTCCCTGCTCATGTATTATTATTGAACGTTATCTGTTTAATACGATATTGATTATGAATATTATTCGTAGCTATTTGTCGACAAAATTGTCTAAACGGCGGTGTATGTCAAAGCCCGGACGTCTGCTCATGTCCAGCAGCTTTTGAAGGGCCGGCATGCGAGTTAGACGTGGACGAATGTGCGACCGGCGTTCACGGATGCATCGATTCGTCGTCTCATTGTGTCAACATGGCCGGATGGTATTATTGTGCATGCAATCCGGGCTATCAGAGTATAGTAATGTATCCGACCGCAAGTGCCATCACTAGAGCAGCCGATGACCATATTAATACTTTGGATTCCACGTGGTCACCTATGGTAGGCACGATTTGTCAAGGTAATAGAAATAATTATTTATAAAATTTACAAAATACGCGGCGCAAGTACTTTGTATATTCATAATTTGTAAAATATTATTTTAGATATAGACGAATGCTCGATCAATAACCATACGTGTCACCCGTCTACTATATGTGTGAACACAATTGGCTCGTACGAATGTCATTGCCACCAGAAAGATACTTCGGACGGCACAACCAGCGTTGGCAATTCATTGGAATGTAAATCTAGTAAGGGCAATACATTTTTCGATCCAATTTCTAGCTGAAACTTGAAATCACAAAAGGATCAATATGTATCAGATGCTATTTCCTTAATCTTTTATTGACCACCCACTTAGCTCAAACTAAGTGCTCTCTATTTGTGGGCTTAATCTTGAATTATAGTCTCATCCTCTGGTGTTTATAACATGATAGTGAGATTCGAGTAAAAATACTTTCGTCTTGTTACTTCTAAGCTCAATGTTTATTGTCCTACACACGATTCCTTTCTACTACTGTCTGCGTACGGCTATTTTAACCCTTGTAGATCTTAAGCACGTGGAAAACCTTTCATTCCTAACAAAGCCTTGTCCTCTTTTAAAAAATGCTCTCAATAATTGGTCGTCTTCTTTCGAATATAAAAATAACCAAGCTTTATAACTATGGATTTTTATTTAATTTTAGGTTGCTTAGTAAAAGCGAATAATGGCTCTACTGAAGAATTAGAAAACGGTTCGTGGTTTATGCCTCAAGAGTGTACCAATTGCACTTGTGTAAGTGGAAATTTAAAATGTGGACGCATCGAGTGCGATTGCTCAAACGAGGATCATAAAAAACTAAGTTGTTGTGCTAAGTGCGATGCTCAGTCGTCTTGCAGTCATCAAGAAATACCAAATGTATGGTTTCATAGTGGTCAACAATGGGTTTACCAGTGCCAGACGTGCGAGTGTTTGGTTAGTATAAAAAAAACTTTAACCCTTTGACAGTCTATTTTTTTTTTACCCAACCTTTACAGCAACCCAACTAGAATCAATCAAATTGATTACATGCCTCTCATATTAACACTCAAAGCATTATATAGTTTCCTTATAAGTTTTAATTCCATCAAACTAATTGCATCTTTGGTCCATACCTATTCGTTGATTATATTCCAATCGTGGTCTTTACCTATGATTTTTAATTTCTGCAAGCTCTTCTATAGTTAATCCAAATAATCCACCATGCCTCAGTATATGACCAATAAATTCATTTCTTCTTTTCTGAATACATTTTCATGGAGGTCTTCCCTCTGAAATTCTTTGCAATACTTTTTTGTTAGTCCATATGTCCGTCCAACTTATCCTGAACATACTTTTGCAGCACCATATCTTAAAAGCTTCTATCCTTCTTTAGCAATTATTGTTCATGTTTTGCTACCAAGCGTTTTAATTCAAACGTGTGTTATTATGATATTTTTTCCGATATTTAGGCTAATATTTCTTGAAAGAAAAATGTCCTTTTTTGTTGAATGCAATTTCAGCTTGACATATTATTCGCTTTGCTATTTCCTTTTTGCTCCTCCCATCAGCACTTTTAACATTCCTAGCTATGTGAATTTTTCCACCTGCTCAATTTCCAGATTTCGTCGTAGATGTATCGAGTGTAAAATTTTGCAATTTTTTTTAGATGGGTCAAGTTGATTGCTGGCCAATGCAGTGCCCACCATTACTTCCTCAAGGCGTCAACTGCACATTGCTTACACCAGCATTGCCAACGACAAAATACGGTAACAGACATCCAATCAGTGATTGCTGTTTACCAAAATTATCCGATTTATTGCCAGCCAGCCGATTGGTTCCAGTAGCAACTGCCGCTGTAGCTTTGGTGGCCGCGTTCAATCCCAACTGCATTCATCACTATGATGGCGAAAACGACAACAACACATTATCAGCCACGGACACTCCATGTTTTTACGAAGGACGCGTCTATCAATCAGGTGCGCGTTGGGACGATCCAGCTGATATGTGTACATCTTGTAATTGCAAGGTATTTATAAGTACTTTAAAGTTTATATTGATAAAATATTAGAAATCATTAGAGATATTAGTGATGTTAAAATATTACTATATGTTATGGTTTTTTTACCTGAGATAGAGATAGAAAATTAGTAGTAAATTTAATTAATGTAACATAATATTCTTTCGGAATGACAACAGAACTTAGTTCACATAACCGATAAATTCTATAGTTAAACGTTAGAAGCACGGGAGCAAAAGAAAAAATACTGCTGGCAATGCTATTTACATTTACAAATTTTGGATATGAGTTGGTTTATTTTCATAAATTTTAAACCATTCGTTTAGTTTGATAAAACTGGTATTTACAGTAATTGAAGAGGTGTTCAATTAATGTAAATAATTCTTATTATTTATATTTAAACACCGATCAGTGGTCAAGACGTTATTATATTTTGGGTGTTGTGGGCTGTTGCTTATATTGTATCGCTTTAAGACAGCCCTATACTTACCGACCGTTGGTGCCCTTGTAATTCCCTGTAATTTGTGTGTTCCAGTATTTTCATCGTGCATGCATATTATTCTATATTTTATACTTGTGTGTGTGTGCGTGTAAATATCGCTAACTAACCAATATAAAAGCATAATGTAAATCGTAGGAACGATTAAAAGAGTCTCACACGTCACCGTCGTAACGATTACCATTGTTGGATGTACAATGTACTTTTAATAAGGGAAAACAAATAATTTTGAATGCTCTCTAGTCAGTTTCGTATGAGTCCTATTGAGTTGGAGATTACTTTTACAGAAAAGATTTTTTTTGACATTATAATATCATCGTAATATTATAGTCACTTACGTCTGGCCAATTTTTAGTATTTTCGAACGTTTTGCTTAATATAATCTGACCATTAACCAGTTTGGTAAATGAGTAAAAAAATATCCAGGACTTCCGACAAATTTTAGTCTTTTAACTTACTTCCTCGCCACCGTTTTCCGTAACACAGGACAAATAATCAAAATATATCTTTACAAAATATTTGTTTACCCAAAAGCGACATTAGGCTTTTTTGACCCATAGCACAAATGTATTATAATATAGGGTATGCCTGCTTTTCGCCAGAACCGTACAATTCTTTTTTACACAAGATCTCACATTTCCTTTTTCTTTATCTATTTTTAAATGTTTTAATATTCAACTACTGGCTATGGTTAGTTAAAATGAAAAAAAAAAATGCCGGTTCCAGTGAGTTCAAATATCTCCTTACTTATGTTTTTTATACATTTGAATTGTTTACCCTTTTATTTTCGTTATCAGACAAAGATTATCAAATTTTTATATATTTTCGATCACAATGCCTAAGTGTAATATTATGAATTTTACTTTTATAAACTGTTAGCTACAATTATCGTACACGGGTCTAATTAATTTCTATACAAATCCCCTATCTATTGATGTGGATCCTCATCATGTTTGGTAATGCATGGACTAATTAAAATTTACAATTTTATAATAATTTGCGTTACGTCACCAAATATATGATTAGAGATAAGTATAAGATATACAGTGGGAGGATATGAAGGAAGTAGAGAGGAGTAGGAGGTTAGGAGTAGGCTAGAGAGAAATTGGGCCACGATTAGATTATGATAGGCTATTGATAGGCTCTGTTAATTAACTTTAGAGAAAAAGGGCCTCGCTCATTATATAATAAGTCAAAAAATAGTGATATATTATTATGCCAACGTGACATGCTAGTTATTTTTGGTCTATTATAAGAAAATTAGCGTTATCAGATAAGGTTTATCAGTTTGACACCGTAAAGGGAAAATAAGTTAAATTGTTTTATTTAATTTACCCAATTCGAAAAAATATTATGTGTTAAAAAAATAATAATAATAATATCAAACCAATAACTTTTCAATGACTGAATAAGATTTTGTGTTATTTTTTTAATCAATTAAAAATATTATGTGTTTCCATTCAGGTGTCGCCGTACTGCGCCCAATCGGTGAGCAATATCGCGTGTTGTGTGCATCGGTAATCTCTCACACCTTTTGTAAACCAATTAAACATTTATTTCGGCTTTTACTGCTGCTAAGTGCTATTTATACTACTTTAAGTTTGAATCTATCGTTTTTTTTAAATTTATTTTACCGGCTTCTTTTATAGAATTTTATTGTATTGAACATAATTTATCCGATGTCACATACACATGACGCATTACACAATACATAGCATATTATTATTATTATACTATTGTACATCATACGCATGCGCATGCTCACATTCTATTATTATTATCATATGCACTGCACGATAATGCCAACATATATCTGTAATAACGCATTTGTTACCTATAGTTTATTTTATTACACTTCCTAAGTGATTTTTTTTTTTGTTAAATAATAAAAAATCCTAGGACACACACGCACCAAAGCACACGTACGATATTCAATACTTTAGTAGAACTTAGCAAAAACATATTATAGAATCGCATTTATCATAACACTATTATGATATACTGTGCGAGGAAGAAATCTATTGGGCAATTATAATGCTGCGCTAAAATTGAAATTTGTATCGATTTTAAGGGTACAGTGCCGCAAGCAGCTAAATGCATTGTGAACAAAAAAAAAATGTTTTCATGGAAAATCTGACTAGCTTACAAGGATATTACAAAACGCATTTCTCATCGCCAACTATAGTTTATGGGTCAAATTATTATAGACAAAATTATAAATAAACAAAGAATAAACATTTCCCTACCTGCATATGGAGAGCAGGCTTAATTTTTTAATGTATAGTCGGCTATCTAGGCTAATTCAATTGCTGCAATTGGAAACAGTTAATTTCTACATAAGCCATTTGTTAAAATGCAGTATATCTCGTACGATAGATTAATTTTTTTTATGCTATTTATTGTTGAGCGCCTGCCTAACTCTCATTAAGAGCATAGGTATATCCTGCGGGTATGCCATTGTAGATTTAATTTATGCGCATCAGCTGTAGTTAATAGCATATTAGTATAAGCATGGTTTATTTTGTTAAGCATTTGACAAATAAACAAATACTATTTTATGAATTTACTTTACTGGGTATTACAATGTATATAATACTCGGCACAACTGACTTGTGTCGCAAAAGTACACTTACACGTTTACATGGTTCATATAATTGAACTATTTGACACAATTTCTGTCATTACCTAAGTATTCTATAGCTCATAAAATATAAAGCATATAAGGCATGTCAGCATGATCTCGTTTAAAACCATCAATATACGGCCCATTTAATGTACATTAAAAACATTTAACATGACTAATATACGGTTATTTTAATTATTTAAAAACCCCTTTAAAAAAAGTTATAATTACTTGATCGTTTTCATTTAAGTATGGATTGAATCCATAATGTCGGTGCAAAAGTTCATGTACAATAATAAATTACACTATATCTGCGGATTATAGTAATTATAAAGTCAAAAAAAAAAACGAATTTTCCATTACGTTCAGGGACTTAGTAACTAATCTCAGTAAAGTACGTTTGTAAAATATTATTTAGACTGCATTTGCGTTTCATACCTAACTATTATGCTGGAGAGGCTACACTGAATGAAATCAATTCAAACTTCTCCTAGAAGGACTAACATTATCGGATCACGAACTTGTCTTATCAGTCTCTTATCAGCAGATTACTTACAAATAACCTTTTATCAGTCACCGGGATTTTTTCCATCGTCACAATCACTTTATATCACACTAACTAAACAACGGTCTACATTTCATATATTACGTTTTTTTTTTATTAAATGTAAAAATTCAAATATAATAACTACATTTATGTACATCATATTATAGTTAAAAACAATATTTAAAAATTCAACAATATTAAATTCAATTAATCGCATTTATCTAAACATCGTTGTTTGGTTTTGTGCAGCAAATTTACCAATAATTTCTGTGTTGGCAATATTTTTTGATAGCCGTTCTTCAATATTTAAGATCGATAGAGTATTGAAGCGATTTTGAACTAGTTAAGTTCTCAGCTATGATTTTACTCGTCTCATTGTAGAAAAGCTACGCTCACAAGTCACTAAACTTATTGGTAGTGTTATCACCACTTGTAATAGCTTATACAAATTTTATATATAAGTACTTACAATACAATTTGGATCCACTGAATATTCAGATTTGAGATTAATGATTATGCGTAGACACAACAGATTTATCAAATTCTGAAAAATAAGTAAAGAAAAAACATATATATCATTTAAGTTAATTTTAACTTGATTACAATCACTTGGTAGTGTTCAACAAACAATTTCACTATTCTCGAAATTTAATTTTAAAAAACTGTCACCAGCAAAAGCCGTTTTTATACTCTAAATGGGGTTTTCATAATTATAATTATAGCGTAACAGTTTGCTATCATACAATGGTTATTACCAAAAAATTGTAGAAAATAGCAATCAGTCCTCAAATATCCGAAAAACGAATAATAATGAAATACATCATTATATGAAGCACAACATTTTTTTCAAGAGGACTTAAAAGATATTTTGGGGGTGGAGGGTACTTAGCCCCCCAACTTGCCCCATTTTCTTCTATACAATATCGCCTTTCCTCAGCCGATTTTGTTATCAATGTCTTCTTATCAGTCGCCAGTAAATTCGCATATAAATATGATTTATGGCTGGGGGTTTGTCAAAAATGTCATGATTTTGAGTCGTAACTTAACCTGAATTTGCGACATCCGGAGTGGGGCGATGGAGAGAAAGGAGAAGAGAGGATAGGGAAGGCAAGGAAAAGAGAGTAGATTATTGATAGGAAAATCAGCTGATAAGAGATTCTTGTGTAAAATGAACACGAACATAAACCTATTTACAGACACTGTAAGACATGTTCACGACGTAATGTTTTTCCTTCGAGGAAAAAACCACCGACATGTTTCGATTGACACCGTCCACTTTTTTTTTTTCATTATCGTTATTCCATCACCTTTGTGTCACAAAAGCGTCACGTGCATCGTGGTGTCGATATGATTGTTTTTTTTTTTTTTTTTAATTTGTTTTGTTTCTGTTTTTCAGAACGGGAAAATATGTTGCTCTTACGACGTGTATCGCTGCGATCGCAGTGCTGCAACACCGGGCAAGCCGCATGGCGCAGTCGCAAACCGCAACAGCGGCGTTAAACATGATGGCCATTTGTCTCGCGTATCTTACCACGAATCGTCCGTGATGACTAGTATCCGCAAGACGACCGTCGCCGAATCGCGGCAGACAATCGCCAACAAACGGAGCGGTCGCAGCCGAAGACAATTGCAGCAGTGGTCGTCCGAAACAACGGCTATCGGCGAACACGCTGATGTGAACAATAATCGAAACACAGACCGCGACACAAACGACGGCAACACGAGTAGTGACAATAGGTTGGACGCGAACGAAGACTGGTGGCGGAGGAAAACGAGAAGACGGAGGAAAAACAAAAGGCGGACCAGGACTTCGACACAAGTGGCCGGCACTGATCGCCGCGGTCTCCGTCGTCCGCGCACCGTGTCCGGCACCGTCGCAGAATAACCGGAAGAGTCGCTTTTCAAGAATAGCACGGGTTCTTGTGCACGCCGGATAGATTCGCCGCTACACGCCTGCGGGCAAATTAGGGTAGGCCGTATAAAGATAAAAAAAATTGCCAATTTTCTCCTCCTACCGTGGGCATCGCTGTAATCGTTTCCCGGGCGGGAAAATGTTTCGATATAACGAAAATTGATTTCTAGCTACTGTCCGACTCGCTCAACGATTTTACACCGGTGCCGCCGAGTGCTCGTCGACCGCAGTCTCTTCCGAGAGTACCGTCGGGCGAGAATAGACAAAATCCTATCTGCAGCATAGTACCTAGTGGTAACGACGATTTTATTTATTTAATCATTAAGATGTTCTTAGTATTTAACCACGGCGACAATAATAATAATATTGATAATAATTTATAAAAACGCGGCAATCGCTGTGCCGCCAGAGAACGTACCTGCGCAACCGCAAGCAACGCTTGTCGGTTTCTGCGCAGGTGCGTTCTCTCGCTGCACCGAGCGTACCGCCCGGAATAATAGAATTGTTGTAAAGACTGTTGTTGTAATTTAAAGTATAGATTTAGTTAATAATAATAATAATAATAACAATAATTTATAAAAATAAAAATATATATATATTATATTTATAATTCATATATATATATATATACTATTATATTATCATTTTGTGTTGGACGTTTCTCAAGTGACACCGGCGGTGAAATTTCCCATTATAAGGCACACTGTAATAGTTATTATCCGTACCGATAAAGCCCAAAAAAATTGTTTACTATCGTTGAATACATGCAAGTAGTGCGATGTATAATGTGTTACTGCGTTTCAATAGGTCCCTCCCGAAAGCAATTAGATTATCTACATCGGTATAGAACGTCCATGCTGCTTAAAACGTTTATCGGAGTCGTTAAAAAAAAACCCATAATATGTCGGTAAATAACGAATAGTTAAATTTTTTTAAATACACCTTTCCCAAAGAATATAAAAAAATATAAAGGCCTCGTCATTTTCGTTTTTTCATCTCTTCGGTCGATTCTTATTTCATAACTTTTTTTTTTTTAATTTCTTTTAAACGTGAAAATTATACACGCAATAACATTTTCGACGAATATTTTGTTTTAGTTTAGTTGTAATTTAAAATTAAGAGTAAAATTAGTTAATCAGCTGTTGTGCAGGGTGTGTACATAACAAACCATGTTGTTGAACAAGACAATAAAATTAGCATTAACAATAGATTAACCGGACAGATAGGTATATTTTGTATAATTGTGTGGATATTGTTTTTGGGCCTACTTAACCCGTAAAAGACTGCCGGCCGAACGATGATAATAATAATAATAGTTAATAATATTATTAACAACATCAATTATATTTTTACCACCGCCGTCATCACTAAACAACACTTGCGATTTTTTTGTTTTTTTTTTTTTTTTGTTTAATAAATTCTACTCACTCAATATATAGCAGACAATAAAACAATAACTGTTGAACGACGATAATAATAATAATAATAATAATAAACTAAATAAGGCGTATAAATAATATTATAATAATGTGTACGAATGTTTATAGAATAATTTTTAATTTGTTAAATTAGTTGTATTTGTATTGTTTTGTTATATTATACGTGTTTTGACGACCTAACCTCACCCTCTATTACTACTTTCTTCGTTTATTTTTATTTTGTCTATTTTACTTTTACTATCTAATAATTTTATTGTTTTTTTTTTTTTGTACAATTTAAAAAAAAAATGATGTTCAATTGTTCCTATCTAGTGCATAAAGTCATAATATTTTATTATTTATTATTTTATTGTAACAAAAAAAAAAAAATGTGAAATATATAATATTATATACATGTATTGTAATATTAGACGAATAACACAACCACAAACGGTTTTCGTGTAAGTTATTTATATATATTTATTATACACTATCTATATAGAAAAGGAGTAATAGTTACACACATATACTTAAAGGGTGATCCAACTAACGTGAGACACTCATTTCCTATGAAAATATGAATAATTTTTTTTTCATAAACTTTTAGGTAAATATTTTACTAAACTTTCCGATATTTTGAAAATTGTTATCACCAATCCTTTTAAGCCGAAACGGGAGATTTTTGGTTTTTTTAAATGGCAACGTATGTTTTTAATTACATAAATTTGTAGACAAAAAATTTAAAAACATGTTAGCGTTTGAATATTGAATAAATATGAATTTTATGCGCTACCGGTTTTGGAAAACCGAAGAAATATGATAATTAATAATTGTTAAGAGGAAATGTAGTGTCTTTACAAAGTCATGGGCTAATGAACGGATAAATGAAAATAAAAAATTCAAACGCTAACATATTTTTACATTTTTTGTCTACAAATTTATGTAATTAAAAACATATGGTGCCATTTAAAAAAAAACTTTTTGGCTTACAATACATATTGGGGACAAAAATTTTCAAAATATTGAAAAATCTAGTAAAATATGTATCTAAAAGTTTAGGGAAACAAAAAAATTCTCAAAATATTCATATTTTCCGAGAAATGTGTGTGGTACGGTAATCGGATCACTCTGTATACCTAAAATAGTGTGCATTTATTATATTTAATGATCAAATACCGTATACCTGTAATATTTAGTCGAAAGGTCTTTTGTCTCAAAGGAGTAGTTTGTTTTTATTATTCGAATGACAACTTAAACATTTGAATAGTTTTAATGTTTTTTAGTACCTATCCAAATTAATAGTATGTATTAAAAGCAGAATGGTGTAATGAAAATACCGTCTGGTCGATAACCGGTTTTGAATGAATACTTTTTGAGTTAATGTCATTCAATTGAGCAAAAATAATTACTGTTACGCTAAATTTCGATAACTGTGTACTTATACAATTTTAGTCTAAGTAAAAAGTGCAGAAAAAAAATATGATCAAGTACAAAAATGTCCAAGACATTTTTAAACATCCAAGTGACAAATATTATGTACCAATAATAGTAAAGACGGTTCATCATTTCTACGGTTTATAATAAAATATGTTTTAGGATAAAGACCTTTGTGATACGGATAAGGAATTCTATCAAGGGATTATGAAACCTGACAAAAACAATAATATTTATCAAAATCTACACAAGTTGTTTAATGAAAACGAGCCAGCATCGACATGGACAATATCAAAACTCTATTTTATATAATTATTCAAAAAATCTTGCCATTATAAAGGCAACGGGTACTCAAAGGGTTAAAAAGTTAATAAGCAATACATACTTTACCTTTCAAGTTTCAAAATTTGATAGAGCTCTAGAAAGCACAAAAAAAGGGAAATACTTAATAACTGTATAGGTTTGTCAAATATACATAACTAAAAATTGCCTTCAAAAAGAAACGCTATAAAATGAAAACTATTTTAAGATATATTAGGTGTAACTTATCCTTAAAGAATCATCCTACATAATATTATATAATTATTGATTATGAATGTTTTCTAGTTAAAAATCATGTATAATTATTCACTCTATTATAAATTTTTTATATAATAAGGAATATCAAATTTATTCACGATACAGTTGTTTTTTGTTCAATAAAACAATTAGTTAGGATATAAATGTATTTAAAATAACTTTATCGAAGTTAACTTATTTTTGGTAAAGAAATAGGTACTTCCATCTCATTGGATGGCTTCTCAAATGTTTTATTCAGCTTTAGTGTTGTATACTACATAATATTGTTATCATTATGCGTTAACTGCTTAGCATGGTTAATGCGGTATAACGGCACTAACAATATTATGTTACTTCTTTTTAAATAAATTTAAGTAAAGTTAATTAAAAAAAGCAAGCAACTAAGACAAGTGAACCCTCAACTTGGCAGATATAAAAATCTTCTAAATATCTTTTATATTTTCACAGACATTTTTAAAGAGACATTGCCAAGTAAAGGGTTAAAGGTTACATTTTAAAAATCATTAAAAATAATTTAGTGGCGTTAGAAGTAATTTTAAACAAAATTGAATTTAAGTTTACAATTTAAAGTTTTTTCCCAAAATTTTTCTAAAAAGAAGATTACTAATTTTTTTTAAAGTTGTACTTTTTTTATCAACAATAACATTTGATGAACTGTAAATAAAAAATGAACTTTTCCGACCCCTATCCAATAAAATATGAAATTAATACATTATTCCATAGATTGCGTATCTTGAACACATATTTAAGATACTAAAATAAGTACACAGCTTTTCAGAGTAACTTAGTTGTTTTCTATGAAAAAGTAACATCCAAATTTAAGTTAACAAGTGTTTTTTTACATTTGATTTTTTGAATTACAGCAATTAAGAGATGAGAAGCAGTTTAAACTCTGTTATATTACCTATATATTTTAATTGATACTGTATTTGTGACACGTGTAACTATTAAAATCACTACAACCGTTTTTCAAGAATCTATAAATAAACAACGATTTGTTGTTTTTTTTCTATAAACGATATCGCCTTAATTTTTTTTATGAACGTGCAGTTTTGATCTAATAGTAATGAGCCTAGTCCAACTATGGGTTTACATCGAATATCGGTGGTTGAAATAAAACTCCTTTTCTTCTTTTTGATATGGATATGTCTTATGGCTGGGGGTCGTTCTGAAAATAAAGTCGGGAGTATCCACACTTCATGCAGATACATCAAGTTGCAGGATATATAAGGACATATTAAGGTATAATATAAGGATGTATAAGGATATATAAGGATATTAAAGGATAAATAAGTAAACCGCCATAATATCAGAACATATCCATGTAATGATGATCTGCATGAAGTGTGGATACTCTTAACTTATTTTTGACGAAAGATTCGTTTTTTAAATGTATAAATATTTCCTATATTTCCTATGTTCAATAATGCTGACAAAAATAACAAACTTGTTACTTAATGCTATCTAAACTGTATCCAATTCCTACGTTTGGCTATTTAAAATTTATTTTGTAGTTTATCGCCCAGACGGTAGTCGCAAATATGCACAAGTTCCTATAACACATATTGGATTATTAAAAGGAAAAAGTTACATTACAATAGACAGATCTAATGACGTACAATTTCTAAAACATTTATTTTATAGTTTGTGATGTTAGTTTTTTTAACTCCAATGAATTAGTAGACTTACTCTAGTAGATACGCATAAAGTTCTTCTTCAAGTCCTCTTAAAACAATCAGAGAAATGCTAAAAATTGTTAAAATTAAAAGCAGGTATTAGAATTGTATTTATTATATTAACTAACCAACTATTACAATCAACTATACAAACTGTTCAACTTGGGTAACCTCAAACTGACACATTAAATCATGGACTAAGTTAATAATAATTATTATACATACAGTTGTAAGAAAACTATTTTGGTAAATAACATAAATAATAAATAATTAAAAAAAGATGACTGAATAAAAAAAAAAAATTAAAATGTAAGTAAACATATGTTTGTGAATGGATAAGTATAATTAAAAATGAAAATGATTAACACAATACTAAAAAAACCTATGCAACGTTAACAAAAGTAGTGATTATCTAGGTTGATTTCAAAGTAGGCTGCTATACTATTTATTGGTAATATTTTCAATCTCTAAGTCACATTAAAGTAAAAACATGGAACGGTAAGTTATTTATTATTGTGTATGGGTTCTCTTTAGATGTCTTTCAAGTATTGAAATATAATACATTAATACGGAATTAGTACGATGCACAGATAATTGTCATAAGATGACTGTAAATATTTTTTTTTGGAAATTTCATATCTGCGGTTTAATTTGAACTGTACTTGGTAAGCAAATGAAATTATAATAATATTTTGAGTAGGTATTTAAAAAAAACATAACAAACAAATTGATACCCATTTTATAATTTAACACCCAAAATTGTGAAAAATTGAGATCACGTTGTATAAGAACACTATGCTTAAAAAAATATTAAATAATTAATTAAACCCAGTGGGATATTGAGTGGTTCACGATAAGTGAATATTGGTTCCAAATTGGTTAGGTTACATCAACCTTAAATAAAAGGTGCGCATAACCGATGAAAATTTTTTTTTTAAATTGCATAAAACAATATAAGATTTTACGCCGACTCGACCATCATTGTGTAAATTAAAAGTGCGTTTTAATTAATTGCGCTTAATTAGTTCAAGGTGAAAGTTACGTATAAATCAAGAGCACGATGTGAACATTAACGACACGTGTAGCGCGCTTAAGCAAAACATGTAATTATTCATAATTTTTTATCAAATTCGCTTACACAGTGTGTCCTCCAGTTAAAGTTTTTGCATCGAATCGTGCGCTACCGTGTGTCTTTTTTTAATCGCTATGGCAATGCATTGGCGAACGTTCACCTCAACACTGGTTTGGGTTGCTGTGCTTTGTTTTGCACGCGTTGTGTCGGAAATTACACCGGAACTTGTTGACAAACTAAACATGTTGGTCCGTCATCCGGGATGGCGGGACGGAATGCACAACGTGAAAATCTTGATTAACGATGGCAAAGATACGTCGGATCCCATGTCCGCGATACTCCAAGCCATATCTTCTAGCCGGGACCCGGTGGACGATTCCAACGTGCTAGTGAGATACAACGAGATCGGGACTTTGCTCACGTGCAAGTACGCGGAGATTATTTACAAATACAGGATTCTCGTGCAAAATTACATACGGGTTTGCCGATACGAGAGAAAAAGCTGCGACTATTCGGCTGGAAGTTATCACGATTGTTTTCGATTGCTGCTGACCAAACTGCACGGTGTGTCGACCAGCTTTAAATGCATGCAAGACGCGTTGAAATTGTTTCACGCTCTAGGTGCACAATCGGACCCTGAGGATAATGAGATAATGATCGCCACGGAGGAATTGACCAAGTTTACATCGACTGTAGGGCCGGAAACGTCCGCAAAATTGTCCGCACACGGTGTCAACATGGACGTGGTCGATTTCGAAATTAATAACATCAAGGATTACTTCAAGGAAGTATACGAGAAAATCGTATACCCGTATGTCCGCAAAAATTGCATCATTCCGAAATTTACGGAATGGACTGCACAGAAATTTACCGATGATTTCAAGTACAAAAAGAGCAAGCAGCTGATACCGCAGCAAACGACTATGCTGGAATATGTAGTAAATCAATTGGATTGCTACGTTAACGACATACTAGACCGGTGGTACTACAATTTGGGCTTCGCGTACGGAGTGAATGGAACGGTTATGATCCGGATAAATATAAATTCTACTGGCGTCGAAATACCGAAGGTTATTGTGTAGATTAATAGACATAATATCGTGTACACCTGACTTGTAGATATTTTTGTTGGAGACAATATTATGTATTAACAACATGATATCAAATAAAATGTGTCAACGTGGCATTTTATTTTATATCCTTATACATTTACACGTATTCTTAAATAGTTTAAGTAAACATAAAAAACAATTAACTTAAAAAAAAAATTGCTGTGTCAAAATTTTTAAAAAATATATAAAAAAAAAAACTGCAGTCTACTTAAAAGCCTAACGGCTGAAATTATAAAACATAGAACACGCTTTAGTCTGCTGGCTCTTAAGTAATGATTATTTTTCATCTATAATCTCCTTGCGATATAATATGTTGATAGTATAGTCTTAATTTTATGTTGTAACCAAATGTTTTTTATTTGAGCTTAATCGGTTTACTGGCCACATTCACCTGGTCAGTTATTTTGTATAAATTAAGCCATTCATTTAATTGTACTCGTTGTAAAATTATTTCCAATTATTAGGATGTATATAGTAAGATATATTTGGTTACCATACAACATATGGATTTGTACCTTTCGTGGTTAACTTAAAAATATATAAATGTATACCAGTTTATGTATTATTCAAAATATGGCTGTGAATAAGTAATGCTAAGTTTATACAACAATAAAATAATTGAGGTATTTGATGCACTGAATATAATTATGATCGTATAATAATTTTCCAGATCTAAAAACTTAAAAGACTTGCAACAAGAAATTGTATACACTTATATATTATATAAAAAGTAACCGCACCTCCCATACCCCCCTAACTCCGCCCCTGGATAAGAATTGTCTTATAAGAGTCTTATTTCGTGTTCCAGTAAGGATAGAAATTGACTCAGAATAGTAATAAAACACTTTTGAATAAAAGTTAAACTATTTAGTACCTGTTAATAGAACAGTCATATGACATAATATAATATATATCTAATATAGTAATAAGAAGCTAATGAGCTTATTACAGTTTGTTCTTAAAATATTATTTGTTATTGCCATTAGTGTAGGTTAATGATAGTGTTTGTTAATGATAGATACCTACTTCATTAAGAGCCTAAACAGTGTTATCACGACTTCACGGGCCATCATATAGGTTCCAGGTGATAAGAGCTATCCATGAAAAAAAAAAAAGAATCAAATAGTGCTAGTGTAACATACAGTTAAAGTAAATATATATTTAACGTATTCAACAAGCATTGTTTAGTAATAACAGCTAGGTACCTATAACAAACTACATCATGAACTTTAAAAGGCCAAGCGGTATACCTTTATAAAAAATATTGTACGCTTTTTTTGAAGAGGACGTTACACCGCCCATTTCCAAGGAGTAAGGTAAGTTGAGATTGTTTGTAAAATATTAGTTTAAAGTTTAATCATTTATGTAAATATTAATAGTTCAACAATTAGCACTCTCTTTTTGGAATTGATTTGTTTTTCGGACAATCATACAACCATTGACACCTATTTAAAAAAAAATTTCATCTAAACACAGCTACGCGGTATGTGTTTTACTCGGTTCAGAGTGATTTTAGAGCAAAAACACTTATATAAATTCGAAAGATAACAATATTTCTGAGACAATGTTATGTCCGGTTTAAAAAAAAATAACTTAAAAATGTACACCACATCCAACCGATTACAACAACAGCTGCGTTATAGACTATAGTTATTATAAGTTTTTTTTAATAACTATTGAAAATAATGAACATTATCATAATGGTAATTTTACCAACGCAGTCTCGCAATAAGTACTTGTTTTAATTCAAGCTATAATTCAATCTGTTTTAGTCACGGTTATCTAACAGTGGTGGTTTCAAACAGCTGGTACAATTATACTATTTCATATAAAATTTGAACATGGTGATCTTCATGGTAAATATCCTCAATTTTAACCCAAAGTTCCTTAGATTATTTCAAATTCAGAGAATCCTCAAATTAAATTAATCATTAAGTTGTGCGGTTCTGAATACATAGGTTAATTATAAGTAGTTTCACGAGCATAGTTGTATAATCGCACTGAAAGTACTAGGCATTCCTAAAAAGTACGTAAGTCTTATAAAAGGATGTAACAATGGAACTGTGTGCAGAGTTCGTTTCCTGCAAGAAATGTCTGAAACCTTTGAGGTAAAATCAGGCCTCAGACAAGGTGATGCTCTATCACCCACCTTGTTTAATCTAGCATTAGAAAAAGCAATTAGAGAAGTATGGGACGGTCGAAAAATGGAAATATGTGGGGAACGAGTAATATTGGCATACGCAGATGACATTGTAGTAATGGGAGAAACTAGAGATGAAGTCATAAATACTGCGTCCAAACTCTTGAAAGCAAGTAAAACCATTGGGGTTGTGTGTAAATGAGGAAAAGACGAAATACCTAATGGTAACAAGAAGAAGTCCAAACATAGACCACATAACAGTAGATGACTATAGTTTCAAGAAAGTGGAGGTATTTAAGTACCTAGGTGTTAACATAAATAGCAACAACGACATGCATGAAGAAATCAATGATCGAATAGCATGCGGCAATCGATGCTACTATAGCATAAGGAGACTCCTTAAATCAAAACTACTGTCACATAACTCAAAGACACTACTGTATCATAGCTATCTACGACCAATAATCACATACGCGAGTGAAACATGGTCACTGACCAAAGGAGACAGCAGACGGCTAATGACCTTCGAAAGAAAAGTACTGAGAAATTTATACGGCCCGAAATTCAATGCAGAAACACAAACTTACGAAAGAAGGAAAAATCAAGAACTACAGGAGTTATATAACAGGCCAAATATTATTTCATATATAAAAAGCAAACGACTAGAATGGTTCGGCCATGTTTGGAGAGCGGATGGACAAGTAATAAAAGAAGTCTTAGTTAACAAAATAAATAAAAAACGTCCATTAGGAAGACCAAGGACCCGATGGGTGGATGTTATAGCTCAAGATATCAAAAACATAGAAGAAGAGTCATCTTTTGACGACGCATACGATAGAGAGAAATGGAGAGGTTTTGTGATGGCAGCGATGGCACTTAATGGGCCGATAAGTTGAGGAAGAAGAAAGAAGTTGTATAATCGCATAATGTTTACAAGAGTTAACCACTAATCTAAATAATTGTAATATAAAAACAAATTAATTTACCTATCAAACGCGTGTAAAATTAATTTTATAATTTTTTAAGAAAACTATAAATAAAATGGAAAATAAAATTAAAAAACATTACTAAGTTCAGTTAAACGGTGATAATAACTTGCTAAATAATAGTTGGCAAAACAAAAATAGAATACTTGATCGAAATTAAATTTTGTGAGTGAAAAATATTAACATAAACGATGAATTATTATTTATGAAATTTTGCTTGACGTGATAAGAAAGAACGTTTATGTTTTAAGTATTTTTTACACACTTGACATTTTAAGGCTTTTCACCTGTGTGAACACGCTCGTGTATTTTCATGTGGGCGAAATTGTAATAAATTTTTTCGCAGACGCTACACTTGTACAGTGCCTCTCCGGTGTTAATGGGCTCGTGTGACTTGAGAGTAGACATTTGGCTAAAACTTTTTTTGCAGAAACAACATTTGAAAGGGTTTTCTTCTGTATGTACGCGCTCTTGTGTCTTGAGGTTTCCGTTTGTGGAGAAAGATTTTGCACAGGCTCTACATTTGAAACGGTTTTTTCCTTTATGCACAAGTTCATGTCTCTTGAGGTTGTTGTTTTGGCTAAATGTTTTATTGCAAACTGTACATTTGAAGGGCTTCTCGCCAGTATGTACGCGCTCATGAATCTTGAGGTTAGTGTTTCGGGTGAATGATTTCGCACAGACTCTACATTTGAAAGGTGTTTCCCCTGTATGCACGCGACCATGCCATACTAATTGAGATCTATATGAGAAATATTTTAAACAGACGTCACAACAAAAACGGTTTATGTCGTTTCTAGTATTCACATTACTGCTGTTTGAGTTTTTACCTGTTCTTTTTCGATTTGAATGCTTCACGTTGGAACCACATGTACTTGATTTTGCAAAATGAAGGACAACTTGACTTTTGGCGGTAAATTTTTTTTGACACTCATTACACTCGAACGCATGTGGTGCATTTAAAATTTTCTTTGATTTTGTCTTCTTTAATTTTATTGTGTTAATATTACGGCAATTTGTGTCGTCTCTGTATTTTGAAGTCTTGTCCTCTTCGTTGCATCCGCCTGTAGTATGAACACTGCAATAAGAATTAAAAATCAATATGTTATAGTAATCACCTAGAACGTATAAGTATTGTTAATACATCATGGTATCTTGTAAAATATGGAAAACTCGTTTTGTTCATGAATTAATATTATAATAAAATATAATATATAATAAATGAAAATGAAGTTGTAAAATTAGACCTTTTTTGGGGTGATATTTGTTTATAATTAGGAAATTAGTAATTTTATGTAAAATAAGAACTTAAAGTGTTTTAATTTGGCTGAAAGTTGAACGATTGGGTTAAGTGTTCTCTTTTTTTCATCGTATTATTATTGCACATTTACTGTCATTCAAATTTGAATTATTTATATTTAACAGTTTTTACTCAGAAGTTATATAACAAAATTGTATACTAAAGAGAATATTTTTATAATTGTTTATTTATTAATCAGTATGTTCTTAAGATATTTGTTAAATATCATATATGACCTATGAAATTTATTTATTTACTTTATGTATTTAATAAAACTCTTTTCTTACTTTTGTTTATTTATTTCGTCAATGGCAGAAGTCGGCAAATCAAAGGGCCAATTTTCTTCAATTTCAACAATGGACTTGAATCTCCAGCCATTCAATATATCGGCTTCGTGTTTTATTGTAGGACTGTTTAACGTGTTGTTGATACTAAAAACCATTTATACGTCTAAGATATAGTGCTATCTTAGATCTTATATTTTCTTAGTTTGCTTTTCAGTGACATGTTATGTTTTAGGAGTTTTTCTTTGACACAAAGTTACTTGAACGTTTTGTTGATACGAGAAACTAGACCTAGTTGGAACAAATCTAGTCAAAATATTTAAATCCATAGAGTGACGTTTACATGCTGACTGACAGGGCCTAATGCTCCCTGGAATAGGACAATGCCACTTTACTGTGTCTTTAGAATTCGTATATTATCGTCAGCTAATCGCGGATATACATTTCAAAATTTATCTTCAAGTAAGTATAATTTCTATATAATAAATACTTGTAATAAATTAAAGAACTACTAATAAATGATATGATTTCGACTAATGATGATGCTAATGGTTAAATATTTAATCAATAATAATATCATAATTGTATGAATATGCTCAATCGAGTGGTTGTTCGACATAAATACTTAAGAATGTACTAACTAAAACTAACCAAAAATATTGTATTCTGATTAAGTAAAACAAAGTTCAATCATTTTCTTTTCGTTTTCTGGTTTAATAATGTTTTAGAATCATTTTATTTGTCATTTTTTTTTTGCTATGCAAGTAACCATAAACAAAATACAAGCCATGATTATGTGTATCTTGTCAGCAGTTATTACAAGTAGTCTTGTGAACTTTTTAATTTAGGTTATGCGTACTTACCCATGTAATGTGTAAAATTTGAAACGTTCGTGAGCAGAAAATGTATTCTTCCTACAGACAAGTGTTTTTGTTTTTAATATGTTTTTGTATCATAGGCATCCAGTCATCCACAAATTTTCGATTAGGTCTATACCGGTTTTCTTCCCTATTCATTTCTTCCTTGTGATTCCTTAACATCTTCAAATTTTGTTAATAAATTCAAAACGTTTTTAACACGCGTTGTAGATAATATTTTAAATATCAAGTTAAAATCTTCCATAAAATTATATTTCGTACAAATTTCGAAGAACCAAGTTATATCACAGTATAAATCTTCTATGTTCTCTATCAAAAACCAATCATATTAAAGTATTTTCTTTTTTTCTTTATAGTAGCTATAATGAATAACATCAAATAAACCTTTTAGTATACAAATGTACAATTTACATGTTATATTATCTACCACGTGCATAAATATTTGTTGATGAATAAGAAATATATTATATTTCAGAATTAAGCTCGATTTTTTGTGATTTTCAATTAAAAAAAAACATTTAAAGTGATAAAAAAACGTTTTAGTTCTTGTTCTAGTAGTGAATCAAGCTAAGAGTGTATATGACATATAATTTTTCAAGAATATGTGTACACCAATATTTTAATAAATATTTGTTCAAATGCCGTTTTCGATATTTATAAAACCAAAATATGTTAAACATACATTGGTAAAATTACTTTAATGTGCACCGTGTCTGTAGTTTGTACACCATTTTTTTTTAAAATGTAATATATTTCGTTTAATTTTCATTTTATACCATGTACCTTGCAAATGCCTTAATAGCACTGTCAGTATAGACTTCTCAAAAACGAATGAGAAATTGGTTCATCGATAAATTATTTTATTTGAAAGTGATATAATCATTTTCAAACAAGTTGTTTGTTGTAAAACTGTGAATTCTAAATAACTATTCAATATAAACTTTTTAGAGTACCTCGGTTTTCTACAATAAATAAAATCTGCGGTATGTTTGGGTGTTTTTGTAGGATAGGGATTTCCATCAATGTTACAAGGGGTGCAAGTTAAAATTAAATAAATAACCAATTTTGTTTTGGGTTTTTGAGGGTGCAGAATTGTTTTTGTTTAACATTGTATTAATTATCACATGTTAAGCTTATAATATAATGGTTGTAACATGACGAATTTGCTTCTTTAACGATAATTAGTGTGAACGAATAAACATTTGACCAAATGTAAAATAATTGTTTTCAATGAGCATGGCTAATGTGTGTATTTGTATAGAAGATATTATGATAGCTCGTGTTGATGATGGATGTTGGATAAGTAATGAGGTAAGGTACAACCAAAATATTGAATTTTTAGATTCCTGGTAATCAAAATTGTTTTTCATAATGACAGTCAAATTATTTTGTAAGGTAGGCACTTACTTACTGGTGAACCATTGAAATTGATTTATGAGAAATGTTAAATATTGATAAAATGTGTTGCCAGTAAATCGCCATAATATCAGGACATATCCATGTATTGATGTATACTGTGAATACTCTTAACTGATTTTCGAGGATAGATTCATTTTTAATTTCATATAAATGTCCTATACTTTATGTAATATATAAGTTACAAATTGGTTAGGTTACATCAACCTTCAATTATAACGTGTGCTTAACCGATGACGGATTTTTATAAAATCGTGTAAAATATTTAAATATTAGAATTTACGTCGACTCCGCTGTCACCGTGTAAATTAAATTTAACGACACGTGCGGTCTTGCCGCGCACTTAAACAAACAATTTAACTATTCATAATTTTAATCAAATTTTATATTACACCGTGTCTTTCAGTTAAAGTTTTTGCATAGAATCGTGCGCTACCGTGTGTCTTTTTTTAATCGCTATGGCAATGCATTGGCGAACGTTCACCTCGACACTGGTTTGGGTTGCTGTGCTTTGTTTTGCACGCGTTGTATCGGAATTCACATCGGAACTTGCTGATAAATTAAACATGTTGGTCTGTCATCCGGGATGGCGGGACGGAATGCACAACGTGAAAATCTTGATTAACGATGGCAAAGATACGTCGGATCCCATGTCCGCGATACTCCAAGCCATAGATTCGAACCGGAACCCAGTGGACGAATCCAACGTGCTAGTAAGATACAACGAGATCGGGACTATGCTCATGTGTAAGTACGCCGAGATTATTTATAAGCACAAGATTCTCGTGCAAAATTATGTACGGGTTTGCCGACACGAGAGACAAAGCTGCGACTATTCGGCTCAAAGGTATCAGGATTGTTTTCGATTGCTGCTGGCCAAACTTCACGGTGTATCGACCAGCTTTAAATGCATGCAAGACGCGTTGAAATTTTTTCACGCTCTAGGTGCACAATCGGACCCTGAGGATAATGAGATAATGATCGCCACGGAGGAATTGACCAAGTATACATCGACTGTAGGGCCGGAAACGTCCGCAAAATTGTCCGCACACGGTGTCAACATGGACGTGGTCGATTTCGAAATTAACAACATCAAGGAATACTTCAAGGATATACATGAAAAAGTCGTATACTTGTATATCCGCAAACATTGCATCATTCCGAAATATACGGAATGGACTACACAGAAATTTATCGATGCTGTTAAGTACAAAAAGAGCAATCAGCTGATACCGAAGGAAATGACTATGTTGCAATATGTAGTAAACGAATTGGATTGCTACGTTAGCGAAATACTCAGCAGGTGGTTCTTCAACTTGGGCTTCGCGTACGGAGTGAAGGGAAAGGTTATGATCGGGATTAATTAAAATTATTGTTACCGTCGATAGTAATAATTATTGCGTTTTGACAACTCGGTATCGAATAAAATGTGTCATTGTGGCATTTTATTTTATAACTTTATACATTTACACGTATCCTAAAATAGAAAACACGAAAAATGATGAACTTAAAAAATAATAATAAAACCGCTTTGTCACATTTTTTGGAAAATATCAAAAAAAAAACCCGGATGCCAAAGTGGCGTTTGTTATGTACAAAATATTACTGTAGCTACTAATAAATAGCTCACAAAAACATGCTCTGACCCGTGGTATAAATACGTTGTAAATACTGTTCTGTTAGTGTGTAACAATTTACATTATTAAAATTGAAATTGAATATAGTAAATCGACGTTCTATTAAATAGTAGATTTGTGTGTTTTCAATAAGTAATAGTTAATATATTTTATGATATTTATTTGTGCTCCACAAAATGTTACTTTTCTTTTAATTTGTTAAATAAATAAATAATACGTATACAGGATGATTATTTTATTCCTAGCGCTTCAATGTAGGTCCCTTTGTACGTTCTTAAACTTTAATTTTTTTAATTTTTTTTTAATATCCTTGTTAGTTGATTTTACAATTTTATTTTAAGTTTTTAATGAAATTAGATGTACATCAGATCCAGAATCTAATATAATTCGAACCTTATTTCGAACTTATCTTTTTTCTGCTGAATTAATCTGGTTAATTTGACTACTCATTTTAGTTATTAAGTAACAAAAATATTCTTTTCTACTGTCACTAGATGCCAAATACTTTACTTTATTTTTTTTTTAAGTTTTCTTATACAGGGTGATTCACTTATCGTGAACCACTCAATATCTCATAGGGTTAATAAGAAATTTAATTTTTTTTTATATTGTTTTTATACAATGTGTTTTCTATTTTTCACAATTTTTTTAATTTTTTCTCCCTTCCAACTTAGTTTTTTAGATAAAAGGTTATTTTATCTAATAACCTTGGACACAGTGATCCGATCAGATGATTGTGTGTCTGATACACGGGCAACGCCGGGTCGGGACAGCTTGTATATACACATTTTTTTTTGTTAAAAACAAAAAAAACAAGTATATTTTAGAATAACCAAAAGGGATTGATAGCGGACGGATCTTAAGGAGTTTTATGTTGGCTCGAACTACTGTTTTTGCACGAGACTATCTCACTAATTGTGTGTATAATATTTTTTGTGCGATGGAAACCGGCATATCGCATCGTTATCCCGGAATCTCACTCACTCCAACGCTTTACCGCGGTATCCGGACGTTTTCCCGAATAACATTTCCCGAACGCCGTTGTCCCGTATAGTTAAATTTTACGATTTCCCGAAAGTATCTTTTTCCGAATACACTTTTTCCCGAATAAAATAAATTTTGCGCCAAACATGATTTAATTTTGACGATTAAAATTTACAAAATAATAGTGCTTCCTAACGCCCGCACGTAGTTTAAGACGTCTCTTTCACGTTTATAGTTCGGGTATTGCCGGGCAATGGTTTTCAGCCTATTCTGGAAAGTCTTCCATTTCTTCTTTGGGGCTGCTTTTACATTTTTTCCCAAACTCAATTCTGCTATTACACTCTCTGTATCACCTTGCTCCTTTCTGAATTCGACTAGGAGGGAGTAGAGGTCCGGGTGATTTTTACCTACAAGTAGTTTGAATCGGTTATGCCACCCTTCACTAACATTGTTGGTTCGATGAGTTCCTTTTCAGTGCAGCCTCGTACTGATTCCATGATTCAATAGGGTAACGCGGCGGCACGGCTCTTACTCTTCCACGCCTCGGCTTGCCAACTACGTACGTAACGCCAAAGTAATTGATGACTGGCAATTGTAATACCAATATTGCACTGAATTCTTTTTGGTGAACAAATTTCACTAAACTTGTCGAATTCGATGTATATTAGACTATTGTTTTTTGAAAAAGGGTAAACATATTGTGTAACGTTAAAAAAATATACTATAAATCATATTCTAAATAATGAAAAGAAAGTTTCTAACAAAGTAAAATATTTGTAAAATATCGATGGATATATTTCACATATCTAAGAAATGTTATTTTAATGTTAGTATTGTTTTTTAAATATTAAAAAGAAAACAGTTTTAAATCTGTTGGACCTCGGATTTTTTGATACCATTCCAAAAATTGTGTAAAATAATAAAAATATAATTTAGGACTTATCTAATATTTTTAATTCCATAATATGAACAGTACAATGAAAAGTAATTTATGTGATTGAGATTCACCAAATTACGATTGTCGTGCTGCTAATGTACTAATATTTTAGTACAGCATCCTAAACGAAGAAGGTATGATAATATTTAAAAAAGTGAATAACATTAAAGAACATTTTTACTTATAAAAGCGTATGCACTCCAATGTGTTCAGACTTAAAATCAAACAAATCATACATTGAATTGTCCAATTTCCCGAATTATGTTTTTGTCAAATAAATATAAGATAGACTTGTTCACAAATCAGTCATTATTCTCCTTTAAGCAACATTTAAATTGTAGTTTACGTGCGTTAAATAGTTAAATGCGACTATTAGTTATAAGTGTTTACTATTTCGTTCTAAGCTTATTGTTAATACTAAGTCAATACTAACGTTTTTATCCTGTAAATTCTAGCTTAAGTTATTTGATAAATTATTTATTATCTATCTTATACACAATGTACGTATAAATGATGTACCTATATACTACTAAACACTGTAAATATAATATAACACGTGTAATCGCGTTCTAACAGGGTTGGTAGTCGAATCATAGAAAATTACTAAGGTCAAAGTGTAATTTCGCCCTCCTTTTTTTTTGGATATTTTATAATTAAAAAACAATGCCACCAAAAAAAAAAAAAAAAACGGCGGCGTTTTCAAATCCGGCATTCTTAACAAAATTATAAACGTCATACCGTATCAAAATATGGTTGCTTACTCGAAAAATGTCGGTTGAGCAAAAAACGGTAGAAGAAAAAGATACTTACCAAAAAAATCTTAATAATTTTTAAAAAAATCTTGTTTATTTCGTGGAAATCAAACGTGTGTCGAACAGAATAAAAGCTCAGAAATCGTATACCACACAATAACGAAAAAGTAGTATAATCTAAAACAGGAGCTATTAATATACATTTTTTTAAATTATTATTAATTTAAATAAATATTCAACTTTTATAATATATACAATAAGGATTTGTGGTGAAAGTAAGTTGGCACAAATAAAGTGTTACAATTTTATTAACCTTACAATATTGTATTAGGTATTATTAAATTCGACTTAAAAATTATTTATACCCGCGTAATTAAAGAAACGACATTTAAAGTCATAATAATGCGTTCCTTACAAATTTAATTTACAATTTGAATTTTATTATTTCACTAGGTAACAATATGGTCATTTAACATTTTTATAAAAACTAAAAGAAATCCTAACCTCTCTTTTTTTATCATACAAAGTGTATCTGATATGATAGAGGGGAGCTCATAGATATAGCTTTGTTAAATTAAATTATGACTAAATAGAAACGACATAGAGTGCTCTTACTTACTTATTAGTACCTAACTAATATTAATCATTACTAATTTTTTGACATAGATATTATGTCTTATAGTTGAGGGTCGGTCTGCAAAAACATCTGACCGTCACGAAAATGTGTCACGCTGATTAAAATTAGAGATAAGTGATAAGAGATTAGTTAAGGAAGTACCAAAGTAAAAGTACCAGGGTCCTTTAATCGCATATTAAGACATGTCCATGTTTATTTGTAGGTACATTCGAGCAGCGTAGTTACTAGTATCAGACTGCTATGGTACCTAACCGGAATCTTTGATCCGTTATCACTCATCGATACCTCTTATCACCCATCTATCATCTCTTATCTCTTATCTATAACTTTTTTTTGAAAATCATATAATATCAATATAAATAACCTAATGCACTTATTACATGTAGTGAAATCTTAATAATACCTATTTCATTGCTCGTCGAACCCCAAATTAGGCGAGAACGTGGTCTCGCTTTCTCGTAAAGTCTCAACGTAAAGTTCAAACAGCGTATCGACAGTGGGCTGTGTCGGAAGGCTGCGCAACGCTTCTTGGATTTGCCGGATGCCTTCGGATTGTTCGTCTTGGCGCTGGCAAGACGGCAAACAGCGAGCTACCAGAAACCGCCACAGTATCTTGTTTGCGCATTTGATCTTGTCCAGGAAGAATTCGTAATCCCTCCGGAAGTCGTCCGTCTTGACCGTGCCGTCGGTGTGGTTCAAGTAGTTTGACTTGTGGTACACCCGGCGGTCGTAGTGCGGCAACAGGCTCTCCAAGACGTCGATCACCGTTCTCGGGCACATTGTGCTGGAAGCGTTGTGGAAGAAATTCAGCACTACCAGCATTTGTTCGATCAGCGACTTGTTGATGTGCATCGTCTGCCAATACCTTTCCACGCAGTCCAACGTGAGTTCGCCCAGTGCCAACGCCGTGCATTTCTCGGCTAGTATGTCGATGAAGAAATCGTTTATGCACTTGACGTTCTCGCCGTAAAAGCAATTGACGGCGGTCGAAGATTTCATCAATTTGTCGGTGTAGTTGGCCGGCGTGACGATATTGCCGTCCCGACCTTTTGCCAGTAGATCAGACAAGTCCAATTTGCTGCCATTGGCATATTTTAATTCTCGACCCAGGGCTAGTGTTACCACTTGCTTCCACCCTTCCGTCTTGAGTATACCGTTCAGCTTTGACGCGTTGTCTCCTTCTGAAGACCATCCCGGATATCCGGCCGAGCACTCGAGAACTGTGCAAACGCAGTAAAACAACGGATACACCAACAAAAGTGATCGTCCAATCATTTTATAGGTATGGACTTGCTAGACTTGCTCACTGCAGAACCGATTGACGTTGCTGAGGTGTAACAGAGTGTCGTCCATATGAATATTAATTGTTTCACTCGATTCAACGCACTATGTTCATCCGAGAAAATAGTAATATTGTAGGTACCTATTCGTGTAAAGCCAATACAGATGACAAAGCAAGTGGGAAAAACCGTACACGTGTCATATAAGTTCGTTGGACGGATGTGTCTTCCCTCCTCCTCCTGCTCCGTCGCCATTCGCACCGCATGTATATGACTTAATTAAATTTGCTTATTGTTCACAAACGCGTTTATAGATTGCAAATAAAATTTTAAGTCAATAAAAAAAAAAAATGTTTAGCAATTATTTCACCGCCAAGTGTTCCGTATAATATGTTTTGCGTGCAAGTGTCAATATCTTTGTATTTTAATTTTTAGACCGATAAAGTACAATAAATTCAACTTGTGTTCAAGTAATTTATAAGCTGTACTTACCTTATTGTTATTATTATGTTGTTATTATTCCATTTTATAATTCGTGTAAAAATGTCTACAACTTTTAATATTTTTGTAAATTCAACTTGTGTTTAAATCAATAATAACTTGTAACTGATTAATTTTTTTTTTGTTACTTTTTTAATTTAATATAACCGAAAAAAGCGTTACCAAAAAAGCGAAATAGGGGTGAAAGATAGGGGGTGGGAGATAGGGGGTGAGAGATATGTTGTACGTTTAACATTCAAATTAGAACTAAATGATAAATTCAAAATAGTTTAAGGCTCAAATTCTCTGTGAATTGTTTTAAGCCAGATATTAAACACTACAATATTAGCCAGAAACTTGATGTTTTAATATACTAGCTTGTTACTGCTTCTTAATATACTATATAGTTATCTATAATTGAGCTGTTGTTATTGTTTTACCGCCGAGGTAATTGTTAGCGATCACTTTCACTTTCATCATCCATTGCAGTCTGGTCTCCACTGAGGGCAGTCAGAGTAGTCGACATCGTTTATGAGCATTGGGTATCAGGTCAGGGAATTATTGTCATTTTAGTCATTGTTAGCAACGATTCACATTCATGCTGTGTCATTACTGTATGTATATATTTTTTATTAATAATTATTTAATTGTTAGTAGCCAGATGGCCAGATGGTAAGAATTATACACTGTTATTATTATCACTTCAATAGAGAAGTAGTTTTTAAAGCATTACATAGAATTTTTTTATTTGTTTATTTCTTTCGTATACAGTCCACTGAGTAGAATAAAACAGTTTCAAAACTAGGAACATAAAAAATTGTGGAAAATTGAAATCACATTTTGAATAAAAGCCCTAAAAATTCAAACATGAATAATTAAACCCAAATGAGACATTGAGTGGTTCACGGTAAAATGGGGCAACATACAGCAAGCAACATCCATAAAATAGCATTTATAAAATAAAAGACCCAAATGACCTGCCTGGGTTACTCCACCCGGGGTAGGAAAGTTAGTTAACGACTTGTGGTGAACAAATTGACTTTTTTCACTCTAGTGTGATTCAATCAACCCAACCTAACCTAACCTAACTTAACCCAACCTAAGTGGTCCGACACATAAACTGGTATGATGTTTTTTTTTGTTTTTTATATTAATGCCTAAGCATCAAAAAATTGAAATAACTAAATCAGTCAGGCTAGATTTTAATTTTTTTAAAGTTATACTTGTCTAGCCTAAAAAAAATATCCAGTAAAATCAATATTATATTAAATGGTTAATAGGTTTTTTTTAAGTAGCTTTTATCACATTCATTTATATAAAATAGTTGTGAATTATTACATGTCTCTAATGTTTTGGGCATTGAGCAAGTATTTTTGAAATTTATTTACAATAATATTAAAATAATTATAGGTTGTATAATTTATTTATATTCCTACAGCTAGTTCTATTGATATATTTTCTAAACATTGTGAGGTCATTGAGTCTATATATCATAATTACCCTGATTATAATTTTATAAATACAGGTGATTTTAATTTAAATCACTTTGACTGGTCTATTGATCCAATTACTCAAGATCATATTTCAGGTTCCCTAATATTTAACTGTTATATAAATTACTTAAATTTGAAGCAAGTTAATCGCATTCTTAATTGTTGTCGCGAACTCTTGATTGTATAATGATTAGTGCTGATGCTGAACTTATAATATATTTTATTCGTTAGAATCTCTTGTATCTAAAATTGATGATTATCACCCACCTTTAGATTTTCTTATAAAATTTAACAACGCATTGGTTAATGAACACTTGGAGTCTCCGTTCGTTTACAATTTTATAAACTTAAATTTTAATGAAATTTCTCATTTTATTTCGAACATTGATTTTGATCTTAATCTAAATAATAATTCATCATTTGAAGCACTTACAGCAACATTTTATGAAATTATCTATCACTCTTTCAATTTATTTGTACCAAAAACAAAAATATATAATAATTATTTCCCTGTTTGGATCTAGAATTTTCTAATCTCAGAAACAGATGCAAACACTTGATTACTATATGACATGCTCAACATATTTCTAATATTGAAAATAGTATACAAACAAATATCAAACCTTTTTGGAATTATGTTAATTCTTTAAAGAAATCAAACAATGTTATACCTGACTGCGTTAATTATAATAATAAATCTTCTTCTGATATTTCTGAAACAGCCTAATTATTTACAGATTATTTTTCCAGTGTTTATATACCGAATCTTCCTATGTTTAATGGAGAAGTCTCTCTCCCAACTGATGGGTCTAATAATGATTTGAATTTAAGCACCTCGACTATTGATCTTAATGAAATTTTTGATTATTTAAATTCTATAAATACTCATGCTGGAACTGGACCTGATAATGTACCACCTATGTTTTTAAAATCTTGTAGCTCAGTACTTGTACAATCGCTTCATTTGATTTTCAACAAATCATTAAGTTTGGGTTATTTTCCCAACATTTGGGAAAGGTCTTTTGTAACACCAGTGCATAAATCAGGTGATAAACATAATGTTACTAATTGCAGACCGATTTACAAAATGTCCCTTATTCCAAAAATGTTTGAAGCACTAATTACTAAAAAGTTGTCTTAAATTATGTCCTCCTTCATATGTAAAAACCAACATGGTTTCGGACCCAAGATGTCGATTTCCACTAATTTATTAATTTATCAGACGAAGATTTCGGTCCTAAATGAGCGTGTCCAATTAGACACTATTTATACTGATTTCCAAAAAGCGTTTGATAAAGTAAATCATAACATTTTTTTATATAAATGATCTTATTTTGGTATCCATGGACAATTTTTTAATTGGTTGAAATCTTACTTATGTTCGCGTACTCGGGCAGTAAACATTTCTAGTTATGTTTCTAACGATTTTTTGGTCAGTTCTGGTGTTCCTCAAGGGTCTCACTTAGGTCCTTTCTTATTTGTATTATTTATTAATGATCTGCATTCCAGTTTTGATTGCTCGGTTGACATTCTTTTATTTGCCGACGATGCCAAATTATTTTCAGCTATTAAATCTCCGAATAATGCCTTAAAATACAATCAAACTTGGATAAATTTGTTGTTTGGAGTCGTGTTAATCGACTTCCGTTAAATATAAATAAGTGTAGCGTTATTACGTTTTCACGTATGAATGACATAATTACCTACAATTATACGATTGATAATTATTCAGTTACGCGAGTCACTTTAATTAGAGACTTAGGGGTTCTCTTTCATTTTAACACGGAATTTTCCATCCACATCAACACTTTTATTAAAAAATCTTTTAAGATGCTGGATTTTATTAATTGAAGTACGATCAATTTTAAAAATACCAACGCTTTGAAAACTTTATACTTTTCCCTGGTTAGGTCTAATCTTGAGTTTGGGTCAATTGTCTGGTCACCGCACTATATTTTGCATGTTAATCTAATTGAAAATGTTCAGTATAAATGTACACCCAAACATTTTGTATTTCGCTAAAGGGTTTTAAAAACCCGTTTAATATATATAAATAAATAATAATTCTTATAAATTGTGTTCTTTTTAATGATTATTTTCTTCAATCACTGCTAGCAAAATTAAAAAGTATTTAATAGCTGTGATGGCAAATCTACCAAACATAAAGTGTTCCGAATTGAAATTGTATTTATAATTTTTGTTTTGTTTTACATTAAATTTTTATACTGGTCCCGAAATTAATCATACAATTGTTTTTTTTTATTTTAGCTATTATTCTAGAACATGTCACAGTTAGTTTATAAGTTAGCTATTGGCTGCCAAAAAAGAGGTAAAAATTAAAGTGTATATGCAAATAAAGTGCGAACCGGACTCGAGGGATTTGCACGTTAAACATAGTAATAAAAACAATGTTTATTAATAGAGAAAAACATGTTTACAAATTAAAAACAGTAAAAATATATCAAGTACATTAGATGCGTATTGAAAATCAATTGATGCAGTGACATCTAAACTAATATTTGTATGGTAGTTTGCACGTTTGCACATTATATTGCAATGTCGTTTTATAACAAACACATTTCTACAATAATTATGTAGGTTAGGTGAGTTTGTAAATTTTCACATTATGATTAGACTTTAACACTTTCCAGAATCCGTCGCTGAACTTTCTGTAAATTTCCTCAACAGAAAAATTGTCAGTAAGATGACAATCGCGGTACCCGTCGACTGCAATGGCAATGGTAAAAGTTATGCGTTTTATTGGATCTTTTGCAATCACCAACAACGCTATTAAACGACACGTTTGCTGTGTGTCGAACTGAGTTTGGTATCCACCTTTGAAAAATAATTTGTACACAATATATTATTAAAAAATATGGAAAACTTGACACGGTAACCATCACAGAGTAAAAATACATAAAGCTGTAACATCATGATATTATGATGTAAACTGGAAGGCGAGTGGCGACAGTGTGACCACTTAAAATACAAAATATACAAAACAATTTTTTACAAGTTGTGAAACACTGCACAGTATAGTACTTATCAACTAAAAAGATCAATAGATAAATTCGAATTTCATAATGTGATAATATTGTGCCTGGTAGGTCACATGATGTTCTGTATCACATGGTTTCTGCGCGGTGAAGCAAATTTTTTATTTCTTGAATAAAGAATTTATAACTACACAAATATGCACAACAAGTAATAACGAGAATGGTGAGTTTTAACACAACATGAACATTATGACATGATGTGTGAGGGGGGCACCCAATGGAGCTACCTACTTTATTTTAGAGTGAAAGTTTTATTTAAAGGAGGTCTCTGCATCGTAGTTTTTACTGGGGTTTGGGTTTGAGCTGAATTTATTATGATTTTTTAAATGAGTAATTTGAGCTTGAGATTTAGTTTGGAGCGTAAAAGAGGACAAACTAGTAGACAACCAGACTAATGTAGTCTGGTGTTTAATTGTTTTCTTTTTTCTGCTACATTAGGGTCTTTTCAAGTTAGGCGTTGGTCAAAAATGAAGCAAAATAAAAATCTGCACTGCATCTCGCCATTTCGCTTACTTCACAATGTAAAAATGTATTTTACTTGTTGCGACCACGTGGGTTATACTTACGTTCTACTCCCACAAGTAAACGTTTTAAAGACGGCTTAGTTATACTTCTTCTGGTCCAGCCCATAGACGTCAAAGACTTGTTATTGAAATCTGAAATAATTATAAAACACAACAATATGTAAACATCGATTAGAAGTTAAACAATTATTAACTTTATCATTATTTTGTTCGAGTATCGATGCGAAGCTGAGAGAGTTTTGGTTTACAAATTAATGTTTTTTTATTCAAATTAATTTTGATTTTTTTGTCTGTGAAATAACTGTGGACCACCCTTCGGATAATATACTTATATTCAGTGTATAAATCACAAATCGTAAAAAGGAACATATCGTTGAAGAAGAAAATGGAAAAAAGCACTCCCTTTCGCATCCGAAATCGATCAAAACATAAGTGATTTTCTAAATGTTTCAATAATTTGTTATCATATTACTTATGCCCGAGACATTGCAATCTACTACTTCTGTAAAGAAAATAAATCAAGAATTAATCAAATTAAACAATAAACGGTCAGTACTTGAATTAGGGATGTAGGCCTGAGTACCATAACAGCAAAAGGACCCCTAGGTCCCCAGTAAAGCTTGTCTAGGTTTTAGTTCTTGAGATTTGTACAATATAAGTGAAGATCTAAATAATTGCAGAGGATCTAGCTGGTACTTTACCAATGTAACACGTGTAATGGTTTTATAAAATTTATATTCGGTGCACATTTTTACCGTGGTCATATCTTATTCTATTCTGTATTTTTTTCTCGTCGTCTATCAATTCTGAAATAGAAAATACAAAAACTTGTTAAGTTTATTCACCACTGAGTAACAGTTAACGATAATCCTTCCTCGATTTGAAATAAATAGCTGATAAACGTTCAAATAGAAACGCCTATCTTGGTTATTCTTAAACAGTAGTATTACATATTATAATCTCATTATAATTATTACATATTATTATTATTATCTCATCGACCAGATTTATTATTTTATACAAATGACTTTTATTTACCTCCAATAGCGGGAGGGGCGTGTCTTAATCCATATAACAATTAAAAAACAAATTTGAAAACAAATGAAACGTTATTGAGTACCATGTTGGAATCGAGATATGAAATTAATTAAAAAAAAATACTTTATGCAGGAATCAAGATGGAATGATTGTTACCAGTTATAAGCAACAAAAACATTTAAGGACTACTTGACGTTACAAAATACAAATATTGGTTGTAAAATACATAAAAATAATAGTTACGTTGCAAATCGTCCTCGTCAGTGTCTGCGTTTTCTAAAATATCAACAAATATGTTGATCAGCATTTTAATTTTAATATTAATAGTAAATGTCGGTCTTATCTGTTAAAAAAACTTCCATAATAATAAAAAAATATAATATAATGTCTGAATCATAATATATTACCTGGCGCGGCCAACATCAAAGCCAACGACGCTGAAATTAATAAAAAGTTAAGGTGTATAGCTGGTGAACTTAAGAAGATAGCCTAACTGGCTAAGCTCCTAATGTGGAAAAGTCATTGAAATTTAAAAAAAAAAATTTTAAAATATTTTTATATAGAGCTGTGTAATATCATAATATTTTTTTATAATGTAAGAGAAAAGGCGAGACGACAGTGTGACCACATTAAATACAAATAAATATATTTTTTTACAAGTTGTGTAACACTGCACAATATAGTACTTATCAACTAAATAGATCAATAGATAAATTATAAAAGTTAAGGTATATAGCTGGTGCACTTAAGAAAATAGCGAGTTCCCTAAGCTCCTAATGTGGAAAAGTTGTTGAAATTTTAAATAAAAATGAAAAAAAAAAACAATTATTCATAAAGTCATTGGAAAAACGTAGACTATTATAATAATTAATAATATTATGCTTACTAATTGAAATGTTCGAACGTATTAAAGTTCTGACCGATTCGTCCACATTAGCTGAAAAAACACATGTTTCTAAATGGTGTATATTTATATTATATAATTATGTAAATATAATTTAAAAAAAGATACCAGCACATGGAGGTCGGGGAGGTTATATATAGGTAGTTCTCTAACGTTATAAAATCATTTTTCAACGATTCCAAGGATGGTTAGTTTTGTTAAATGTACCAACTAACTATGCACAGACTCACACTTGTTTTTTTATTTTACATTTTAAGTCTAAAACTACAATCAAAAGTGAATAAAAAAAAGTGTCCCACCCTTCTGGATTCAAAAGCGGTAAGACCTCTTTGTAAATTATTTGTTTTTAAATTGTATATTGAAATATTTTAAATATCTAAATAATATATTCTAAACAAAATTTAAAGCAATTCTACTTTATTCCAAATTCTATTCGACGATGGTGTATTTAAAAAATTAGAAATATCCTAATAGTCCTCGGGTCCAAGGAAAAGGAAACGGATCTTTGGAGATTCGTTTTCTACGCTCCAACAGTGTACTACAGAGAGGCCTCACTGTGCTAGCTTTATTTTGTAATGTTATACAATAGAATTTGCATTCCAGTAATTATTGTAAAGTCAAGATTCAATTTTTAAAAAAAAATTGTTTACTTCCATATCGTTGTATTGATTCGAAGAAGTAGTCTGTAATTTAAATGGTAAAAAAAATATGTGAAAAAATGTAACTGATAACTTTAAATTGTATTTTAATGGATAAATAGGTAATTAATGGTTATACTGACTTGAAATGTATACTTGCTTCTTATAGTCCGCTTGAAAAAAAAAAAAGGTTAAATAGTTTAATAGACAACCATTATTTATAAGTGTAGCATTTATAAAACTATTCAAAATTTATAAAAAGTAAGATTATCTATGAAACGTTTTATGAGTGTAATGTTTGTAAATAATAGGTATGTGTGTATTTCAATAAAAAAAACCGTGAAACTTACTTTCGGTTAATGCCAAAACATTAACAAAGGCAAATGGCATTAAAACACAAAAAAGTTTCATTTTTATCTGAAAAAAAAACAACTATATATTCATATTACCACATACAGTTGCCAATCGATTATTTATTTATTCGACAACTATGATCCCCAAGGACTAATAAACAACACTAAATTATCAATGATTATGGATTATAAATAGAATTGTATGTAAAAAAGGCTGAAAAGACAATATTTAGAACACACAGTAGCCTAATGACTTTTAATTATTATTTTTGAGATCAACTTGATGAAAAAGTAATTTTTACCTAATGACATTTCTTTACATTACCGTCCAATAAAAAAGAAACTGTTTAAATTAATATTTTTTCTAAAATAAAAAGGTTATTTAAAGCAAATGTATTGTACCTACTTGTTTGTTTTTTTTATTTAAAAAAAAGTAGATTTAATCTGGTTCGAGTGAATAACTAGGTACATGACAAAAAAAAATTGTTTATTATGAAATATAATCGAAATATTATTTTATAAATTGTGATACCTAATAATAATAATAATCACTTAAGTCTAAATAAACCGTCTTACCAAAATTCAACAGTGAAACTTACTTAAAATGATTTAACGTTGGCGGTAGGTACCAAACCGAAGAATTGGATTAGGTTGTTGAATTAAGTTCTGACTGATCGGATGTGGTCGTCTTTAGGTCTTGCCATTGTGCTTATATTGAATTTTTACCGTTATCACGGTAAAATCCAAATAAGGTGACCTATGCAATGTATGAAATGTTTGTTTTGCGATATTTGTATAGTTCAAATAATTCCATTCCGAGGTCTGCAGTCTAGACGTTCTGTCTGTACTGTGTCAATCATAGAAATTTCAAAAAACAAAACACTTATTTACCTCATGATCGAATGCGTTGAACTATTATGTTTGGGTCGACAACGTTGGAGAATAATATTTGAACGTCTCGCAGTAGAAGACATTTTTTTGTAAAATAGGTGCCATATGTTGTGCAAACGTAGTAGTTTTTTTACCATTGAAAATAGATCATTCGAATATACGCTGTCCTTCAATATTATTTGAACAACATTTTGTTTTGGTTTTTTTTTTTTTGTAAACATATTTTATTTTGATTGTACGCGAATAGTTTGATTGAAAAATCTTGACTTGAAACCGTTACAATTACAACATTATACATATTACTATTCCATGTAAGGTACAAGTAAGGGACTGTACAGTTAAGTATAAGTAAACGAAATTCGTTTGATAGAATTTTTTATTGGATGCAATTACTTTAATTTGTTGTTTCTCCGCACAAGCTATTCGTGATGTATTCTCTCAATTAGGTCTAATATTTATTGGAAAATAATATTTACAGGTTGTATCATTTAGGTTTAAATAAAAAAAATCTATATAAATATACTCAATAGTCATGTCTGGGTATCCATTGCAAACAATGGCTTTCTTTAATGGGTCCAACATATTTCATAAAGTTAATTGTAGCTTTATACTGATCTAGAAAAAACTTAAGCACTCATGGTTATGTGTAATAAAATACTGATCTGCTAATCTTGGCATGCAGTTGTCCAAATTCTGAATCAGTTGTTTTATTTAGCTAGCTCTGAATCGTTAATAAGCATACCTATTAGTTATTTTTCACCGGACGAATAAAATACACTTTTTGATCAATGCATTACTTTTGACTTGGAATAATAGACTAATATTACAATATCAAATATCGTGTTCCTATATGGGAGCTAAAACAAACATGAAACATATGTCATACTAAGAAATAGTGATTAAAGCTTGTGTAGATATAAACTAGGAGATGTAGTTAGTAAAAAATGAGGAATTCTACTTTAATAATTAAATGTAATACAATTGTATGAATCAAAACCTGTCATTAGATTTATTAAAAGGATATGATGGCCTTTGGTAGTTGCAAAGGATATAGAATAGATGCTGAATAACAACAATTAGGTACAGCATATTTAGTCAAAGTCCCTCAACGTTTTGAGAATATTATGAGAACAGAGCTAAAGCAAATAAAAAATCATCTTTGCTTCAATTTAAAATGCCCGTATAGTTGACAAAAAGGCGATTAAATTATTCTATGAATCGTTCAAGATATTTGTTAACGAATAACTCTAAAAAGTGTAAACTATATGATTAATTATAAAAGTGGCTTTAATATCGTTTAATTATACTACTCAAATGTTTTACATAAATACATGGTATGTAGCTTGCTTGGAATACTAGTATGTTTTTATCAAAAAAGTTACCAGAAATGCTTTTTAAACAAACAAAATAATAATAAATATAACGTATGCAACTATACATAGTTTCTGCAAAAAAATAATGTTACTAATTTTCCTGACAATAGATAACTAAAAAAAAAAAGGTTTTGGGAATTGGGTAAATAAATTAAGTATGGGTAACCTACCCAGTGACTTATCGCTATCAGACTATATAAAAAAAATAAAAATAAAATAGCATTTGTTTTAAATTAATGATTTTAATTATAGTAATTTATCTTGACTTGTAAACAGGAGTTGGCATAAACTCGATTTTCTTTTTTTTTTTGGCAATATATGTATGTAAACCCAGTATAAAGAAAAAACGTTAAAACCAATATTTTCAGTGATAATATGACTTTTCTGTTATTAATTCTGTCTACATGCCATTTATTAAGAAATGTATACTTTTCTTATATTATAAAAAAAATAGAAATAATACATATTATAAAATAAATAGATACAAATGCAAGTTGCAGCATCTCATCATATTTGAAAGTATATGCTATTATCTCGTTCTCGTCGAGATCTGCTATTAAAGTTCTTTTTGCCCACAACAAATTTAATAAGCTATAATATGACTAATTTAAGTATGTTAATATTTACTTAAGATTGGTCAAGTTGTGAAAATTTAAATTATACAGACGTATGGACATATATAATGGGGAAATTAATAAGGCTATTTCCAATTCCACTAATATGTATATAATAAAATTATCAAATCAAAAATTAAAAGGTTGGATATCAAGCGGTCTGGTTAACTTTATTTTAACCAAGTGAACATTTAAAAACAGATTAGAAAATCCCATTTTTATTTATCATTAAAAAAGGTATAATTGAGTTAGGAATATCTTATACCTCCATAGTTTTGGTTAGAAATACTAGATCAAACTAGTAGATATTTTAATGTGGATAACTTAAAAGTTTATAGGTCAAAACTGTGTAGAGATAGAAAATTGTGTTTCATGAATTATGATTCATATAAGATGTAACTGCGTTACTATTAAAAAAGAAAATAGTTATATACCTTGATTCATTGATAACTGACTAAAATAAAAATATCAAAAATATAGATTATGTTATAAGACTATTCAATTATTATCAAGACATTATTTATATGTATTAGGCAATAGCAGTTATTGTTTTGGGTTAAACTTACTAAGGCAAACTTATTATTTATTTGTAGAATCTATAATTATTATTACGGTGTCTAGACTTTATAATAAAATGTATATCAAACACATCATTGTATACTCAAACAAAGAGAGTGTTAAACATCCTTCATTTGAACGCATTATATAATCATTATTTTTTCTTAAATATTGCCTATACAAAACACCTTAAAAATGGTCTGTATGGAGCCCCCTTAATACAATATACAGATACAAATCACTTGCTATCGAGAGTAAACGTGTCTATGCGAACAGATTTAGAAAAAATACATTTGGTTTACTTTTACTTTATTGTGTCAAAAACTAATGCATTTCTAAATAATAAAATAATAAAAAAATATATACAATATACTAAATAAGCTTAGAATCTTTATCATAATTAAATATTATTTAATATAAAGTTATCAAAAAAGTAAGTGGTTACTAAAACATGTTTTCAGTTGTAAAATAACACAAACAAAAATGTTTTGAAACAAAATTTGATCTAATTGAAATTATTATGAGAGAACATTAGTGAATCACAACATTACATAATTTAGTTAACCAAGAAAAAACTTTTATTTCTAAAAAACAATATAGACTTCCTGTCTAACAGGTTGCTTATAGTATACATTTCAGACTAATTTTATAGTTTATAATGTACAATTCATAAAGTTTGACAAGTCATTTAAAACAAATAATAAATAGTAATAATAGAAATAATAAATGTAATAGTTTAAGACACATCAAATAATCTGGTAAATAGTATAAAATATATAGAAATATCTCAATTATTTAATACATAATATATTAATCAGTGAATTGACACTGATTAAAATAAAACAATTTCTTATGATACTTAAATAAAGATATTTTTTAATTAAAAAAAGCATATTTTATAAACTAAACATCAAAATTTACAAATGTTTAATGACTTGTTTTAGTAAAAAAAAATTGTACTGTTTTTTTTTTAATCTAGGTATTTAAAATTTTGACTACACATTTTTTCCCGACTATCATCGACGTAATTTCACAACAGTTTACAAATTTTCAATATTTATTATTAAATTTAATATTTATTCTGATAGAATGTGACTTTATATTTTAGTGTTTCGTGGTTGGTCACTCTGATAAAATAAAAATTGTGTTATCTATTGGAAGAACTCTTATCTCTTATCATTTTTTGGAAAAACTGCCCCTGCCTGACACGTGTTGAGTGGCATTGTGTCGTGTTTCCCGCCCGAGTACCTATGCTATACGCAATACAGATTCTGTAGATTTTTTGAGGTTATGTATCATTTTATCAATGGACAACGGCTGCTGAATGCTAACTCGTGACAAAGTATTCGATTTGCAGCATTTATTTATTTTGCATTTTAATTTGTTTCTTTGAACTTTGAAGTAACAGACTTTGAGTATTTTAAATCATTTGAATATAATAATATTATATTTCAATCATATTTCTGATTACATACCGGAATCGAAATGTCAGATCCAGGTAAAGTCTAACAATATACCTGAATGATATCCATTATGAATAACAGTTATTATAATAACTTATTTTTTACACAAGCTTCGATCAAAACGTAGAAACGTGAGATCACACAACAAGCCAATGGAATTCCTATTGACCAATGCTCGCAATCGAGTTTTTCAAGGTACGTACCTAAATCAAATTTTAAAAGAAACCTCCTCTAACTACTACCATAAGACTCTAATACCTATTGGGAGTTGTATTGCTATGATATTGTATATTATAGAATTGGTAATTTAATTTTTTTACCTCTTGTATCTCTTGGTGATTTTTGACATATTATTATCTAAAAGTGTGACTGTGTTTCAAGTTTCTTTTACTTATTTTATATGCATGTTTTCTCGTTACATATTAAAATGTGTAACTTTTGTAGCAAAATGTAGCTACGCTGTATGTTCTACACACGTTCCTTTTGGCTCTATAGTAAAATTATTTAATTATTGTAATTTTAATTGGAAGTTTTAAAATTAATTGTTAAAAATGCATTGAAACTAAGGATTAAGATACATAAATAGTTTTAGCTTTAGTTGGTTAGTAAGTGGGCCCTACACAGATTTAGATACTTGTATTTGAAGTCTACTTTAAAAAGTATAGTACAAGTCTGTTGTGTCTAACCATATGAAAACTCGGTAAAATATTACTTATTTTAATAGTAACCCTAGACTTAGCTAAACATTATATGGTAATTATCACAAGCATTATTTTTGCAGGTTCCATTGCGTCTGGCTTAATATGCTACTTCGGTGATTAATTCAGTTCTAATGATTGTGTACAGATGAATCGTGTAATACAGAGTAATATGCACATGCATTTTTACTATTAACTACGCACCGCTGTTAAATATTTTGTCAATTAATTAAGTGAAATAAGGTTGCAGTATGATTCCTATATAGTAAAAAAGTATTTTAATTAATCCTTAATTCTTGTTTACTTAACTGTTCATTTTTTGTAAAAAAAAAATGCTCCACTCTTTCTACTATCTCTATTGCTCTGTCAGAGTTCTGCTGGCAATATTTAGCATACATATTTAGGTACAATTTTTAAAGTTCAAACAAAAAATGTTAGGTTAGGTACAAACAAGTACGTTTATACATTAGTGAACGTAACATAAGTAGATTTCAGTTTAATTGATAAAGTAATACTTTAAGATAAACAATTTATGATTAGGCAGAATAAATAACAAGATCTATAACTTACAATATTCAAAAATTTCTGTACACAATCATTAGAACTGAATTAATCACCGAAGTAGCATATTAAGCCAGACGCAATGGAACCTGCAAAAATAATGCTTGTGATAATTACCATATAATGTTTAGCTAAGTCTAGGGTTACTATTAAAATAAGTAATATTTTACCGTGTTTTCATATGGTTAGACACAACAGACTTGTACTATACTTTTTAAAGTAGATTTCAAATGTATTTTATTAAGGAATACTTATGTATAAATAAATAAATCGTAATAAAACGGTATAATTGACATTTCAATTATTCGAAAATAATAATATTCTTCATCAACTTAATAGTTCGTTTCAAACAAAATAGTGATAACTGGTACAGCCCGTCTGGTACTACACATCCAAAATTAAAAATTCAAGTCCACATATTTCAATATACAATAGCTCTTGACAATTTTAACAAAAAAAATATGTGTTGCTATTCGAAAAAAAATAATTGCTATAAAAAAACTGTGTTGGACGGGGAAAGGGGTAGGAACATACAATTTGTGGGAAATTGAGATCACATTATATGAAAATATTATAGAAAAAAAAAATAAAATTACTAACTAAACCCAGTAAGATATTGAGTGGTTCTCAGTAAGTGGATCACCCTGTATTATCTAAATTACAAAATGCAATAAATTATGATATTTGAACTTATATTGCAAAGTCTATGTCATTTCTTTTTACCGTAATCTACCTACACGAAATCACTTCTGCTTAACTAATAAAGGATTCTCGAAGTTGTCTTTTCTATTCTTCTCTAAATACTCAATACAAAAAAGTTCCTCGTCAAATGTGTAATTCAATATTATATGTAACTAGTATACTCAGGCAACAAAAACGATAAAACGATTTCTGAACTATAATAATATAAATATTATATATAAGTACTACAATACATTTTAACATGCCGATTAACTTTTTAACAAGCCGATTTCGGCTGTTTAATTTAATAATCGTTCTAACAATGTGTTAAGGCTAAAAAATCTCGATTGAACCCAATTTTCATTAACTAATCGTTGTATATAATTAACAACAAGTTAAATTCTTAACGAATGTTGGTGAACCGGCTGATAGTGTTCTATTTTTTTTAGATAACTTCATCATCATCATCATCATGTAGCATAGTTATAAAATAATAAAATATCTATGTGCGCGAATCCTATGTAAATAGTACAAGCCGGTTCGATAAAACAGTCGAATTTTGATGATTCGTTATAATACACCTTTAGAATTTTTTTAATATAAAATGTAAGAAGTGCAGAAAAAAAAACAGAAATGCAAGTATCGACAATTTTATATATATTTTGTCGTTGAATAGACATATTTTTCGGATTACAATTTATTATCCGATTATGAATATTTATCGATGGCAGTTAAATAAAAAAATGTACTAAAACATTATTATGTGCAAAAGTGCCGAAATTGTATGTGTTTTGAAAATATTTTCGAATTATTATAATCTTAACATTTTTGTAATATAAAACATTTTAACGACAAAATTGCACATATAAAAACCCAAATTTCGACGAACACCTCCCCCCCCCGCCCGCTTGGTAGATAGTTTGAAAGTTTTTTGGTTGTTCGAATCCTTTTGGCACAATTTTATGATTTGATAGCCGAAACGAGTTTGAAAGTTTCAGAGAAAAATTATCGGTTTGAGTTAAAATGTTTAAGGAATAATTATTTGATATGGCCAAATTTAGATTATACCCATTTTCCAACCACCAACATCGGGTGGAGATGTTTTTTGTGCCTTTTAACCGTAATTTTTAGGATTTTTTTTATGAAAATTCTGCGAGGAGGTTGTAATCATATTATGTATGCATAAGATATTGAACAAAGAAAAAAATCGGGACTACAGTTATTTTTTTACCAATCACTTTTTTTAAATAGGGACCGAATAAAAGTGTAAAGATTTAGGAATCGATAAATTTCGGTTATTGTTTCATTTGAAAAAAAAAAATGAACTCACAACAAAGGTGTTTAGTATTAGTAAATTTAGCTTCGATCCAAAGTAGAGAAGGTATTGGTTTTACTATGGTGTAGGCTTTTTTTGTGTCTGTATACACTGTGACTTTTTTAATACAGGACTGATTCCTTCGAATAGCAACTTTATAAATCACAAATTTTATTTAGTTAGTACTTTTGAGGGGTAAAAGTTAAAAAAATTTACTTCTTCATTTTTATTTCTTTTTGTTTAATCCGGCTTTACGATCTATTGAGGATCTTTACCGCCAAAATTACCTCCTCCCATTTCTCTCTATTCTGCGCTATAACTTGCCAATCCGTCCCAACTTCTTGGGCTACCGCATTCCATATCTCATTTATGCTGTCTATCTATATTCTTCGGGGTCTTCCCCTTGAACTCCTCCCAGCTAACGTCCAAGTCATTATTTCTTTTATTAGGCTTCCGTCTGCTCGCCACGCATGTCCGGCCCATTGCATTCTTATACTTTTAATAAATTGTACAATATTTTCCTTTTTGTATAGGTTTTCCAGTTGTGCATTCGATCCCAATTCCCATTGTTCGGTTTCGGTATTAAATACTGGACTATGTATTCTTCTTAAGATTTTCCTTTCAAATCTCCTTAGTTTTTTTCATCATCTTTAGTTGTGACCCACGTGGTACATGAGTCAGTACTGGTCTCATGTAGCTTACATAAAGTTTTTCTTTGACATTTTTTAATTTAAAGAGGGTCTCCATTGCAAAATAAAACGTCGATTTGCTGCATTCAGCCTCACATTTATTTCTTCGTGCATAATATTTTTGTTGTTTAGGGTAACTCCAAGGTACTTAAATTCTTTAACTTGTTCGAATTCATTATTTTCTACTTTAAGGTTGGAGCTATCCTCTGATCCTCTTGTTACTACCATGTATTTTGTCTTCTCTGCATTAACTACTAGACTCATATTTTTACTTGCCTTCATTTATTTCTTCTGATTCATTTGAACTTTTGCTCAAGTACTTCCAGTGATTATGATGTCATCTGCGTATATGTACTTCTTCATAGTTAAAAAAAACCGTACAAGTTTTTAAGTTAGAACTTTTACTGGCTATAATTTCAAAAAAAGAGTAGGATTGAGTTGAATTTTATAAGGAATATTTATATGGTATGCCCGCACACGTCAGTTGTATCAAATTTAATTATACCCATTTCCCATCCCCCTAGGAAGGGTGCAAATTTTTTTGTTTTGGGGTTTCTTAGCCATAATTTTAATACCTTTAAGTTGAACATTTTTTAGTAGTTAGAACTCATATATGTCTATAACATATTAACGAAGTAAAAATTCGGGACAATAGTTTTTCTTTAATTGCTGAAAAAATGTGTTTTTCCCAGATTTCGTATATTTTAACAAAAACACCTAAAACTTAAAAAAAAAAATGTATCAAATCATTACAACGATTTTATGTAGATCTATTCAGAATGATAATATTAAGTTTTGTTACTCGAGTACCAGTTTTAGATTTTAATTTATTTTTTACTTAAGTTTTTTCTGGCTGAATAAAATTGAAAACTTATATTAAATTCGCCATCACAGAACCCAAAAACATTTTACTTGACAACTTTTGAAGTCTTTTATTCAAAGGATGTCTCTGCACCTTTTTATTTTTAACCTTCTTGGTGGATTATCTGGGGATATGATTAGATTGAACGACTGAATTTGGTGGTTGTTGGATGAGCGGCACAGCCCCAGTTTTGCATACCATAATATAATAATGGAAAAAGTAACTTGCGATTAAGAGATCAGCGACAGGTGCTAGGATACTTGTATCGGCAAAAAAAGTATTTAAAATAGTGAAGGTAGAAATAGGTATATCTGCTGTGTTTGAAAATTAAGAAAACGTAAAAGTTGGTGGAATATATTCAAAAAATTAGGGGTCTCTTCAAAATTCCACAGGTTGTATATGTGTATACAGGGTGATTCATTAATGATATGATCATGTATAGATTATTTTAGTTGTTACAAGGTTTTTTTTTATAATTTCGCACATCGGCAATAATTGGGAAAACTAGTTTAAAATTAAACAACAATTTTACAACATTAATTTTTAACAAAGTATAGTTTGTCGGATTTTCGCCTTGGCCTCAACTCGAAAACACGATTTTTTTTTTCTTTAGGAACAACACTTGTGTGATTTGATGTGCGTTTCTATTTCCGCTGTTTACACAAATGAAATTTTAGTAGTCGTTTAATACACATTGTTTTTTCGCAACTTCGGAAGCCTGTAAACGTTATTTAGATATTCATGATGAGCTTGCGTTAAAATTATGTATACCTATAACGATTAACGTCGACAAATGCAGGGTCTTTAGAATTTAATTGTCCACCTGCAGATTTTCAAAAAACCATGTAAAAACGATCTATGCGAATCGTTTTCTGATTTTTATCCCACAATGATATTTCAAGGTCAATGCGACCGGTTATAGCGACCTGTATACTAATTTAAATGCGCACGTGGAGATATTTGTTTTTAATAAAATATTTAGCTTCATTTATAACATTAATCAAAGAAGCCGTAGCCTTTATAAGCATTTCACATTTTAAAATATGCGATTTCTAAAAATAATTGTTATGCATTATAACGATTATTTTTTAATTGTTCAGTTAGATCAATTAGTTTATAAATAATTTTTTTGCATAAATATTCACGTTTGAATTATTAGGGTTAGTAAAACGTCGGTTTTGTTGATATCTCTAATACCTTCGTTTTCATAAACTGTTTAAAATTCAGTTTGTTTATGTGTTTATTTGATTTAATATTAATGTAATCTAAAATAAAAAAAACCGACTGTATGAACACTACAAGAAAAAAGCAGGACAGTTTAATAAATAATTAAAGTATTACGTTTTTCTAATTTTATTGCTTAACACGTCTTGGCTCTGACTAACCTAAAATATTTCGAAATTGAAAGGGATATTTTTTTAGAATTGGACAATCAAGACAAATGTTTTCATCGTAGTAAGAATATAATTATTACTGTTTTTTTTTTTTTTTTAAATTTATTTTCAAAAAATCAGCTACTCGCTTCAGAGTATCACCTAATCGAGAAACGTTTTGATAATTTGTTGATAACTAACTTTGATTTGATGTATCTTAAGCTGATGTAATTTCATATAAAATTTCAATATTTCCTGGTTCTCCATAAAAACTCTTGGAAAAAAAATGAGGTGAACTTTCATAAAAAAGTTGAAAAAAAGGGAAAAACGACTAGAGTAATTAAAAAGTTGAAATAATTGTGTTTGATAATACGATAATTTTCAATAACCCTTTTCTTTTGTTTTTCCAACCAATTTTATGGATCCAAATATCATTTATTTCGAAACTTTTGAAATTATTATGTAAAGTATTATTATTTTGTAAAGTTTTGTTACCCGTCGACATTGGCTTTTGTGAATTTGGTTAGTATTTCATGTTTTTTATGCATACAGGTGATCGCAAAGATACCTACGACGTATTTTATTTTAGTAAGCAGAGCTTGTACAAACATTGAGCGATTTTTTACACACTGCACGGTATAACTGCATGTGGAAATCAAAACCAACGACTAACTTAACACATTATTGGAAAAAAAATTGTTAACCTTGGCAATACATTTTACAGACAGACGATCAACCCTAATCGTAAATTGCTAAAATATCATTTTTAAGTACTAGTACATAACTTCTATTAGGTACAAATTACAATGCTTTTATCAATATTCGCATTTTTTTCGTTGAACACTGGACCTCCCTTAATTACTTACTCACTTATTACTACTACTTACTTACGTATAATACTTTCTTAATGTTCTTGGTTTGGAATGTACAGGTTTGAATCTACTATCCAAAGATTTGCATAGAAACGTTTAATTAAAAGTGATTTCAGTTGTAATAATTTCTGTAGACCTGTGACCTACTCGTCTCCCCTCTCCCTACGCCACGACCCCACTGTACTGGTTTTTTTTAATTAACCGATATAGCAACTAAATGCGACTAACATGTGATAAAAAAAAATTAGTTGTTTTCTTTTATCACTTATTTGTTGTATCTCATCTTATACCTATAATCTCTTTAAGTGTTTAGTATAATTTTAAATTTCGGATATATTGACGAGTTTAATTAAAGCACATTTTAATTAAAAATTATATTTATATATTTAAAAGTGTTGTAAAATTCTAAAATTTTAATAAGGTATGAGTATAGTGGGGTTGAAGCACAGTGTGGGCGGGAAGGTCCCAAAATTACGGGAACTATTATAATTTGTATATATTCAAACCACTTAAGTCCAAACCAAGCGCAGTATAAACTAGAACAGTAAGAAAGTATTAAAGTGGTGTGCAGTTTTTATAAATTAGTATCAAAGTGTTTATTTAAAATAATTCCTGTAGACCTGTGACCTCTCTATCCCCACTAGGGTTTGATCCCATTATGCCTCGACCTCACTGTGTTGGCTAACTCGGATGAAATTGTATTATGTTGTAATAGAACATAAATTAAAATATATGTGTTCTAACACAAAAAAAAACACTCTATAAAACTCCTATTATTTTAAGAATAAACTAGTGTAGGGCGTTAAAATAATTTCCAGGTATAATAAATCATTTTGTTGGGCGTGTTGGTTATGGAAGCATATTCTTTAGAAAGCTTTGTTCTTTTTGTTAAAAAAAAAAATATATATGTATTTGTATATACAGGGTAATCCATCTGATATGAGACTGATGTATATTTTGAGCATTTTTTTTTTCGATAAGTCGTAGGTATTTTACTATATTATTCAATACTTTTTAACAACTTGATCTTCACCCCTTATACGTAAATCAAACATGGACTTAGTTTTTTCCAAACGGAACTTATGTTTTTAACTCTATAAATATTTAGACATAAAGTGTTGAAATATTTTAGTGATTGAATTTTTATCAGTCTGTTCGTTTTCTGTAACCCTGTATTACATTTCACCGTATTTTTTCGGTTGTCAAAAGATCACACTATGTATATATATATATATATATATTTTACCGACAATATACCTATTGATCTGCTTCTTACACAAGAACCTATTTATTTGAATAATATATATTTTTTCTATGTAGAAAATTTAAATAATTTTAATAATCACATGCGTAAAGACAACGTGTTATGCCGCTATAGAGACAAACAAGTAAACCAAATGGATTTTAAAAACGCTACACAAAGTATTTACATATATTGAACAAATACTTGCCCAAGAAGAACAACAACACTGATTTCTTATCCACGTTTAGTATTGTCATACTTTACACTTAAGCCGATGACGCAAAAGAATTCGTTTTAAAATATTATACGTGTACTTTTTGGTCTCATTACATTTTCATAACTTGTCCAATTGCAAGAGCTAGTTTTCACCATTATGCGACTTCAATTGAGCGTATTTTTTGTAACACTTAAGATCATTTTCTGTTTATCAACAAATGGCAATGGCCAGGACAATGAAGAAGCCGTTGAAGAAGACGTTGAAGAAAACGTTGAAGAATGGTTACAACGTAGAATTAAATTGAATCATAAAATATTATACGACACCGTTGTACGCAGACCAACAACCACAGAAATAACAAGTGCGATAGCGGATCCAAATCTATTTCAAGAGATTCAAGTAAACAAATTACCTTTATATATATATACAAACCATAATCTCTTTTAGTTTCCGGTTTAATATTCGACACTCTCGCACAGTGGTCTAAGAATGAAAATTAGGTGGCAAAAACAAGATATTAAAAAATTTTTCCAGGGTCTCATAAATATATGAAGTTTTGGCAATTTTGTTTTCAAAATAACGGAAATAATAAAATTTGTCTAGCTCCCTCAGTTATAATTCCGGTTCAAAAAATGTTATTTAGTTGAAATTTAATATTTACACTTGTAATCATATACTTGTGAGATAATGAAAAATTAAAATTGATTTTTTAAACATTTCCATAGCCTATTTTTGCCGCTAACATTTACAGTGGGGTAAGAATGAACTTACCCCACTGTGAACCGATGCGATTTACATGTGGTTTTTGCTTCGATACAGACAGCAGCGATGATATTGGTTTTACAATGCTTTTTTTGTGCCTTTATACATTGTAACTTTTTTAACAATGGACCAATGCTTTCGAGTAGTTACTCTATAAATCACAAATTTTATATGGTTGGTTATTTGGGGGGGGGGGGGGGTAATAGTAGGAAAAGTTCACTTCTTCACAGTTAAAATTGCATCATCATCATCATGTAGCTTAACGGCTATGAAGGCTCAACGCTGCCATCATGAGATGGTATGCTGACAAATTCGCTATCCCGAACGGGTCGTCAGTTCATCTCCGGAGAGGGAGATGGCGGTTCCTATTCACCGGTCGATTGCTCACCTAGCAAACGGAGCGCCCGTAACCGAGTGTAGAACCAGTGACAGTGAGCGCTAATACATTGCCACCTTACCAACTCAGCCAGTTCTCCTCCTAAAAATTAGTTTAAATTTGGAAAAAAAGACAAATCCCAAATCCTACTACCTCTTTATATAAAGAGATCTAGTTTTATCAGTAAATAATCATAGTAGCATTTGGAATAAGAAAAAAGTTACACTTGGCTAGTTATTTTGATTAATAATTTAAAAAATGTAACATCCCCTCTCAATCCTCATCCTCGACCTCATCCTCAAACTCGACATCGACCTAGACCTCATCTTTGACCTCATCCTTATCCCCATTTCCACCCTCACCCTTATAACCACCCCCACCCCAACCCTATTTCCACCCCATTCTTTATCTCTAACTCTCACCCCTAACTTTCACCCCTATTTCTCACCCCCATTTTTCACCCACTCTTCCTTATCTATCTTATCTTAACAGATAAATCAGCTGTTATTTTTCGTTAAGATAACCGGTGTCGATTTTTTTCGGTTGTGTTCCAAAGTAAAAACCATACCTCTTATCTCTTATCGCTTTCCCTGGTATCTTATCTCTCTTATCTAAACAGATAAATCAGCTGTTATTTTTCGTTATGATAAGCGGTATCGTTATGGTAATCGGTGTCAGTGTCGGTGTCAATTGAAGACCTTGGGGCAACAACAAGACAAGTGCTTTTTTTTTGACATTTTCATGTCTTAGCTCTGGCACATAACCGAAAAAAAGTTTTTCAGCCGAGTCTGCAACCACGAAAGAGCATTTTCATGTCTCGTTGAAGTACCGAATAAATTTAGATTAAGTGTGGAATTATAATTTAAAAAAAAAAATTACATGGAGCTTCCAGTTACAGCATAAGCCAAGGAGATTAAAAAGTTATGTACAATCATGTTTCTGGCTAAAATTGTAGTGTTTATTATCTGGCCAAAAGTTACTTAACATAGTTAAATATATAGAGAATTAAACTGTTTTGAATTTATTATTTTGTTCTAATTTGAACGATGAACGTACATCATATCTCTTATCTCCTATATCTTACCCCTATATCCCACCCCTATCACTCACCCCTATTTCCCACCCCTATCTTCTGTCCCCAACCCCAACTCTATCCTACCCCCACTCCTTATCTCCTACCCCTATTTCCACCTCCAACCCATCTTCGTGTGGTAACGCTTTTTTTCGGTTATTTGCCATAGCTAATTCCACCCCTTTCCCATACCCACCTCATCTTCAACCCTTTCGTTTTTTTCGTTACGCCTTTTTGGTAACGCTCTTTTGGTAACGCTTTTATGGTAACGCTTTTTTCGGTTATGTGCCAGAGCTAAGACATGAAAATGTCAAAAACCGTAACGAAAAAAGCGTTATCAAAAAAGTGTTATCAAAACAGCGTTATCAAAAAAGCGTTCGTTACAAAACCGTTACAGGGGGTAGGATATAGGGGTGAGTGATAGGGACGGGAGATAGTGCGTAGGGGAGAGGGGTAAGATATAGTAGATAAGAAAAATGTTGTACGTTCAACGTTCAAATTAGAACTAAATAATAAATTCAGAATAATTTAATTCTCTAGTTAAGTTACTTTTGGCCAGATAATAAACACTACAATTTAAGCCAGAAACTTAATTGTACATAATTGTTTTATCTCCTTGGCCTTATGCTGTAACTGGGAGCTCCATGTAATTTTTTTTTAAATTGTAATTCCACACCTAATCTAAATTTATTCGGTACTTTAACGAGACATGTTGTAGTCTGATTATGATTTGCAATTATTCTTGTATTACAGTACTACATTTTACATTCACATATACTCATGTGACTCTTAATTACTTAAAAATGTCATTTAAACATTGGCACACTAAATGTACTCGTTCAAGTTGTCATTCATAAAGATATATAATATATGTATTCATAATACATATATTACATTATGGCATTTACTTAGTTCCAATATTATGTCACGTATTTTGAGGCGTATGTTAAAATCCTTATATTTCTTTTTACTTAATACCATTTACACTGACTTAACGTTGGGTTAACATTAAGACGAATAATTAAAATATACTAGTCATTCTTCATCTTTGTCGTACAAAAATATTTCATATTTGAAACTATAGAAATTTAAAAAAAATTAGTTTTTAAGCTATTGTATTAAAAAGTAGTTGCATGATAATGTAGTCATACTTTTTACAATAAATGAGCTAGAGGGCCGACAATTTTAATACGTTTCGAGTTCAGTCAACAACTTGAACCTTGCAAATTTCAGATATTCTCGTTCAAAATATGGTCAGAAAAAAAATACCAAACCCAATAACTATTAAACTTATGTGAATCAGTTTATCTAGATAACTGAACAATCCTACGGGTAAAATAATTGGGAAACAGTCAAATCCGAATAGTTGCTAACGAAGATCATAGGATAATTGAAATTTAAAAAAATGTTCATATTCGAAACTTAATAACTATTTAATGTTTTCAGGTCGAAAGAATGCAAAAGTACTTCTATACTGGACAGTATCCGAGGGGTTTTATCCAATTGTTGAACACGTACGAGACATTGAGTCCTAACCCCATTAAATTAAGTGATGATGAAATTTTAATGCTGACTTTTAAATATGACCGCGAATCGCTGGACAGGAGAATTGTGACACAATTGAAATTTTACCGCAAGATTCAAGAAATACAGTGCATGAATTATGTACATCTAAGGTTCGTCTTACCAAAAGTCATGGTTGATGGTTCGAGGGGCGTTTCCGATTACGTGTATTATATGATAGACATGTCGTACAAAGGGAAATTTATAGTGACCAGATGGCTTTGGGAGTTGTATATAAAACTATTAGGACTGCGGCAGTCCAAATTAGAACCCCAAACATTTTTAGAAACACACTTAACAGAGATAAACGAAACCCTAGAAATAATGATAACGTCGTGTCGAGTAAATAAATATCTAAAGAAAGAGTTTGACTACTCCAATCAAGATGTGTTGATGAAAATGTATTTAGAAATGCATGACCGATCATATCAATATTTCATCGAGAACAAGGAATCTCAAAAACTGTTTATCCGTACCATTGAAAATTTTTTTGTGAGAAACCCATGGAAGATAAGAGCAGGTTGGTTTCCAGATCAACTTGGTTTTGAGACTGGCTTTGTTTTTGATTGGAAATACATATTTTATGTACTCGAAAATGAAATGGCTTTTATAAATGACAAACACGCTAAAGGAGAATGGATAACAAAACCGTCCAATTACATAGAATATCACGAACTAATTTTGGACGTCGTAAAAGCAAAATTGTATAGTTTTCTTTGGTTGCATTTAGTAGCTTATCAAAGAACAGGAATAAAGGCTATACAACATCATGAATTTTTTATAGATATATTAACAGTGGGTAGTGTTCTTCGTTTTGTTTATATTGAAGACCAAATACTTAACGAAGTACTAATTTTACTGAGTGAAATATATTTACCCGACGATAACAAGATAGATAGACTTGTAAAAATATTATCAAAGGAAGTAAATCATAATCTGGAAAATGTTTCCAAAACATTTTATCTACCATTAAGAGAGGTCACAATTGATGAAGCATTCGTTAATCAAAAATGTGAAAACGAAAATTCCGAATTCCTACGATACCAAGCATTGAGGTTTGAAAAATTCGTTGAGGATTCTATAGATATATTGAGTGGATTAAATTTAAGTCTTCTGTCATTTTACATAAATGGAAACAAAACCGTTAATTACTTTGTTTTCCCGAATATATTATAAATATATTTTCTTAAATTATCTGTTAAATAAAAAAAACATACACATGTGTTATTTTAAAATATTTACTAAATTAATAATGTTTACTAAATCTAATATGCCGCTGTACTAAAGAACTTAATGTACAATTATTTTGATTCATAATAAAGAGTTTTGTTGTATCTAGCTGATGTCTTAATAAATTATAAATCAAAACAAATTCATTTAAATAGTATCATAGTTCTAATCGTTTATACTATTAATTATAATACTTCCTAGTTGCTTTTTATAATACGATCGTTAAAAATTGAATTTGGCAAATAAAATATGATGATTTAGTTTAAATATAAATTAATGCATAATAAAGCTGGACTATAGAGGGTGTACAGTAAGTTCAGTAACGTGCAGTTTTTAGAGGTGATATTGATATTTTTCTAATATTGACCTTTAAAGGTGTTATTTTATGCACACTTAAGGCTTATAAACAAAATTGTACCTTAAGTAGTTAGCGCATGCGTAGTTTCTACTTTAAAATAATTAAGAATCCCCATATTCTTTGAGATATTTAAGTTGAAATTTTATTGTTATGCATTACTATAAATATTTGTCTGTTTAATATTTTGTGTGCGTTATTAATATTGCAAATTATTTAATTTCTGAAACTATAACATTTATTATTATGGTTTATTTAATACGTTATTATTTATTACCAGAGTAACTATTTTATGATTAGTTTATTTTTAAAACATTTTAAAACTAATATTGTTTAATCAAGTAGTAATATATGTAAAAATATAGCATAACTAAGCAAAAAAGAAGTTTAAAGTTATACAAATAAATAAAAAATAATTATATAATAAGATTTAATAATTATAATATTTGCTATTAAGTTAGACTTCCATCAATTTGTCTTAATAACTAAAAACTATATAAAAATAAACTTTAGCAAAATGGTTCCTCGCCACTGCCACAGACCATTCAGAAAGAAGATGAAATAGGTGAACCCCTTCCCTGAAGCACCTTGGCAGCAGTGAGATCTTTCTGTGTTAATTGTTTAATAGGATTTCCGACCTCACCCTTCCCGACTTGTATTACACGTTCCAAGAAAACGCGCAAATTAAACGGAAGTCAGATGAGATTCGAACGTTAACCTTTAAGACTGGAATTAGGTTTCTACTAAACGGGCCAGCAGCCATGATGACGTCATAGAACGATAACGACACTTGTAAGTCGATTCGTATCTTTTGTTATCATCGAAAAATTATTATCGTCACAATTTTTTCTTACTTAACAACCCCTATTTGATTGAAGAATATTTTCTGAATACACTATTTTTTTAATAGGAAAAATGTTAACAAAATCACCTAAAGTCAAACCACTGGTATAACTAAATAGCTAAAACAGTATAAAATATGATGTTTTTTGTAAAATATATTCTTTATTATACTACTTTTAAAAGTGCAAAGTGTGTCTGTAAAACATATAAATATCTGTAAATTTTTTTTTGTTAAATAGAAAAAAGTATTTTTTAATGATTCATCTTTAAAACCCAACGGCCACTTAAATAGCTGTCTTACACGCTAATATTTTAGAAGATCTACCATTATTACTTTTGTTTTATAAAAATTTTCAACATTTAAAGTTCTAAACAAATTTATTGTGTACACAATATGGATACATATAGATATATACATTTTAAATTTAATTTCTATTTTACCTATTATGCTGATCATATTGAATTCTTTAAATAATAACTTGTAGTAATAAATATAGTAGGTATCCAGTTACAAGCAAAATACAGAGTCGACAAAAAAAACCTTCCGTATTCAGAGATGGCACTATGTGAGTTGTGGTGGTGGTACAATGATGGAGGGGTATCGATCGATATCAGTATGCTAAACCAGTTTGCTAGGAACTATGATAAGGGAGAAGTCTGGTTTATTTGAAAATAAAATTTGACTTAAGGTTACTCTAATACTCTAATCAAAGTACAGCAAGAAATCTTACCCAGCATATTCCAAATCAAGCTCAGTAGAAATAAAACCAAAATATATTATTTTTGAATTTAAATAAAAAAGAATTATGTGTTTAGTTAAAGTTAATAACATTAATATTTAATTAATGAGTTATAAACTGTGAGTATGAATGTGCTATTTTTTCTCTTTACTTGTGTAAAGTAATAATAAAATAATGGAAGTTTAGATTTGTTTTATCGAATAACATGCAGAGAACTCCGCAACTTGGTAATTATTATTTAATACTTCTGTTTATTGTTTATATATCCTAATACAATAATTGAAGTATTTATAATCAATGCTAACACATACTTAACGAGTTATTTCTTTATAAAATAAAATTATTTAAAAACATTTCTTTCTTTAAAGAAAAAAATATACAAATACTAATTACTACTACTTATTATCTTAACGGCAATAGTGTTATATTAAAAATTGTTATTATTCTGACGATTTTAGATTGATAGAATAGAATCAAAACATTTTAATTATTACAATTGCGATTATATTTATTTAAGAAAAAATTAGGAATTGCTTTTTGGTAGTCAAAAGTTGGCGTCGAGTTTTTGAGGAAGAGGGAGATACAAAAAAAATGGTACTGTATAATAAGTTAGTAATTTGTACGCAAACAAATTATTAACCATTTTTTTTTCTTATCTAAGTAGTTTTTGAATAAAACTTGTGTAGGGCGTTAAAAGAATCACCTGTATATAACTTTCCTGTGTTAAAAACTTACATATTTTTAATAATTCCAATGCGAATAGGTAGTATAATATGCAATTAATTTTAAAATCGCTACACAAAGTACATTTGAACAAATATTTGCTCTAGAAGAACGACAGCGCCAAATTGATAACTACGTTTAATAGTTTAGTACTTTAGCCCATGACGAGGGTGAATTCGTTTTAAAATATTATACGTGTTCATTTTGGTCTCATTACATTTTCATAACTTGTCCAATTGCGAGTGCTAGTTTTCATCACTATGAGATTTCAATTGAGATTGATTTTTGTAATACTGAAGTTCGTTTTCTATTTACCGACAAACGTTAATGGCCGGGGCGATGAAGAAGTCGTTGAAGAATCATTACAAAGTAGAAATATATCTAATCATAAAAAATTGTACGACACGGTTGTACGCAGACCAACAGCCGCCGAAATAACCAATGCGATATCGGATCCGAATCTTTTTCAAGAAATTCAAGTAATCAAAAATAGTTCATTACATATATACAAATTACAATCCCTTTTAATTCCCGGGGTTATATTGGACACTATCGTGACGAAAATAGGATATTAAAATTAATTTAAAAAATGTCCACGGTCTCATTAGTATATGATTACAAGTATAGATATAAATTTTCAACTTAATAACATTTGTAATTGTTATAACAAATTTGTCTACTTCACTCAGTTTCATTACAGTTCAAAAACTGTTATTATGTTGAAATTTTATACTTGCACTTTTAATCATACACTTGAGAGATCCTGGAAAAGTAAAATTAATTTTTTGAACATTTTTAAATAGCCTATTTTAAATTTCATTCTCAGGCCACTGTGTACCGATGCGATTTACAATTCTGTGGTGTTCGGGCAAAGGTGGATAAGTGTAAAATCGCAACTTTTGGAATCACTGAAACTAAATCATTTCAGTTACATTTAATCCCATTTTTCACGTGTGAATACTAATATTAAAATATCATCCTATGTCCTATGTCCTATGTATTAGTATTCACACGTGAAAAATGGACTTAAATGTAACTGAAGTGATTTAGTTTCAGTGATTCCAAAAGTTGCGGTTTTACACTTATCCCCCTTTGCCCGAACACCACAGAATTTTTCAGAGACTAAAAAATGCATTGTTATTTTAATCTAATCCTAATACAATTGATTCATCTTATTATATAGCGCCATCTAGTGTCTGTAGTAAAATAATTCCGTGGCGTGGTTCGTCAAGCCACGTATTTATTTGGTGTGATCCTACACGTCAATAGTTTTAAATCTTAATTTTACCCATTTTCCACTCCCTCCACAGGTGCAAATTTTTTTATTTTTATAGTTTGCACCTTTTAGTTGAACATTATTCAGGAGTTACATTATATATTCATAACATACTCTACAAAGAAAAAATATGGATTGCAGTTTTTTTTTTAATCGCCGGAAAACTTTTTATTGGCAGATTTTGTATACTCTAACATAAACACGTTAAATCGAAAAAAAAATAATCAAATCGTGCCAATATTTTTATGGACATCTACTTAGGTTGAGCCTAGTAAGTTTTGAGTAACTAAGTACCAGTTTTAGGTTTCAATTTTTGTTCTTCATTTACGGTGACCAGATGTAAGAAACGAACAAATTATAATTATTTTCTTTTGGCATCGTCGTCAACCTGATCGCCAAGTTCAGCCTGACTCAACAACGACACAGGAGATCCCAAGATAGCGCCCTTCATCTATACTCTATCCTAAAGTATTTTACTAAAATACTTTATTGAATAATAATAAATAACACAAAAGTGTTATTGTAACTTGCCATTTACTAATAAAAATATTAGTAAATTCTTTAATTTTAAGTAACCAAATACTTATATGTTATTAAAAATTGCCGTCCGACAACTACAACTGTTAACATGAAGTTGTTATATTATTGATAATAATGTTAAACGCTTATTATACATTCCACTGTAACATATTTACATATAACATTGAGAAAACCAATAATATAAAACTAGCCAATATACACTACAATAGATTTCACAACCAATTCACAAATTACAAAAGTCTTATCTCTCCAATGTACATAAGATAAAAATGATCTTATCTCTCAAATACTAATAATTTAAATATACCTACTAGATATTCTTCATCATCGTCGTACAAGAACATTTCATATTCGAAATTTATTTCAAATTTAAAAAATAGATAATCCTCGTTCAATAAATCGTGAAAAAAAATTAGAATTACTGCCAAACCAATTTGAATCAGTTCATCTAGACAACTGAACAATCATACTAGTAAAATGTTAGGAAACAATTAAAATCCGCATAGTCGCCATTGATGGCCATAGGATAAATCAATTGAAAGAAGTTAGTAAAGTGGGGTCGGGGCATATTGGGGACGGAACATAGTGGGTTTTGGGCGCAGTAGGGTCGGGCATAGGGGGGCCCGGAGAGGTCAAAGTCTTACAGGAATTTTTACAACTGAAAGTTATAAAATCATTTTCAAATAAACTTTTTAATGCAAATCAGTAGTTAGTAATTTCAAACCAGTAAAGTCCAAACCAAGCACATTGTAAACCAGCACAGTAAGAAAGTATTAAGGTGAGTTGCAGTGTTTATAACCCAACTGTACTGGCTCTTTTATTGTTCAATTTTTTTAAAAATGTAAATGGTCTTTTACACATAAGAACACAAAAAAAAAACTGTGCAAAAACCCAATCAAAAATTAAAATAATAAAAACAAAAATTTGTTATTGTTCAGCTAAATATTGTTCTTTCCTTAATCTAGACGGAAAACTGATTAATTTCCCATAACCCCTGAAGTCTTCAGTAATCGCTCGTCGGTGACGTTGTCGAAAGACGAAATTAAAGTAATAATAAAGTACATTTTTACTAATTTCAATTCTTTTATCGCACTTGACCGACCGTAAAATATCGTGCGCCATAATATTTTCTTCTATAGTACAGAGCTATCCACATTATGTATAGTCAATGATTTTACTCAGTAACGCAACTAAAATAAAAGCAACCTTTTTTTACAGGCGTGATTTATAGATAATACATGATAAACTATTTTATCAAATGATGGCATTTCACATAACATTCGGGTAGACGATGATAATAACAGAAAATAAGAATAATATTTTCGTTCCTCACATTTGGTCCACCGTAAAATTAGAAAAAAAAAATTAAAATCTAAATCTTGTACTTTGGTACTCAAAACTAACTAGGACCACTCTACTAAATAGATAACCATAAAAATATTGCCACAATTTGTAATTTTTTTTTTAAGATTTGATGTGTCTATATTAAAATATAAAAAATCTGTAATACAGTTTTCCGTCAAACTAAATGAAACTGGAATCTCGAATTTTTCCTTCGTTAATTATGTTTTGGTTATATACGGATTTTAACTCCTCACTAAAGTCCTAAAATTACGGCTAAAAACCACAAAAAAAACACAAAGGGGAGGGCAATGGGTATATTTTTAATTTGTGACTATTGACGGTTACGGGCATGCCAAATATATATTCCTCGTAAAATTCAACTGGATCCGATCCTTTTTTTCGAAATTATAGCCAGTAAAAAACTAAAATTTTAAAAATCTTATGGTTTTTTTGTTTTTCCAAATTTTAAGGGTAAAGAAGTGGATTTTTTCATTTTCTGTGTATACCGACACAAAAAATGCTCACATTTTTGTAATACCAATAGCATCGAAGTTGAAAAATTGTATATTCAAAACTTAACAACCATTTAATATTTTCAGGCTGAAAGTTTGCATAAGTTCTTCTTTACTGGACAGTATCCAAGTGGCTTTATCCAATTGTTGAACACGTACGAGACATTGAGTCCTAACCCCATTAAATTAAGTGATGGTGAAATTTTAATGCTGACTTTTAAATATGACCGCGGATCGCTGAACAGGAGAATTGTGACACAATTGAAATTTTACCGAAAGATTCAAGAAATACAGTGCATGAGTTATGTACTTCTAAATGTCGTCTTACCAAAAGTCAAGGATGCCGGTTTAAAGAGTGTTTCCGATTACGTGTACTATATGATAGACATGTCGTACAAAGGAAAATTCGTAGTGACCCCTTGGCTTTGGGATTTGTATATAAAACTTTTAGGACTACGGCAGTCCAAATTAGATCCCCAAACATTTTTAGAAACACACTTAACAGGGATTAACGAAACCCTACAAAAAATGATAACGTCGTGTCGAGTATATAACTATCTAAAGGAAGAGTTTGACTACTCCAATCAAGATGTGTTGATGAAAATGTATTTGGATATGCATGACCGATCATATCAATATTTCATCGAGAACAACGAATCTCAAAAACTGTTTATCCGTACCGTTGAAAATTTTTTTGTGCGAACCCATGGAAGATAAAAGCGGCTTGGTTTCCAGATCAACTAAATCTTCAGACTGGCTTTGTCTTTAATTGGAAGAATATATATGATGTACTCCAAAATGAAATGGCTTATATCAATGACCAACACGCTAAAAGAGAATGGATAACACAACCGTCGAAATACATAAAATATCACGAAATAATTTTGGACGTGGTACTAGCAAATTTTTACAGTTATATTTGGCTGCACTTAGTTGTTTATCAAAAAACTGGAATTAAGGCTCTACTATATCATGAAGTGTTTATAGATTTATTAACAGCGAGTAGTGTACTTCATTTTATTTATATTGAAGACCAAATACTTAACGAAGTACTAATTTTACTGAGTCAAATATATTTACCCGACGACGAGAAGATAAATGAACTTGTAAACATATTATCAGAGGAAGTAAATCGTATTTTGAAAAATGTTTCTGGTCCAAATTATCCACGATTTAGAAAGGCCATAATTCATGAAGTATTCGTTATTGAAAAAAGTGAAAACAAAGTTTCCGAATTTCTTAAGTACCACGCTATGAGGTTTGAACAATTCGTTGAGGATACTATAGATATTTTAAGTGGATTCAATTTAAGTCTTTTGTCATTTTACATAAACGGAAACGAAACCGTTGATTTTGTTTTCCCGAATAAAGGTACTGTACTATAATCTGTATAATAAGAAAAACTTATTTAAACTTTATTTTAAAACAATTTAACTGTTTACTAAATGTAATATGCCTCTTTACTAAAAAAAATAATGTACGCTTATTTTGATTCATAATAAATATTTTTATTGCATTGAGCTGATGTATTAACAAATTATAAATCAAAGCTGTTCTATATATTAATAGGTTCTTTGTTTATGTTGTGCTTGTAAATCTTGCACTTCGGTCACTTACAGATCGTCATATCCTCACAAGGAGATTCATTATGATTTATCATTCATAATTAATTACATAAATGTTCACTTTTTAACTAATAATTTTCATTTTATTTTAATTAAGGAGAGATCATTTTCAGATTTAAATAATTAGAAATCAAAAAGATTTGTTACAAGTTAATTTTAATAGATAACAAAATAAATAAGAGGTTTGTAAGGAATAATCAATAAAAGAAAGAACAAAGGTTGACATCGAAAATCCAATTATAGTTTGGTGATCGCAACACTTAGGGTTTGACGATGGAAACTCTTCATAGTCCTACCTACCTTCTAGTCCTAAATGTTAATCATTGACTTGAATGTAGTTGTCAAAATATGGTTATCGACCAGTCAGCATTTTCAGAAATGTATTCTTAATAAATATAGTTTCAAAATAACTGTAAAATTCCAATTCTTATCCATGATTTTCAATGGTAAAAACCTGTTCATACAAAACGGATAAAAGTATTTTTCATAGTGATTTTCGAGATATCAACTTTTGATATAAATTATAGAGTACAATTTTTGAGGAAACCTCAGATACTTTTTTAAAATATCAACAGGTAAAATTAATTTTAGGGAGGAGGGTATTGAACGTAGTAAGTGCATACGTTCCATCAATAGGATGTGAAAAACGGTTAAAAGAAGAATTCTGGCAAGAGATGGATAAGGTGGTGCAAGGAATACCACGACAAAAGAAAATTGTGATCGGTGGTGATATGAATGGACATTAGGGGAGTGATAGGACAGGTTATTAAAAAGTACACAGAGGTTATGATTTTGGAGAGAAAAATGATATAGGAGAGAGAGTATTTGATTTTGCGTAGACCTATGAGTTGGCAGTTGTGAGTACTTTTTATTGGAAGAGAAAAGAGCATTATACAACTTATAACTGTAAAGATTGAAAAGTAATTTCAGATAAAAGTGTGGTAACGCAGCATAGGTTAATAGTCTTAGATTTCTGGTGTGAAAAAAAGAGGGTAAACAAAAGGAAACAGCTGAAAAATAAAATTCCAACAATTAGGTAGCGAAAGTTCACAGGCCAAAAAGAAAAGTAATTTGTGAAGAAAATGAAGGAAGAGTTAATGTGGAACATGGAGAGAAATGTACATGTAGATGAAATTTCGAATAGGGTAGTAAATGATATAAAGAAATTGGCAGTGGATGTTATAGGCGAGAGTAAAAGTAGTATGTAGCAGGATAAAGAAACGTGGTGGTAGGATGATTGAATAATAGTATTGAGAAAAAAGACTCAGTTTAAAAAACTGCAAAAAGACAGTAGGGAAGAGGTATTGATTGGAGTACCTAATATTAAATAAAGAAGCAAAATGTGTAGTTAGGGAAGCAAAGTTCATAAAGTATGATGGTTTGTATGAGAGATTGGAAACAAAAGAAGGGGAAAAGAAAGTGTAAAAATTGGCCAAGATTCTAGAAAAGAGGTCCAGAGATTTTCAGAATGTGTGATGTATGAAAAAGGAAAATAAAGAAGTGCTGACGTGTTATTAAGATGTAAAAAAGAAATGGAAAAGTACTTTGAAAGGCTATTGAATGAGGAATTTACAAAGTGGGAGGATGGAGAGCAGGAAGCGTGGAATTTAGGTATTATAGATTTAAATTTTAGTGTAAGAGTAAGTGCGCATCAAGGTTCAGCGTTTAGTCGTTACTTGTTCGCTTTAGAAATGGACGAGATTACAAAAGATTTACATTGGATCCATATAAGTATAGTATTGAATCAAATATAGTATAGTATAAAAATTGTAGTCTTATTATTTTCCATACAAAACTCAGTAAAGAAATAATATTATAGTTCATGCAATATTATGTTTCATGCTACGCGACAATACACAACTGAGTAAACTAAAAATATGCATCACATATAAATCCAAACGTAGTTAACACAACATAATATTTATTGTCATTTTTTTTTCGGGACACTATATTATATTCTTTAAGAGAGGATTATTTCTGTTGAAATAAACTAATAAACTGTGTTGTGTAGTATCGATTTTCAATAATGTTCACGAAATCGGTGTACTGGATATTTTGCGTTTATTTATTATTAGCAATAGTGCCATCAAAAAACTGCTTACCAGACAAGCTGTCTTTGAGTCTTATGAATAAACTGATCGGATCTCACAGTTTGAAAATACTTAAAGAAAATCAAGTGAGAATTGATAACGCAAAAACATCGCTGGTGGCTGTACTCGGTCCTAACCCAAATCAATGGCTTGTCGACCAAGACAATTTTGAAACCGTGTCGGCCGTAGTTTTCAGCGTATTGTTCTGTGCTTATTCGAAGAAAGTGTATTATTTAATAGCGAGTGGGCAAATTCTGTTAGAGAAATGTACCGCTTTGGCAGATGGTAATACGAATTTGTACGAGTGCGTGGAAAACGTTCAAACCCATCTGAAAACTTTCAAAGATTTCGTGCGTAACTTGTTGACGATCATGTATCAATCTGCGAAAAAAACCAAAGTAGCATTCGATAAGAATTTCATGGGCACACTATTATCCGTACACTTGTACTTGCACAACGACGGTATCTATTTGGATCCATTTCATGGTAACGTTGTTAATCCACTCACAAACGTTCGTCTTGTAATCGAAAGACTGACTCGCACTCACAATTACATAATGAACCAAGCCGAAGCGTATACAATAGAGCGGTGTTACCCGTTGAGATTTGACTCTAACGAGTTACAGTTTTCCACTGGAGCTAAGTCAGCAAACTTAGAGGATAAACTTCCGATTAGCGAAATCAACACAATGGAAATTTCGCTGACAGACCACCTTCGAGTTGAAGAACATTATCTCGACGAATTGGACATCGGTGATGCGAGCAATGAACGTGATCTGTTCAACCTAGACACGTTGATGCTGAATAAATTGTTGGATATCGAATTGGTAAGCGGTATAAAAGAGACGGCATTAAGGTTTATGAAATTGCAATGGCCTTACGTGTTCACGACATTGGAACAAGTTTATTTGTACGTTTCAGCCGACTACCATTCTGATTCAATAATTAAATGCCAAGTGTTGGTCATGGAAACCATAGCGTCAGTGATTTTTCACCTAGTATCGAGTGTACTTAATTCGATAGCAGATCACACCCAATGTGATCCATTAGTAAAAACTACACTTAACGCGTTAGAGTTTTTGGAGAGTTTTAAATTTCCGGGACGGATAGAAATTGCAATAAATCATATTAATCTCTATATTCAAAATCTATTTTTGATGAAATCTATTTTATTCAGTGGTTATTTTTCACTTTCAACTGCAACTGAACAATTTATATCCAAATTAATAATTTCAGGAGACTCGAAGGCATACGATTCCGGAAGCAATTTAACAGCCATACTATTTAATTTCATAAATAACATTGAACAAATCAGACCAGACATTGCTATATTGCTTGAAACCAATAAAGATCTTTGTGACTACGAGTACGAGTACAGTGGATTTTTGCAATCTAAACCAGGTAAACGACAATTGCCAAAATTTCATGACCATTTTACATCGTTCAACTGTACCGGTGCCAAGACTATGATTAAACATTTGCTATTCAGTAATTACCTGCTTGATCAATGCAAAATATTGGAAAATGACAGTTACGATTCGAATAGGACCGAAAAAGGAACTAACATTAATATAAATGTTTGTATTAATAAAATAATAAGCTACATCAAAAGTAACACTATTGAAAAGAACATAATGCATTTTTTGGAAGCGATTATTGATTTCTTTACCCATTTACCCAACTTCGATGGCAATGCAGTAGTACCTATAAATCGTAAGTTGATAGAGTCGATTTACGCATTCATTTTATTTTTACACAGCCCAGCGACGATGTACGTCGAAGCTGATGATGCACTCGGTAAAATTGAAGGGCTAAGACGATCTCATTTGTTTATTATTAATCTTGTCATGCAGTTTACCATTGATCATTGTCAAGTTTCAAGTACAAAACAATTACACAAAGAGTTATGCAATGATCATATAAACGAAGCCTCTGACAAAGCTGTTAACGATATTTTAAAAAAAGTAGAATGTATGTGCGAAACTATAAATGTCAATTCGAAGAATATTCCTAATGCCATTGATATACTCGAAACATCTGTTGGATTTATGAGAATAAAAACTCATAAATTCAATTTTCAGATTTTATTAATCGATGTGATTATTGAAAAGTCATTTTTACCCTCAAACGGGTTTTCATTGTTGCACGATATCAGAACAATTTGGAAAGGAAAATCGAAAAGTTTAATAGAAGTACACAGTATAGTTAAACATGAACTTAATCCAAAATACTTATTTAGATACCAATTATTAATGATTAGGACGGTTGCTTTCATAGCTTACGAAAAAATGAAAGATGTTGTTTTTAAAATACAAATTAGCAAAGGAAAGGTAATTAAGGAAAACCATTTAAAACTGATCAATGAAAAAATTAGCGCAATCACCGATTCACCATATCCCGATCATATAATGGTTTTTTTTTACACTGTTTACCAATTTTTTTATGACTTTTTGGAAGATACCGAGACATTTGAATATGGAGACAAAGTTATCGAAGCGATAAACTCTGTACAATCCAAATTAGAATTATATTTGATACCACCGGGTAAAACAGTTGCACCACTGTTCGATAACAATATAGATAGGAATGATTTGAAAGTTGCTTCTGAAAACTCAAAATCGAAGAATTCTTTGGAAATCACTGCCGCTGAAAACTTGAATAATTCCAATAACACTACGGCAAACGGGCAAAAGACACTAATTCAGCCCGTAGTTGCTGAGGATATTTCAAAAATAGCAGAACTTGACGAAACAGCCGTGAATTCTATTCAGCATTTCATTGACTATCTAAATAATGTGATGGAAGTCAGTACGGAGCTGAATCATGTACTAAACATACTCGATTCGAAAAAGGTACTTGACGTTTTAATGAATTGATACTATTATTATGTATTTTTATAGAGTAAAAATAATTACAATTATTGTGTCATTTTAACTATAACACCAATACGATTACATTATTAAATACAAATTTAAAACCATTATAAAAGTTATTAAAGATTATTCCAAATAATTTTATGTTATAATCATGGCCGGGATAAAGTTCCAAACAAAAACCACATTTTACACACTAATAAAATAAATGATTTTCCAAAATTATATGTTTTTCTAAATTTTAAGATTATTTTACATTAAAAAAAAAAAAATGTAATTCATTATTTTTTAGCTCGAGTTATTTCTTTGAAACTTTCCATAAATAAATAGATTTCATTAAATTCCTCAAGTATAAAACATTTATTTGAACTTTTTAAATTAAATGTGTAAAATTATTGCTCGGTTTACTAATCGGATGAATATATTAAAAGGTAGTCTGGTGTATCATAAAGGTAAAAACAAACAAAAGGGTATCATTATTTATTTTATAAAAAAAACTAAATTTGTATTCAAAAGATGAAAAAAAACGTAATGAACGAACTGAATGATATATATCTATACTATACTTCAAAATAACTCAATTTATTTGAGAAAAGGTTTGTAAAAAGTGATCAAAGCTTTTTAATTAATCTACTTCTTGGTAAAATTGATTCTCCTCGTGTCCTTGAACTTATAGGCCTAAGGGTCTCCCAGGATCATACCATGTATCATAAGACATTTTATACCCCTTCATTCCGTTCTAATTATTAATGAATGATCCTATAATCAAGTCTATGCGTTCCTTAAATTACAATAATTTTGATTTCTCGCCTTAAATCTTATTTTGTATACATTTAAATTGTTGTTATCTTTATATAAATATATATTTTTGTATCATGTTGCTGTATTATTGTTTAATTATTAGCTCTTGTAAAAACCGACTGACGTTAATATAAATATACAAATAAAAATATTAGATTGAAGTCTGGAGTAAACAGTCAATTGTAAACAGATTATCGCAATGATCTAAATTAATTAATATAAAAAACACATGTTTAAGCTTTCGATTACCTGTAAATGCTGACAGCATAATGAAAATCATTGCTATTAAGAACAATAAGATGCCTTTGATATTCATATATCAACATCCTTGAAAGTTTTTTCGGAAAAAAACATTTAACATTTCCGGACAATCATAAATGTTAAATGAAAAGTTTGGATTGAAACTTAAACGCCAAGGAATTGGTATAATTGTGGTAAGGCTACATTGTATAATCCCAAAAATTGTATAACTATCTTTGTAGTATAAACAAATATCAGCTGATGACATAACATATAAAGTATTTGTTTGTTTTTATTATCATCATCGTCATCATTAACGGGCATTAAGGCTCAACGCTGCCATCATAAGATGATACTTAATATAAAATTACAAAATATAGCTTAAAGTACCCGTATATTTCATAATACTGTTATATTCTTTATATACAGTATTTAAAAATATTTAAGTACTTTGCGCTTTCTAAATAAATCACATATTATTAGCACATATTATATGGCAATTGTATAGCTTTTATTCCAGCCTATTTCACTTAATTCCATAATTTTCAAAACTTGTTTTTGACAAGTCATATATTACTATACTTTTTTTTTTATCCGAAAATTTTAACCGAGTAGAAGAATATTATTTTCTAAGGTGTAACAGAACTGTTTAACCAGAGGTCTAAATTTACGTTTTCAATTGATAGTGTATAAGGTTTTTATTTTGTACTCTAAATTTTCGTTATATTAAACGCGCTAAAATACACAACAAAGAGCGTAAACAACACACAGCTATCGACAAAATAGTTTTTTTTATTTTTTAAGAAAAGTTTTAGGATATTAGATTTGAAAATTTTACTGAAGGTGTCTAAAAGAGTGGTAAAATTTTCTCAAAATTCTGTAAAAAAACTTTTTTTTCTCAATAAAAAGCCATAAAAAAGGGTGAGGAGGAAATTGCTTATTGACCATAGTCGATTTCTAAAATGTTATTTGTTAGTAAATCAACAGTCAACGGGTACATTAAAATATTTTCATCATGTTGTTATTTACGATTTAACAACGGCTATATAATATTATTATAGACAGACCAACAACCCTAATAGTATCAAAGTGTTTTGGTTACAAATATTGTAATAACATATTATTTCATATTTCAATAATATTGCCTTGATAATATAAATGTAAAAGCTGAATTAATAAAAATTAATTGCAGACCAATAATAGTATAATTAATAAAAAATAAATAACTACCCAAGGGTAGTTATCCAAGGATAAATATTGTGTGTAGCAAATATTAAACACAAAATGTTAGTAAAAAATCATTTTTATAAAACAATAAATAATAAAACAAAAACTGTGATTTTCGTTTTCATAAAAATGTATTTTATTTATATCCATATTGCTGTAATTGGTCATAGAGCACTTAAAATCTCTATATCTGGTCATAAATAATTTTACTTATTTTTTTTCCATCTTGATCCTTTTGAAAATATTGTATGGTTTTATCATTGATACTACTTTTCTAAATAATTTTATATTTACTTTCTTACACGGAAGAGTATTCAAAACACGATTTAAACTGTGTTATTTATTGAAATAGGAAGAAAACATATTTGGACGTGATGTTTTGTATGCTTGTTCAAACAGTTACCTGTTGGTCATACACCATTGCGCTAAATAAGAAATACATACAAAACAAAAACCACATATCATGTAACGTTGACCTGGTTATATTATTTGAAGTACAGATTTATTTACTCTCTTATCCGGAAACGTTTTGCAAACACGTTTTAAGCTGTGTTATTTATTGAAATAAGAATAAAACGCTGATATCTACAAATTCGCATCGAAACGATTTCTTGAATGTGATTATTTTATAGGAACTTTGTCTAATTGCGAGCGCTAGTTTTCACCATTATGACACTTCAATTGAGCGTGATTCTTTTAATACTTAAGATCATTTTCTATTTATCAACGAATGTTAATGGCCAGGTCGATGAAAAAGACGTTTAAGAGTCATTACAAAGTAGATATAAATTGAATCATAAAATATTACACGACACGGTTGTACGCAGACCAACAACCACCGAAATAACCAATGCGATATCAGATCCAAAACTTTTTCAAGAAATTCAAGTAAACAAAAATATACAATAGAGAACCCCTTTTAATTTCCCGAGTAATATTCGACACTACCACACAGTGAACTGAGAATGAAATCTAGGTGGCAAAAGTAGGCTGTAAAAACTGTTCAACTTTATTTTTCTAGGGTCTCATTAGTATAAGACTACAAGTATAAATATACAATTTCAACTCAATAACATTTGTGATTGTTGTATGTAATTTAACAATAAATTGTTATCTTTTTTTATATATATTTCAATGACCCAACAAAAATGATGCAGTTTTGGCATTTTTATTTTCAAAATAACAGAAATAACAAAATTTGCCCAAATCACTAAGTTATGACTCCAGTTACGTCCAAAAATTTATTTTGTGAATATTTTTTTAGTCTATTTTTTCCACCTAAATTTCATTCTCTGAAGGTTAATCGCGAATTTGCCAATATAGTTTAAAATTGGTCATACTACAAAAACTATATTATATTTATTTGTTTATATTTATACCGGCAAAACAAGAAAACCAAATAAACTTAAGCATTTAGCCCACTCTTATGGATCCATCAATCTTCTAACAGCAAATGGTAAATTATTTTAGATTAATTTTTGCGGACCAGCGATGCTATAGGTTTTACAATGACCAGATCTCTTTTGTGTCTGTGTTCACTGTAACTTTTTAAAGACCAACTCTTTCAAGTAAGAACTCTAAAAAAAATCACAAATTTCATCTAGTTAGTACTTATGGGGGGGGGGGAGTTGAAAGAGTTCATCTCTTCAATCTTTACATTAAAAGTACAAACAAATATTGAATAATTTCGAAAAATAGGGCCGGATCAAGTTGAAATTTTCAAGGAAATATAGTTAGAATGACTCTATTGTTATTATTATTACAACAATGCCATTATCAGATAATAATAATTAAAGTGACTTAACAATAAATTGTTTTCTTTTTTTTATATTTCAATGACAAATTAACCCTGCATTAGTCGCGCGGTGTAATATCACATGAGAAGTCGCGCGTCTACATATGTAGAACAATTACAATTTTGCTAATTAAAATGTATTATTGCTACCTAAATTAATGATTTGACTACATCATTCAATTCTCATATATATTTTGTATCATAGTTGTACAATATTAATTAATTTAATACATATAAAAGGAATTGTAACAATTTAAAGAAAAAAAATAAAACAATATTATTAAAATATATATTTATATATATAAATACATATATATATATATATAATATATATTTATTATGTATATGTATCTATATATAATATAATATAGTGTATAAATCAATGTATACAAATTATGTGCCTGAGTAGTCGCGTAATCTACAATAGTAGAACAAATTTAAGTTCTGTCAACAACCTGAACAACGTAAATTTAAAAAATCCTCGTTCAATATAAAAAATTAGATTCACTACTAAACTAATTCGAATCAGTTCATCTAAACAACTGAACATTCATACGGGTAAAATGTTAGGTAAAAAGTAAAATACGCTTAATTGCTATCAAAGGCCATAGGATAAATAAAATTAAAAAAAAATGTTTATACTCGAAAATTAATATAAATTTAATGTTCTCAGGTCGAAAGTTTGCAACAGTTCTTCTCTATTGGAAAGTATCCGAGTAGTTTTATCCAATTGATGAACACGTATAAGACATTGAGTCCTAACCCCATTAAATTAACTGACGAAGAAATTACAATGCTGACTAATGAATATGACCACGATTCGCTTAACAGGAGAATTGTGACACAAGTGAAATTTTACCGCATGATTCAAGAAATACAGTGCATGAATTATGTACTTCTAAGGTTCGTGTTACCAAAAGTCAAAGATGGTGGTTCGAAAGGCGTTTCCGATTTCATGTACTATATGATAGAAATGTCGTACAAAGGGAAAT